>NC_134688.1:96339072-96660739 GCF_050947455.1 Rhinoderma darwinii
GGCAACCCAGCTACGCCTCACTAACAACTGGCACCTAGCTACACCTCACTAACAACTGGCAACCCAGCTACACCTCACTAACAACTGGTAACCAGCTATACCTCACTAACAACTGGCACCCCAGCTACACCTCACTAACAACTGTCACTCCAGCTATGCCTCACCAATAACTAGCAACCCAGCTACGCCTCACTAACAAATGGCACCACAGCTACATCTCACTAACAACTGGCAACCAGCTACACCTCACTAACAACTAGCAGCCCAGCTACGCCTCACTAACAACTGGCAACCTAGCTACGCCTTACTAACAACTGACACCCAGCAACACCTCACTAACAACTGGCAACCAGCTACACCTCACTAACAACTGGCACCCCAGCTACGCCTCACTAACAACTGGCACCCAGCTACACCTCACTAACAACTGCCAAACAGCTACACCTCACTAACAACTGCCACCCCAGCTAAACCTCACTAACAACTGGCAACCAGCTACGTCTCACTAACAACTGGCACCCAGCTAAACCTCACTAACAACTGGCAACCAGCTACACCTCACTAACAACTGGCACCCAGCTACTCCTCACTAACAACTGGCACCCAGCTACACCTCACTAACAACTGGCAACCAGCTACACCTCACTAACAACTGGCACCCCAGCTACACCTCACTAACAACTCGCAACCCAGCTACACCTCACTAACAACTGGCAACCCAGCTACTCCTCACTAACAACTGGCAACCCATCTACAACTCACTAACAACTGGCACCCAGCTACACCTCACTAACAAATGGCACCCCAGCTACGTCTCACTAACAACTGGCACCCAGCAACACCTCACTAACAACTGACAACCAGCTACACCTCACTAACAACTGGCACCCCAGCTACATCTCACTAACAACTGGCAAACAGCTACACCTCACTAACAACTGGCATCCAGCTACTCCTCACTAACAACTGGCAACCAGCTACGCCTCACTAACAACTGGCAACCACTTACACCTCGCTAACAACTGGCACCCCAGCTACGCCTCACTTACAACTGGCAACCCAGCTACACCTCACTAACAACTGGCACCCAGCTACAGCTCACTAACAACTGGCACCCCAGATACCCCTGACTAACAACTGGCACCCAGCTACACCTTACTAACAACTCAACCAGCTACGCCTCACTAACAAATGGCACCACAGCTACATCTCATTAACAACTGGCAACCAGCTACACCTTACTAACAACTGGCACCCCAGCTACGCCTCACTAACAACTGGCAACTAAGCTACGCCTCACTAACAACTGGCACCCCAGCTACACCTCACTAACAACTAGAACCGCAGCTACGTCTCACTAACAACTGACACCCAGGAACACCTCACTAACAACTGGCAACCAGCTACACCTCACTAACAACTGGCACCCCAGCTACGTCTCACTAACAACTGGCACCCCAGATACCCCTGACTAATAACTGGCACCCAGCTACACCTTACTAACAACTCAACCAGCTACACCTCGCTAATAACTGGCAACCAGCTACACCTCACTATCAACTGGCACCCCAGCTACACCTCACTAACAACTGGCACTCCAGCTATACCTCACCAATAACTGGCACCCCAGCTACACCTCACTAACAACTGGCAACCCAGCTACACCTCACTAACAACTGGTAACCAGCTATATCTCACTAACAACTGGCACCCCAGCTACACCTCACTAACAACTGGCCACCCAGCTACACCTCACCAACAAATGGAAACCCAGCTACGCCTCACTAACAACTGGCACCCAGCTATACCTCACTAACAACTGGCACCCCAGCTACGTCTCACTAACAACTGGCACCCAGCTACACCTCACTAACAACTGGCAACCAGCTAAACCTCACTAACAAATGGCACCACAGCTACACCTCACTAACAACTGGCAACCAGCTACACCTCACTAACAACTCGCACCACAGCTACATCTCACTAACAACTGGCACCCCAGCTACACCTCACAACTGGCACCCCAGTTACGCCTCACTAACAACTGGTACCCCAGCTACACCTCACTAACCTGACCAACAACTGGCATCCCAGATATGCCTAACCAATGACTGGCACCCTAACTATGCCTAACCAACAACTGGCACCCCAGCTATGTCTCACTATCAACTGGCACCCCAACTACGTATCACTAACAACTGCCACCCCAGCTATGCCTCACCAATAACTGGCACCCCAGCTCCACCTCACTAACATGGCACCCCAGCTACGTCTCACTAACAACTGGAACCCCAGCTATGCCTGACCAACAACTGGCATCCAGCTATGCCTAACCAATGACTGGCATCCTAGCTATGCCTCACCAACAACTGGCACCCCAAATATGCCTCACTATCAACTGGCACCCCAGCTATGACTCACTAACAACTGGGACCCCAGTTACATCTTACTAACAACTGGCACTCCAACAAAGTCTCACTAACAACTAGCACCACAGCTATGCCTCACCAATAACTGGCATCCCAGCTCCACCTCGCTAACAACTGGCACCCTATCTAAACCTTACTAACAACTGGTACCCCAGCTACGTCTCACCAACAACTGGCACCCCAGCTACACCTCACTAACAACTGGCACCCAAGCTACGTCTCACTAACAACTGGCACCCCAGCTACACCTTACAACTGGTACCCCAAGTAACGCCTTACTAGCAACTGGTAACCCAGCTACTCCTCACTAACAATTGGCACCCCAGCTACGTCTCACTAACAACTGGCACCCCAGCTACGTCTCACTAACAACTGGATCCCCAGCTACACATCACCAATAACTGGCATCCCAGCTCCACCTCGCTAACAACTGGCACCCTATCTAAACCTTACTAACAACTGGTACCCCAGCTACGTCTCACCAACAACTGGCACCCCAGCTACACCTCACTAACAACTGGCACCCAAGCTACGTCTCACTAACAACTGGCACCCCAGCTACACCTTACAACTGGTACCCCAAGTAACGCCTTACTAGCAACTGGTAACCCAGCTACTCCTCACTAACAATTGGCACCCCAGCAACGTCTCACTAACAACTGGCACCCCAGCTACGTCTCACTAACAACTGGATCCCCAGCTACACATTACCAACAACTGGCATCCCAGCTACGCCTCACTAACAACTGGAATCCCAGCTACGCCTGACCAACAACTGGCATTTCAGCTATGCCTAACCAATGACTGGCACCCAAGCTATGCCTCACTATCAACTGGCACCCCAGCTACATCTCTCTAACAACTGGGACCCCAATTACATCTTACTAATTACTGGCACCCCAGCTACGTCTCACTAACAACTAGCACCCCAGCTATTCCTCACCAATAACTGGCACCCCAGCTACACCTCACTAACAACTGGCACCCTAGCTAAACCTCACTAACAACTGGAATCCCAGCTATGCCTGACTAACAACTGGCATCTCAGCTATGCCTAACCAATGACTGGCACCCAAGCTATGCCTCACTATCAACTGGCTCCCCAGCTACATCTCACTAACAACTGGGACCCCAATTACATCTTACTAATTACTGGCACCCCAGCTACGTCTCACTAACAACTAGCACCCCAGCTATTCCTCACCAATAACTGGCACCCCAGCTACACCTCACTAACAACTGGCACCCTAGCTAAACCTCACTATCAACTGGTACCCAAGCTACGTCTCACTAACAACTGCCACCCCAGCTACGTCTCACAACTGGCACCCTATCTACGTCTCACTAACACATGGCACCCCAGCTATGTCTCACTAACAATTGGCACCCCATCTACGTCTCACTAACGACTGGAACCCCAGCTACACCTCAATAACAACTGGCATCCCAGCTACACCTTACCAACAACTGGAATCCCAGCTATGCCTCCCCAACGACTGGCACCCCAGCTACACCTCACCAACAACTGGATCCACAGCTACGCTTCACCAACAACTGGCATCCCAGCTATACGTCAACAATGACTGCACCGCAGCTACGCCTCACCAACAACTGGAACCCCAGCTACTCCTCACCAATAACTGCCACCCCAGCTAATCCTCATTAAGAACTGACACCCTAGCTACACCTCACCAACATCTGGCACCCCCAGCTGCACCTTATCAACAACTGGGTGGAGCCTCACCCGTGAGGTCCGTCTGACAGTTTGCCCAGCACTGATTTACATACTACTCTGCAAACTTTTTAAAATAAATAGAAGTTATATATAAGTTATATGACCTCTCATAGGAATGTATATTGAAAGAGACTTCCCATCCATACAGCAAACGCTGCAGGAATCGGCCGGTCACAGTGTGGTCACGTGACATAATTGCAGCCGAGATTTTTCTGCAACAAAGCACCCTGTAAGAGGATGGCCTGCCCTACCTTTTACCAAGTAATTTTTACAAACGGGGGCCGCAATAAAAAAAACACTGGAGTGCCTCAATAAAGAGTAATTGTGCACAAGTAGTATTGTTTATAGGGGCGATTGTGGTGCTTGGAAGCACCACAAAATAGCATGCAGAATGCCTACTAGTTTATATTTTGGACCCAAAGTGCAGTCCGCCCTGCAGATCCAAAAACATGGTATTGCTGTGTGCATTGGCTCCTACAAAACTGTCCATGGTCACTATATGTACATCTCAAACATATACACTTGAGACACTGATAAAGCTCCTACATCTTCACTGAACAGATCTGTTATATAAATAAAGATATATGTTGTATGTATAAAGGTCTGTCTACATTGTTAGGCCCCCTTCACATCACGTTTTCTGCTTTCCATCGAAGGTATAATTTGGGAGAACTCCCAATGTATATATACCTCCGGCAGAAGACTACAACGTACCCACTGCATAGGCATATGGTGAAATGCATTGGCCGAACCAGTGGCGTAGCTATAGGGGTCGCAGCGGTCGCAGTTGCGACCGGGCCCCTAAGCATGGGGGGCCCACGGGCCCCCGTTGCCATACAGAATGCTTCATAAAGAAACCTTCTGTGCCGTGAAGCCGGCACTTCCTGTTTACGGTCACATGGTACACTTAGTGTACAATGTGACCGTGTTGTCACGTGACACGGCTTCCAGACCATGGAATGGAGGAGTCGGTGCGGAGGACTCCAGGTAAGCTGCAGTCTGGAATGTAATGTATTGTGATGTAATGTCTTGTGTTGTAATGTAATGCCTTGTAATGTATTGTGTTGTATTGTGCTATTTGCGGTGGAGAGGGGGGTGGCGTTAAATCACAGCCCCCCCCTCCTCTCTCCACTGCAAACTGCACAATACAACACAATACAGTATAGTACCCATGACTGTATGAGAGCGGGGCTGCGGCTGTGTAGTACAGTCACTGCCCAGCTCCTGAGTCCTGACATGTGCGCGGGGTCAGGACGATGCGATGCGGCCGGCGCTGCACTAATGATCTGCGGCACTGAAGACAGAACATGGCGGGCGCGCTACAAAACACCCCCATGTTCTGTCCTCAGTGCCTGCGCTCATTAGTGCAGCGCCGGCCGCATCTCCTCATGCTGACCGCGCGCACTTCCTTTCAGGAGCGGGGCAATGGCTGCATTACACAGCCGCAGTCCCGCTCTATAACGGCGGAGATCAGAGAAACCTCTCATCTCCGCCGCTATTCCCGTGAATGCTGCGATCAAAGCTGACTGCAGCATTCAGGGGAAAGTGAGAAGGGGGATGCCCCTGGATCGTGTCACAGGGAATTCCTGTGACGCGATCGAGGGCCATACCATATATGGGCAGACAGCCCAGGGTCCATTGAAGGACCCCAGGGCTGTCTTACCACATTTCCTGTTGTTAGGGCATACTTAGGTATGTCCTAACAACTGCCTGTGTACTATCAGTACACAGGCTAATGTACTGGCATATATCGGATATATGCCAGTACATTAAAGTTTAAAAATAAAGTAAAAACAAAGTAATGTTAAATAAAAAAAATACACATTCACCTTTTTTTACAATAAACATTAAAATAAGTCTCAATACATAAAACATACACATAATCAGTATTGGCGCGGCCGTAATAACCTGCACAACATTTTTTTTGCATAATTTATGATGTGTGCGCTGTAAAAAAATAAAATAAATACTGCTTTCTATCACTTAGGCCCCATTCACACGAGCGTGCCGTTTTTGCGCAGGCAAAAAACGCAGCGTTTTGCCTACGCAAAAGGCCCTTTATAGCTCCGTGTGGAAGCAGCATATGATGCGCAGCTGCGTGATTTTCGCGCCGCCGCCATCATTATGACACTCCATTTGGATGTTTGTAAACAGAAAAGCACGTGGTGCTTTTCTGTTTTCATTCATACTTTTCACAGCTGTTGCGCGAATCACGCGTGTCCCACGGAAGTGCTTCCGTGTGGCATGTGTGATTTTCACGCACCCATAGACTTCAATGGGTGCGTGATGCGCGAAAAACGCCCAAAGAACGGACATGTCGTGACTTTTTTTCAGCGGACTCACGCTGAGTAAAAATCCCGCACATGTCTGCACGGCCCCATAGACTAATATAGGTCCGTGCGACGCGCGTGAAAATCATGTGCGTTGCACGGACGTATTTCCCGTTCGTCTGAATAAGGCCTTATTGTGGGGCACGGGGTGCGATGATGAATTTAACCTCCATGTTCCTCACATTCAGGGCTCATTTACATGAGCGTGTTATACGTCCGTGCAACACGTGTGATTTTCACGCGCGTCACACAAACCTATATTAGTCTATGGGGCCGTGCAGACAGGTGCGTGATTTTCACGCAGCGTATGTCCGCTGCGTGAAACGCACGACATGTCCTATATTTGTGCGCTGTTCATGCATCATGGACCCATTGAAGTCAATGGGTGTGTGAAAACCACGCATGTCACACGGAAGCACTTCCGTGCGAACAGCGTGATTCGCGGAACAGCAGTAAAAAGTATGAATGAAAACAGAAAAGCACCACATACTTTTCTGTTTACAAACATCCAAATGGAGTGTCATAATGATGGCGGCTGCGCGAAAATCACGCAGCCGCGCATCATACGGGGCTGACACACGGAGCTGTTAAGTGCCTTTTGCGCAGGCAAAACGCACACGCTCGTGTAAAGTGTAAACCCGGTGTAAAGGATCTGCCAGGCACAACTTCTGTGTATACGCCCATGGGTAATCAGTCTGCACCTGGTTCTATGTCTCTGAGACTGACTCCATCTTCCACCACTCAGGATGGCAGGCTTAGGAGTGGGAGAGTCTATCGCAGCCTGGCCAGACGGAGCTAGCTCCCGCCCTCTGTCTATTTATACCTGCCTTTCCTGTTCCTCCTTTGCTTGTGATTCTTCTCGTGTGGTTTCCTGGCCTTGCTGCAGCTTCTAGCTATTTGACCTTGCTTCATACTGACCCTGGCTTACTGACTACTCTCCTGCTCTGCGTTTGGTACCTCGTACACTCCTGGTTTGACTCGGCTCGTTCACCTCTCTTGTTGCTCACGGTGTTGCCGTGGGCAACTGCCCCATTTCCCTTTGCTTGTGTCCCCTTGTCTGTTTGTCTGTCGTGCACCTACTGAGCGTAGGGACCGTCGCCCAGTTGTACCCCGTCGCCTAGGGCGGGTCGTTGCAAGTAGGCAGGGACTGAGTGGTGGGTAGATTAGGGCACTGTCTGTTTCCCTACCCCCCTGTCATTACATAATCACAAGCCCCCACATTGAGCATGTCAGGAAGGTGCTCCAGGTCCTTCTGGAAAACAAACTGTTTGCTAAGACCGAAAAATGTGTGTTTGGGATGCAAGAGATACCATTTTTGGGTCAAATCCTCACTCCTCATGAATTCCGCATGGACCCCGCCAAGGTCCAGGCTGTGGCGGAATGGGTCCAACCTGCCTCCCTGAAGGCGTTACAGTGTTTCTTGGGGTTCGCTAATTATTACAGGAGATTTATTGCTAACTTCTCGGTCATCGCTAAGCCTCTTACGGACCTCACTCGCAAAGGTGCTGATCTCCTCCACTGGCCTCCTGAGGCTGTCCAGGCTTTTGAGGTCCTTAAGAAGTGCTTTATCTCGGCCCCTGTGCTGGTCCAGCCCAACCAAATGGAGCCATTTATCGTGGAGGTTGACGCATCCGAGGTGGGAGTGGGGGCTGTCTTGTCCCAGGGTACCAGGTCCCTCACCCATCTCCGTCCCTGTGCCTACTTCTCCAGGAAGTTTTCGCCCACTGAGAGTAACTATGATATTGGCAACCGCGAACATTAAATGGGCATTTGAAGAGTGGCGCCACTTCCTGGAGGGGGCTAGGCACCAGGTAACTGTCCTTACCGACCACAAGAATCTGGTTTTCCTAGAATCTGCCCGGAGGCTAAACCCGAGACAAGCTCGATGGGCGCTATTTTTTACCAGATTCAACTTTTTGGTTACCTATAGGGCTGGGTCTAAAAATATTAAGGCCGATGCACTGTCGCGTAGCTTCATGGCCAGCCCTCCTTCGGAGGAAGATCCTGCTTGTATTTTTCCTCCTGGTATAGTCGTTTCTTCTATTGATTCTGATTTAGTCTCTGAAATTGCGGTTGATCAAGGTTCAGCTCCCGGGAACCTTCCTGAGAACAAGTGGTTTATTCCCCTGCAATTCCGGCTAAGGGTACTTAGGGAAAATCATGACTCTGCACTATCTGGTCATCCAGGCATCCTGGGTACCAAACACCTCATTGCCAGAAACTATTGGTGGCCTGGGTTGCCTAAAGACGTTAAGGCCTACGTCGCCGCTTGTGAGGTTTGTGCTAGGTCCAAGACTCCCAGGTCCCGACCGGCGGGCTTACTACGTTCGTTGCCCATTCCCCAGAGACCTTGGACCGATATCTCCATGGATTTTATCACCGATTTGCCTCCATCTCAAGGCAAGTCGGTGGTGTGGGTTGTAGTAGACCGCATCAGTAAGATGTGCCACTTTGTGCCCCTCAAGAAACTACCCAATGCCAAGACGTTAGCTACCTTGTTTGTCAAACACATCCTGCGTCTCCATGGGGTCCCTGTCAATATTGTTTCGGACAGAGGGGTACAATTTGTTTCATTGTTTTGGAGAGCCTTCTGTAAAAAGTTGGAGATTGATCTGTCCTTCTCCTCTGCCTTCCATCCTGAAACTAATGGCCAAACCGAGAGGACTAATCAGTCTCTAGAACAATATTTAAGGTGTTTTATCTCTGACTGTCAATATGATTGGGTATCATTCATTCCCCTCGCCGAATTTTCCCTTAATAACCGGGTCAGTAACTCGTCAGGGGTCTCCCCCTTTTTCTGTAATTTTGGGTTTAATCCATGGTTCTCCTCCGTTTCACCTGGTAGTTCCAACAATCCCGAGGTAGAGGTCGTTCATCGGGAACTGTGCACAGTCTGGGCCCAGGTTCAGAAGAACCTAGAGGCGTCCCAGAGCGTACAAAAAACTCAGGCTGATAGAAGATGTTCTGCTAACCCCTTGTTTATGGTCGGGGATCTGGTGTGGCTATCGTCTAAGAACTTGCGCCTTAAGGTCCCGTCCAAGAAGTTTGCTCCCCGGTTTATAGGGCCGTATAAGGTCATTGAAGTCCTCAATCCTGTCTCCTTCCGACTGGAGTTGCCCCCATCTTTTCGTATACACGACGTGTTTCATGCCTCCCTCCTTAAACGCTGCTCCCTGTCCTTGGCTCCCTCGAGGAAACCTCCTGTTCCCGTTCTCACCCCTGAGGGGGTGGAATTCGAGGTGGCCAAGATTGTGGACAGCATGATGGTCCAAGGCTCCCTCCAGTACCTGGTCCATTGGAGAGGATACGGGCCTGAGGAGGGGACTTGGGTACCCGCCCGGGATGTTCACGCTGGGGTATTGGTCAGGAAGTTCCACCTTCGTTTCCCCAATAAACCAGGTCCACTTAGAAAGGGTCCGGTGGCCCCTCATAAAAGGGGGGGGGTACTGTAAAGGATCTGCCAGGCACAACTTCTGTGTATACACCCATGGGTAATCAGTCTGCACCTGGTTCTATGTCTCTGAGACTGACTCCATCTTCCACCACTCAGGATGGCAGGCTTAGGAGTGGGAGAGCCTATCGCAGCCTGGCCAGATGGAGCTAGCTCCCGCCCTCTGTCTATTTATACCTGCCTTTCCTGTTCCTCCTTTGCTTGTGATTCTTCTCGTGTGGTTTCCTGGCCTTGCTGCAGCTTCTAGCTATTTGACCTTGCTTCATACTGACCCTGGCTTACTGACTACTCTCCTGCTCTGCGTTTGGTACCTCGTACACTCCTGGTTTGACTCGGCTCGTTCACCTCTCTTGTTGCTCACGGTGTTGCCGTGGGCAACTGCCCCATTTCCCTTTGCTTGTGTCCCCTTGTCTGTTTGTCTGTCGTGCACCTACTGAGCGTAGGGGCCGTCGCCCAGTTGTACCCCGTCGCCTAGGGCGGGTCGTTGCAAGTAGGCAGGGACTGAGTGGTGGGTAGATTAGGGCACTGTCTGTTTCCCTACCCCCCTGTCATTACACCCGGCCTAATAGTAATTAACCCCATCATGTACATCACACATTAACCCATTATGACTGAGAAACATGATGTGGTTAATTACTATTAATGTGCGGCACTGTAAAGGATCTGCCAGGTACTACGTCTGTGTATACTCCCGGGATTAATCAGTCGACACCTGAGGCCAGACCTCTTAGACTGACACCGGCTCCCACCAACCAGGGTGGCAGGCTCAGGAGTGGGAGAGCCTATCGCGGCCTGGTCAGTCTGAGTTAGCTCCGCCCCCTGTCAATTTATACCTGCCGTGTTCTCTTCCTCAGTGCTTGTTATTCTTCTTGGATTCCTGGCCCCACTGCTGCCTTGCTCCAGCCTGCTTCTGCCGTGCTTCTGCCTTGCTTCAGTTCCGCTTATCCTGCTTCGCTTTGCCCCTGGCTTCCTTCCTGCTCCGTGCTCTCGTTGGTATACTCCACTACATCCTGATCCTGACTGACTCATTCACCGCTCCGTTTCCTCGCGGCATTCCGTGGGCTACTGCCCCTTCCCTTGCGTGTTCCCTGTTTGTACTCCCTTGCACTTAGACAGCGTAGGGACCGCCGCCAAGTTGTACCCCGTCGCCTAGGGCGGGTCGTTGCAAGTAGGCAGGGACAGGGCGGTGGGTAGATTAGGGCTCACTTGTTCCCTTCACCTCCTTCCTGCCATTACAGGCACATTCAAAATTCAGCATCACACCTCGCGCCTCACATTAGAAAACGAAAGAACTTTATTACTGTTCACAAAGTAAACGAAGTATCGGTATCGAAGTCCAAATTTTGGTATCGTGACATCCCTACACTGTGGGTCGCGTCCCCCTGGGGGTTCGTGTGAAGACCTCCGGGGGTCGCGAGTCACTCACCGAGGTCCCGGTTCCATTCAATCCTGGAGCAAGGCGCTGACATCTCCTTGATCCAGCATTAACTGTGCCCTGAGCGGCCCAACACAGGCTGGCGGGATGTAGCGACATCATCGCGCCTGTCTGCGCTGAGTCACTCATAGTACACACCGGAGGAGGCGAAGGATCCTCCACCCGACGTGGGAACGGGGATAGGTATGTAATTATGCTATTTTTCTATTATGCACATATGGGGGCATTATACTGTATGGGGCTGATAAGATAGGGGGCATTATACTATATGGGGAGTATTATACGGTATGGGGCTGTTATGGGGGGCATTATACGTTATGGGGCATTACACTATGTGTGGGCAGCTATGGGAGCATTATACTGTGTGGTGGCATTATACTATGGGGGCTGTTGGGCAAGTCGTCTGGGCATAGGCGCGCGCAGGGGTCTGATGATGATGGTGGTGTTGGGGAGTGGTAGGGGGGCCCAAGCTGGATTCTTGCACCCGGGCCCATGAGCCTTTAGCTACGCCCCTGGGCCGAACCCCCCGGCCAGGGTGAAAGCCCTTGACTTCAATGTCCATATATGGATAGTTATGTCAAGAGCTTTACGATGCCATAGTCCCCATTAATGGACAGTGATATCAGAAGCTTCCCCAGGGCCGAAGTAGGCGTTTGATACTCTGTTAGGGGAGTCCAGCATTGGGAAGCTACTGACATCACTGTCCATATACGTCCGACGTATACGTTTAATGTATGTCCGTGACACCCATAGGCTTCCATGTTAAAAAACATATACCGCACAACTAACTGTACTTATATTTTGTTTTTACTCCAGTTTCATATTACATGGAGTAACTAACAATGTTAGGTCAATTGACTCCTATGCAATTGTCCCTAGTGTGTATATGTCATAGGAACTTTAGATTATGTGCCTCCCTAAGGACAGAAACTTATGTGTACAGTGCTGGACACTGTTTTGATGCTGTATGAGTGCTAGCAAAATAAAATAACAGAGCCTTCAGATTATCTTGTTTCCAGTTTTATACCTGTGATCCACTAGATGGCACTCTTACCAACATCTGACAATATACTGCAGCATGATGACAATCCACCTGTTGGGGTTTTTCTCTTTTTTTTTTTTTCACCAGAATAACTCTATTAAAAAGGTGGCCAAACAATTGCCAAAAATAAGCAGTTCATATCCTACTGTTACTCGGGGCCCCCTCTTTGAGCCAAAATGGAGAGCTGCTATATAAGAACTTCTGTCGCTCTAGCGGAGTTAGCTTATCCATGCACTACATGGTCAACCATTTTTCGTGAGACAACTCCTTTAAGACCACACTTCCTAGAATGCCATTCACCTGAGCAACCAGTAAGCCAATGAAGTATGCCAGAAAATTTCAGTTCTGAAGCCTTTTAACTATAAATGCAGCTCTTGTCGTTGTCGTTCATGGGACAACAATGCCATAAGTAAAATTGACAAATTGCTGATCTGTTCCTTGATCTGTGGCTTGGTCTAGGCTTTTGATCCCGATCCCAATAGCCAAGCAATATCTCCAACAGCCCCACAGGAGAAGTGGCACAACATGCACAGTTCTGCTTAATACACATAGGGCACACATGGGCCCCCGTTGTCGGGATTGGCGGGGATCCCAATGATCGGACTCCCACTGATCTGACATTCATCACCTACCCACATTTGGTAAATTATCATAATGAGAAAATCGTTTTGTATTTGGATTTGGGGTACAAACCTGCATTGGAAAAAGGAAAACTAGAATCTGGATGCTGTAGGCAACTGCTCCACTTTTTGTTTGCACTTGTCTTTATATATGAGGAACAATGTCCCTGCGAAAATATTGGATAACTGGATAGCAGGGAAGGAAATGTTGCCAGTAGGATATTGGCACAGAAACACTGCTGACACCTTAGGGTGAGAACAAACGAAATGGCAGCCAAACGCGGGCGAAACTGAACCCTGGTCAGGCGGCCAATGTTAAACTGTGGTAGTATTGGCAAAGTCGTGCGACTATTCACCACCACATGTGGGCATAGTTTCTGCTAGGTGCGGGTGCTGCTCTGTGTGTTCTCACCGTAGCATGTTACTTTTTTTTTTAATATAGATTTTCTTTATTATCATACTATTGCTTAAGCTAGAAAAATTATTATTTTTTCCATCTATATAGCCATAAGAGGGCTTGTTTTTTGCGGGACATGTTGTAGTTTTTCATGGCACCATTTATTGTACCACATAATGTACTGGGAAGCTAAAAAAAAATATTTGTGGGGTGAAATGGTCAAAAAACAGCAATTACGCCATTTTTTGGGGGGTTTTGTTTTTACGGCATCCATCAGGCGGTAAAAATGACATATTCACCTTATTCTACAGGTTGATACGATTACAGCGATACCAAATTTATATGTTTTGTTTTATGTATTACCAGTTTTAAAAAGATAAAACTATTTGCTAAATTAAAAAAAGTTTTGTGTCGCCATATTCTGAGAGCCATAACTTTTTAATTTTTCCATCAATTTACTGGTGTGAGGGCTTAAATTTTGCAGGGCGAGCTGTAGTTTTCACCGATACCATTTTGGAGTATATGCGACTTTTTGATCACTTTTTTTTAGCTCTAAGTTGACCAAAAAACAGCAATTTGCGTGTTTTATATATATATATATATATATATATATATATATATATATATATATATATATATGTATATATATATATATATATATATATATATATTTTACGGCATTCACCCAGCGGGTTAAACAACGCTATATTGTGATAGTTCAGACTTTTAAAGATGCAGCGATACCAGTTATGTTAACTTTTATTTTTTTTTAACATTGATTTAGGGAAAAAATGTGAAAAGGGGGGTTTTTTGAACTTTTAGTACCTCATTTTTTTTGGAACATAAAAAAAACCTTTATATAACTGTTTTTTACTTTTTTATTAGTCCCCCTAGGGGACTTGAAGCAGCGATCCACTGCAATGATCATCCACTGCATGATAAACTGCAATACTAATGTATTGCAGTATATTGTGACTCAGACAGTCTTCTTTAAAGCCCTGCCGGAGGCAGAGCTTCAAAGGTGTACAACGATGGCAGACTTGGGGGCTTTCATTAAGCCCCCAGGCTGCTATAACAACTGTTGTTATCAGCCAATCGTGCCGCAGGGGGGGGGGGCGCAATGGCATGTTTCAGCGGGTGCCCCCCTGTTTCTAACACTTTAAATGCCGCGGTCGCGATTGACCACAGCATTTAAGGTGTTAAACGGGCAGAATCAAAGTGATCTTTGTTTCCGCCTGTTGCAGTGAGGTGTCGGCTGCGTAACACAGCCGTCACCCACCGTGTATGGAGCGAGCTCAGCCCGTGAGCTCGCTCTATACTTCCCATACTTACCTAACCCTTATCTCGTACAGTTACGTGATAGTACGTTAAGGGGTTATAAATCAGCAGCACGTCCTAAATTCCATGCAGATTTTTTTTCTGCTGCACATGCATGAGTTTTTGACAAACCCCATTCACATGAGTTAGGGCTTATTCAGACTAACGTGTTAATCGTCCGCGTGAAGGACGTTTATTTAATGGCCGTCACACGGCTGCATGTGTTTCTATGGGGTTATTCACATGGTCGTTGCTTTAACGGGCCTGTAAAAAAATAGGACGTCCTATTTTTGTCCATTTTCATGGATCCCTCAATAGACTCAAGTCTATGAGGGATCTGTGAAAACGGGTCCTGCACGGGTGCAAATCGGCCGTGAAAAACTTCCGTGCTTCACGGCTGATTTCACACACGTTTGTCTGAATATCGCCTTATATTGTAATTTGTAGTGAATTTTCAGTGCGCAATGCAAAATCTGCACCAAAGATAGGAGACAAGTAAGTGGCGTTATTCAGACGTCCATGTTCGGTTTGTGATATACGGACCGTGTATCGGCCATATTTCCCGGACCGACCACAGTTCAGGGAGCTGGGTTTCTAGCATCACAGTTATCTATAATCATAGGAGTCTCTCCCTTCCCGTGGGAATACTGTCATTACAGTATGGGGCAGTATTCGCGCGGGGAGGCAGGGACTCCTAGCAGCATTGATAGCTGTGATGCTAGGAGTCCGGCTCCCTGAATTGTGGTCGGCCTGGGAAGTGCGGCTGATACACGCTTCGTATATCACGGTCCAAACATGGCTGTCTGAATAAGGCCTTAGTCTAGTTACACAGTGCGGTCAAATCCCATTTTTTTGCCACAATTCTTACAAAATTGCGGCAAAAACTTGATTTGACCGCACTGTGAGAATATAGGCTAACAGCACAATTTTTTCATGCTTTGGATCCTTTTTTTTATGCAATTTTTGTAATGGCGGCACAAATCACGCGGTTTTGCAGTGATTTTTATACAATCGCGGAAAAACTGCAGCATTTTTGCCACGATTGCGAAAATTGCGGCAAAAAAAACCTATTAACATAATTTATATATTCTACAAGTAGGGTCATGAGGAATGGGAAGCAGGATGGAGAGGGGAGAAAAACTCACCAGCCTGCAGGTCCAGTCGGCTGTGTAGAGGAGGAGCTGGCTGGGGGGGGCGGGATCTCCACACGGAGCTTCTGCTTACATGCTGCATCTTCCCCGTCCAGTTTGTGACGTTACACAAGTTCTGCAGGGGAGGGGAGCGCTAGCGTTGCAAGGGAGGGGCCGCGAGCATTGCGAGGGGGGCCGCGAGCGTTGCTCGAGGGGCCGCGAGTGTTGAGAGAGGGGGGCCATGAGCGTTGCGAGGGGCGGCCGTGAGCTTTGCGAGGGGGCCTGCGAGTGTTGTGTGGGGGGGCCCGCGAGCGTTGCGAGGGGGGCTGACAGTCTGGGGGGGCGACAACAGCCCGGCGGGTACCTTTTCTTCAGCCATGTGACCGGGCCCCTGATGGGAGTACTACTAGTACTGCCCTGATGGCGGCCCTGCATCCAACATCCTATTACAGCCAACTTCCCCACAACTCCTCAAACTCTACCTTCCTACTGTTGGCTAGGTAATAGATATTTTCATATTGCAGCATCCTCCTAACATATTTCCTCTAGCAATTTCCTGTAGGTGGAATGTGCTTGATCCATTTAAACATAATGGTCTTACGCGCCCAATATAGCTGTTTCACTAGGACTTCTTTCTTAATATCCTTTGTACCCTTAATCCATCATAACCGAATATGCAAATAACCGGATCCCAAGGGATTTCAACCCCATATCTCTCTACAATTTCTTTAAGGATGTCCTCCCAGAATCTCTTTATTTGGGGACATGACCACAGCATATGAATTAAGTCTGCCTCTTCCCCTGCACACTCAGGACAGTTTGCTTTCCGATCTTTAAACATTTTAGCCAACCTATATGGTGAATAATGTGCCCTATTAACAATGAAGAGTTGTGTGACCCTAAGCTGAGGTCCATGAGATAGTTTACGAATATTTCCAAGTATTCTCTTCCATTGGAGCTCTCCTATCTCTCCCATATCTTGTATCCATTTCACCTAAGCAGGGATTAGAATAGTTTGACTCTTTATATCACGCATACTTTGTATATCTTTGAAAGTCTCCCTTTCCTACCACATTCCTCTAATACCAACATCAATGTTACAAATGGGCTCTCCTCCAACTCCTCGGTCATTTCCCTCCATTTATGACCAAGTGCATGTCTGAGCTGTAAGAACCATAATCTATCTTTCTCCTCAAGTCCATATTCCCTAGTTAGCCCATGGAACAGTTTTCGTTCTCCTTCTTTAAGGATCTGGTCCTAATTTATATATCCCCGTCTGCTTCCAAAATTTATACTCATTAATAAAATAATAATCTCCCATATTGGTATTCCCCCTGATAGGCATGCCACTATAGTAACCATCTGCTTCCAGTCTCTTAGCTACTACTTTCCATACCATAGTGTACATATACAAAGAGGGAAACTCAATCCTGTATCCCATTCCAGATTCCAGAATTTCAAGCATGTTATAATTCTGCCAGATTGGGAATCTATATCCTAGGGCCCTAACCCAAATATTGTCCGTTTTTGTATTGATAATCTTATTAACGTGCGCAGCCAAAAAATAGTCTCTCATTGCTGGAATTGCCAGACTACCCCTATCAACTGGTTTCCTCAGCTGTTCAAGTTTTATTCTAGGACGTTTCCCCCTCCAAACCAATTCTGACAACAAACTATCAAAAGTTTTGAATATCACTTCAGCCATCTAAATCGGACTATTCATCAAAATATATACAATTTTTGGAAATAAGATCATTTTAATCAGTGCCACCCTTGCAGCTAACCCTATATCCAGTTTGTTTCATATCTGAACCTTCTCTCGTATATTTTTCAAGAGTGGGGCTACGTTTAACTTTTCGTACTTCTTTATATCATTAGAGACGTTAATCCCCAGATATTTAAAGTAATCTTTTTTTGCTATTCTTTTTAACTGCCCTCCCGGAATATGTTCCTTTTCATCAATCGGTAAGATAGAGGATTTTCCCCAGATAAAACACACACCTGAAATTCTATCGAATTCATCAAATAGGTTAAAGATAATCCCGATAGAATCATGTGTACCCAAAAACAATAAAACACCGTCCGCAAACAATGCTATTTTGTCCTCCTCCCTTCCATACCAATAACCCACTATTTCTGGGCTTTTTCTTATATAACTTGCCAATGGCTCAATTACTAAGTCAAAGAGCAAAGGGGACAGGGGACAGCCCTGTCTAGTTCCTCTGTCAACCTTAAATGGATCCGTTATTGCGCCATTTATAGACATCCTTGCCATTGTTCCAGTATATAACAATTTTATCCACTTCCAAAATTGAAGCTTGTTACTTTAATTGCTGACACCTTGTCAAAGTAGGAAGCTGTAAACATGTTTGCTCTTTTTAACCCCTTCCCGACATTTGCCGTATGGATACGTCATGGAAAGCTAGTGCTTCCCGCATTTTGCCGTATCCATGCGACAAATGGAGAAGGGGTTACAGTGTAAAAATCAAACATTACAAAGTAAAGATAGCTGCTGTTCATAACTGTTCATGGGTCCTGCTCGCCCCCCCCCCCCCTCCGCATCAGTGATCGCTGCAATTTTGCGGCTTTCGCCAATCACTGTGCCACAGGGCACAGTGATATGGTGGTGATTGGTACACCAATCCCTGCCATGTACTGATGAAGAGGTGGTGGAGATGCCACCCCCCACGATTGCTAAGATTGGTTGGTCTGCACCGACCGACCAATCGCAGCCATGGCGGGTGTTCGAAACACCCTCCACCAGCTCTGCCCACCTCATTTCGGTTAGGAACGGTGAGCAGAGCTGGTGTTACGGTCTATAAGATGATACTTACCGATTCTGAGGCATTCTGTGCTGCGATCCTGCTGAGACGTCTGCATCCGACTGCTACTGTGCTGCTACTGTGTGATCAGTGTGATCAGTCATCATCATCTGTTCTGCTGCTGATTTTTTTTTTCTTTAACAGCACTTGTTTTATCCCTAAACTTCTTATCCCTATACCCCTCCCCCTCTTACCATTTTTACATCCTGCGGCCGCTGAGTGCACAGAACTTTTTTTTTTTTTGTATTTTTGCACGGTCTCCGTGTGTCCGGCTTGCGGCCACTGAGTGCTGATGAGTGACCGCCATCATTGATCAGCATCCGTGGTAAAAAATTTTGATGCACGTTTTTTTTCATCTTTTTCTACTCGCACCATTTCAGCGTGTGCATCCTGCGGCCGCTGAGTACTGATCAGTGACCGTCATCACTGATCGGCATCTGTGATCAATTATTGCCGCATGGTTTTTATTTTTTGTCCTTTCTTTTACTGCACCTTTTTTTTTGCATGCGTCCTGCGGCCACTGATTGCTAAGTCTATAATCAGCCACAGTGGTAATTTGTTTACGCAGGTTTTTTTTGGGCTTTGTTTTTATTTTATAAAACTGTAAAAAAAAAAAAAAAAGAGTACCGTTAGGGCGTTAGAGTAGCAGGTCGTTTAGTGACGTCCGTTTTGTAAAAAAAATATATAGCAGAAGTTATAGCTATATATTTTTTATAGTTTTGGAGTCAATTTACAGCATTATAGTTAGCGTCCGTTAGTGACGGACATTCAAGTTTTTTTAACTGAAATTCCTTCACTACATTTTTGATAGCTTAGCGACAGTTTTAGTACAGTGTTATAGTTAGCGTTCATTAGTGACGGACACAAAAAATTTTTTAAATGAAGTTTGTTCACTAAATTTTTGATAGCGTAGCGACAGTTTTAGTGTCAATTTACAGCTTATAGTCAGCGTCCGTAAGTGACGGACATTCAGGCTTTTTTAACGGAAGATCGTTCGCTAAATTTTTGATAGCATAGCGACAGTTTTAGAATAGCGTTATAGTTAGCGTCAGTTAGTGACGGACATTCCGTTTTTTTTTAACTGAAGTTCGGTCACTAAATTTTTTATAATGTAATGACACAGTTGTAGCTCAATTTTTTTTACAGTTCTATATTGGACGTTCAATAAATTTCTTTCTCCTAATTTTTTCTTATTCTTTTCTCCCTTTTCTTCTCTTCCTTTTTTTTTTTTTTTCCTATAAATTTCATATACAATTTCAAATACAATTTACAATTTCATACACAACATACACAACCACCTCTATAAAAATAAATTCAGTATTATACGTGTTGAAGCACTACATACCCCACTAATAAAAATGTCGCAATCATCCCAAAGGGTCTATTCAGCCGAGGAGGCATACGCCATCCTGGCCTCTGACACTAAATCGGCCAGCGAGGGAGAAGAGGAAATTGCCCCATTCCTCTTTACCTCCTCCTCCTCTTCATCATCGTCCTCATCCAGTGATGAGGAACCCCCGCAAAGACGCCCGAGGACATCAGCTGAGGCAACCCTCCAAATGAGTGATACCATGTGGAGCCCACCCCCTGATAATTATGAGCCTCACACTCATTTCATAGGCAGCTTAGGAATTCAATTTTTGTCACTGTAGGCCTCGCAGAAATTGACTATTTCAAGCTCTTTTTCCCTGACGATTTTGTTAATTTAATTGTGGCCCAGACAAATTTATACGCCCAGCAATTTTTAGCTCAAAACCCCACATCATCATTTGCTAGGTGGACCCCCATAGAGGCAGCAGAGATGATGAAATTTTGGGGCCTTGTCCTACATATGGGCTTAGTAAAAAAGCCAGAGATTAGGCAATACTGGAGTGCGGACATTTTATACAACACCCCATTATACCGCATGGCAATGAACCGGACACGTTTTGAAATAATTCAGAAATTTTTGCATTATAATGATAATGCACAGTGCCCGCCCCTTGATGGCCCCCCACATATGACTGCCTATTCAAAATCAGGCCAATCATTGATTATTTCTGCATCAAATTTCAAGAAGCTTACACCCCCGAAAAGAACATTGCAATAGACGAGTGCCTTGTACATTTTAAGGGGAGACTAATATTCTGCCAATACCTGCCAAGCGCGAGGTATGGAATTAAAAAGTACAAGTTGTGCGAGAGCAGCTCAGGGTATACCTACAGATTTAGGGTTTATGAAGGGAAGGACACCAGGATAGAACCCCAGAATGCCCCCCTGTCCTGGGAGTTCGTGGAAAAATAGTGTGGGATTTGGTACACCCACTGCTGGACTGGGGTTATGAGCCTTACGTTGATAACTTCCATACCAGCATCCCACTATTTAAATGCCTCTCCACCAAAAGTCCTGTAACATGTGGCACCGTGCACAAAAACCAGGGAGGCCTCTCTAAAACTCTGATTGGGCAACCCCTAAGAAAGGGAGAAAGCAGGGCACTACACAGCGAGAACATGTTGCTGGTCAAGTATAAGGACAAGAGGGACATGCTTATGTTGACTACAATACACGGTACCGGCAGCACCCCTGTCCCTGTCTGAGGTAGCACTACAATGACCCCCAAGCCAGATTGCATCCTAGGCTACAATACGTACATGGGAGGGGTTGATCTCTCTGATCAAGCACTGAAGCCGTACAGTGCCATGCGTAATATAAAGGTGTGGTACAAAAAGCTGGCCATGCACATGGTACATATGGCAGGCCAGACAGGGACATTCCTTCAGTTTCAAGAGGCGGTTATCAAGGCCCTTGTATTTGGGAACCAGGCAGGGGAGGGCCCCAGTACTACTAGAAGCGATGGTCCACGTATTGTACCAGGGCAACACTTTCCTGGCGAAATCCCCTCCTCTAGAAAAAGGGGAGGACCCAAAAAAGATGTAAAGTGTGTTACAAAAGGGGCAGAAGACGAGACACAGCTTATCATTGTGAAACTTGCCCCGACAAACCTGTGCATAAAGGAGTGCTTCAAAGTTTATCACACATCCATGGATTTTTAATTGAATCATTTTTTTAAATGCTCACTATACCCCTAGATAAATTCCTTGAGGGGTGTCGTTTCCCAAACGGAGTAACTTTTGCGGGGTTTCCACTGTTCTGAACACTCAGGGGCTTTGCAGATGTGACATGGCCTCCGCAAACCACTCCAGTTAAATTTGAACTCCAAATGGTGCTCTTTCCCTTCTGAGCCCTGACGTGTGTCCAAACACCTGTTTATGACCACATATGGGGTATTGTTTTACGCGGGAGAAACTGCTCTATAAATGTTGGGGTGCGTTTTCGCCTTCATTTTTTGTGGAACTGAAAAAAAATTAGGTAAACCTACATTTTATTTGAAAGAAATGTAGATTTTCATTTTCACGGCCTATTTCCAATAATTTCTGCAAAAAATCTGTCGGATCAAAATGCTCACTATACCCCTAAATAAATTCCATGAGGGATGTAGTTTCCCAAATGGAGTCACTTTTGGGGGGTTTCCACTGTTTTGGCCACTTAGGGGCTTTGCAAATTTGACATGACCTCCGCAAAAAATTCCAGTTAAATTTGAACTCCAAATGGCGCTCTTTCCCTTCTGAGCCCTGCCGTGTGTCCAAACAGCCGTTTATGACCACATATGGGGTATTGTCTTACTCAGGAGAAATTTATTTACAAATTTTGCAGTGCTGTTTCTCTTTTAGTCCATCTGGAAATGAGAAAAAAATGAGCTAAACCTACATTTTCTTTGAAAAATTTAGATTTTCATTTTCACGGCCGACTTCCATTAATTTCTGCAATAAACCTGTGCGGTCAAAATGCTCACTTTACCTCTAGATAATTTCTTTGAGGTGTGTAGTTTCCCAAATGGGGT
This sequence comes from Rhinoderma darwinii, assembly GCF_050947455.1. Lineage (NCBI taxonomy): Eukaryota > Metazoa > Chordata > Amphibia > Anura > Rhinodermatidae > Rhinoderma > Rhinoderma darwinii. The sequence goes on from NC_134688.1 coordinate 96,361,661, forward strand.
CACTTTTTTGGGGATTTCCACTATTTTGGCACCGCAACAGCCCTTCAAACCTGACATGGTGCCTAAAATATATTCTAATAAAAAGAAGGCTCCAAAATCCTCTAGGTGCTCCTTTGCTCTGAGGCCAGTGCTTCAGTCCATTAGCACACTAGGGTCACATGTGGGATATTTCCTAAAACTGCAGAACCTGGGCAATAACTGTTGAGTTGCATTTTTCTGGTAAAACGTTCTGTCTTACAAAAAAAATGGATTAACAATGAATTTCTGCAAAAAAAATGAAATTTGTACATTTCACCACTACTTTGCTTTAATTCCTGTTCAATGGGATAAGAAACTTTCTAAATGCTGTTTTGAATACTTTGAGGGGTGATGTTTTTAAAATGGGGTGACTTATTGGGGGTTTCTAATATATAAGGACCTCAAAGCCACTTCATAACTTAACTGGCCCCTGTAAAAATAGCCTTTTGAAATTTTCTTGAAAATGTGAGAAATTGCTGCTAAAGTTCTAAGCCTTGTAACGTCCTAGAAAAATAAAAGTATGTTCAAAAAAATTATGCCAATCTAAAGTAGACATATGGGGGATGTGAATTGGCAACAATTTTGTCTTATATAACTGGCTGTCTGTCACGTAGGGTTAGTAGACCAACTGGGCGGTATGGCAGCTGGCCAACAAGGCGCAGGTCAAAGTCTATAGTTCGTTTGGGGTACCTGTGGCAGCTCGGACAGTAGCAAGGCAGGCTCGGCTTGGACTAGGCAGCGGGTAGACATCAGGTGTGGAGTAGCAGGACAGGCGTGGAATACAGCACAGCACGACTACAGCTCAGCACGGTATTTGACCAGGATAGCACGGGATACAGGATACAGTATACACTAGGAACTGGAAAACACTGGGAGACCATTTGCTTAGACAAACTAGGATACGACAAACAACGCTCAGGCACTGCAGAAGGGGGCTGGGCCCTTCTTATAGTCCAGGGGGCTCATGGGCTAATTTAGCATTAAAGTCCGGTGCACGTGCTGCCCCTGTAAGAGCGTGCACGAGCGTGCGTGCACCCTACGGGACCCAGCCGAGGTGAGTGGCAGTGAGCGCTGGCGTCTCCTGAGGAGGAGACAGGTGCCAGTGCTCGCCGACCCATGGCTGCGGCCATCAGGAGGTGAGAGAACCTGACGGCCCGCAGCCATGGACATGACAGCATCCCCCCACTTACTCCCCATCTTCTTGGGGCCAGAGCGAGAGGGAAACTACTTCAGAAGGGTAGGAGCATTGAGGTTCTCCTCTGGCTTCCATGACCTCTCTTCAGGGCCAAACCCCCTCCAATCCACCAAATAAAAAGTCTTTCCTCTCACTTGGTGTCCAAGATCTCTTTGACCTCGAAGGTGTCTGAAGGGCCGCTGGAGGCAACCGCAGGGCTACGAGTCTTGGTAAAGCGGTTCAGAACCACCGGTTTCAGGAGAGAGACATAGAAGGAGTTGGGGATCCTGAGGGTAGAAGGCTGCTGAAGCTTGTAGGCGACAGGGTTGATCTGCTGCAGGATCTCGAAGGGTCCGAGGAACCTGGGAGCAAATTTGTATGATGGCATCCTCAGTCAAATATTCCTGCAGGACAGCCAGACCTTCGTGCCAGGAAGAAACTGAGGAGGTTCTCTTCACCTTGTATCCGCCTTCCGTTTCATGCGGTCGACCCCCAGAAGGATGGAGGATCGAGTTTGCTGCCAGATCTGCAGAAATTTCCTATAAGCAGTATCAGCAGTTGGTACCTCGGACGTATCAGGCACCAGGAGAGGAATTCGTGGGTGTTGACCATAGACGATAAAGAACGATGTATTCCTTGTGGACTCGCTGGTGTGATTATTGTAGGAGAATTCAGCCCACGGGAGCAACTGCACCCAGTCATCATGCTGCTTGAAGATGAAGTGGCGTAAGTAGTTTTCCAAGATCTGATTGATCCTCTCGACCTGACCATTGGACTGAAGATGGTAGGCCGAGGAAAAGTCCAACTTTACACCTAGGAGTCCGCAAAGGGCTCTCCAGAACTTCGAAGTGAACTGAACCCCCCGATCAGACACGATATGCTGCGGCTAGCCGTGCAGGCGGAAGATATGTTTGATGAAAAGCCTGGCCAGTTGCAGAGCAGAAGGAAGACCGGTCAGAGGAACAAAGTGGGCCATCTTCGAAAATCGATCCACCACCATCCAGACAGTACTATATCCAGCAGAGAGAGGCAGATCAGTAATAAAGTCCATAGCTATATGCTGCCAGTGAGCATCGGGCACAGGCCAGCAGGTCTGGAGTGAGCGACCTTGTTAGCTGCACACACTGAGCAAGAAGAAACAAATTCCATAATGTCCTTGGGCAGCATGGGCCACCATAAATGACGGCCAATCAGATCCCGGGTCTTACGGGTCCCCGCGTAACCTGCCAGTCTAGAGGAGTGTCCTCAGCGGTGGATTCTCCCTCTGTCAGCCAGGCACACAAAAATCCTCCCTGGAGGAATGTCCCCCAGCTTGCAGGGGACTGACAGAGGCAATGCAAGATGGATCAATAATGTTCTGTGGAATTTCCATGATGTCTTCTGTCTCGAAAGACCTGGACAAGGCATCGGCCCTCACATTCTTGTCGGCTGTGCGATAATGGAGCTCAAACTGGAACCTGGTAAAGAACAGTGACCACCTGGCCTGACGAGGGTTCAGCCTTTGGGCTATCTGAAGATAGGTGAGGTTCTTGTGGTCCGTAAAAATCAGGATGGGATGAGCTGCACCCTCTAGTAGATGTCTCCACTCTTCCAGAGCCAATTTGATGGCCAGTAACTCCCGATCCCAAATCGAGTAGTTGCGTTCTGGGGAAGAGAGAAGCTTAGAGAAATATCCACATACCATTGACTTGCCCTTGGAACCTCTCTGGAACAGGAGTGCGCCAGCACCGACAGAGGATGCGTCCACCTCCAACGAGAACTGTAGAGAAACATCTGGATGATTGAGGATAGAGGCTGACGTGAAGGCACTCTTCAGGCTATTGAATGCGGACTCTGCCTCAGGAGTCCACATCTTGGCGTTCATTTCCTTCTTAGTGAGGTTAGAGATAGGAGAAGTCAGTGAGGAGAAGTTTGGAAAAAACTGTCTGTAAAAATTGGCGAATACCAGAAAGCTCTGTATGGCCCTCAGGCCTTGAGGGCGTGACCATTCCAGGACAGACTTTACCTTTTCAGGATCCATCTAGAGACCTCGATTCGAGACAATGTAGCCCAGGAAGGGTAGAGCATCCTTTTCAAACACGCACTTCTCCAACTTGGCGTACAGACGATTCTCCCTTAACCGCAGCAAAACTTGACAGACGTGTCTCTAATGCATCATAGGATCTGGAGAAAACATCAAGATGTCATCAAGATAGACCACAACACAAACATAGAGGAGGTTACGGAAAATGTCATTAATGAACTCCTGTAAGACCGCAGGAGCATTACACAGGCCAAAGGGCATTACAAGATATTCATAGTGTCCATCATGGGTGTTAAATGCAGTCTTCCATCGTCACCCCGGCACATGCGGATTAGATTGAAAGCCCCACGCAGGTCTAGTTTGGAAAAAATCTTTGCACCACGTATACGATCGAACAATTCAGAGAACAGTGGCAATGGATACTTATTTTTCACTGTGATTTGGTTGAGACCCCGGTAGTCAATACAAGGACGCAGGGAGCCATCATTCTTTTTGACGAAGAAGAACCGTATGAAGCTCCTCTCCAAGTTCTCTTTAACATAGGCGGACATGGACAGAGCCTCTGGCAAGGAGAGAGGATATATCCAACCACGGGGAAGGGATGCACCAGGAATCAGCTCGATAGCACAGTCATACGCCCGGTGTGGAGGCAGTGTCTCCGCCTCCATTTTGCTGAAGACTTCTGAAAATGCAGCATAATGACCAGTCAATCCTTCCAATGACCGAGGCAGAGGAGGCTGAGCCGAACGAATCTGCACCAGGCATCGGCTGTGACACGCAGGGCCCCACTTGAGAACCTCTCCAGAGTTCCAGTCCAGGACTGGGGCATGTAGTCAGAGCCAGGGCAGGCCCAGCAGCACAGGGTTAACGGCTTTGGATAGGACATAGAACGACAAAAGATCGGAGTGGAGAGCACCTACTTGGAGCCTCAGCGGCTTGGTCACAGCTATAACTGGGTCTGGCAGAGGTAGTCCATTTACCGATGCAACTATCAACGGTCTTCTTAGAGGGGTAGTGGGTAAGTGAAGAAGGTCCACCAGGTCTCTACAAATGAAATTAGCAGCGGATCCAGAGTCCAGATACGCAGATACCTGATGCGTTTTTGATGGAGTCCTTCTTTGCCCAAGGTTGTCTTTCCTACCAACCCTAGGCTTTGGGGCTTTTGGGGACACAGACACACAAGATGGCCTCCGAGGCCGCTATAAAGACAGAGTCCCGAAGTGCGTCTGCGTTGCCTCTCCTGGGTAGATAGAATACATTGGTCCATCCTCACAGACTCCTTAGGAGGATCGGCATCTGAGGATGGCAGGGGTTGCTGCAGGACTGGACTAGGAAGAGCTCCCTCCCGACGAACCTCTTGGAGCCACTCTCGGAGCCTTCTATCAATCCGGGCAGCCAGAAGGATGAGGTCATCCAGGGTAGATGGCAGGTCTCGAGCAGCAAGTTCGTCCTTAATTTTAGGAGACAGTCCATGCCAGAATCTAGCCACCAGGGCACCAGCTACACCTCACTAACAACTGGCACCCCAGCTACATCTCACTAACAACTGGCAAACAGCTACACCTCACTAACAACTGGCATCCAGCTACTCCTCACTAACAACTGGCAACCAGCTACGCCTCACTAACAACTGGCAACCACTTACACCTCGCTAACAACTGGCACCCCAGCTACGCCTCACTTACAACTGGCAACCCAGCTACACCTCACTAACAACTGGCACCCAGCTACAGCTCACTAACAACTGGCACCCCAGATACCCCTGACTAACAACTGGCACCCAGCTACACCTTACTAACAACTCAACCAGCTACGCCTCACTAACAAATGGCACCACAGCTACATCTCATTAACAACTGGCAACCAGCTACACCTTACTAACAACTGGCACCACAGCTACGCCTCACTAACAACTGGCAACTAAGCTACGCCTCACTAACAACTGGCACCCCAGCTACACCTCACTAACAACTAGAACCCCAGCTACGTCTCACTAACAACTGACACCCAGGAACACCTCACTAACAACTGGCAACCAGCTACACCTCACTAACAACTGGCACCCCAGCTACGTCTCACTAACAACTGGCACCCCAGATACCCCTGACTAATAACTGGCACCCAGCCACACCTTACTAACAACTCAACCAGCTACACCTCGCTAATAACTGGCAACCAGCTACACCTCACTATCAACTGGCACCCCAGCTACACCTCACTAACAACTGGCACTCCAGCTATACCTCACCAATAACTGGCACCCCAGCTACACCTCACTAACAACTGGCAACCCAGCTACACCTCACTAACAACTGGTAACCAGCTATATCTCACTAACAACTGGCACCCCAGCTACACCTCACTAACAACTGGCCACCCAGCTACACCTCACCAACAAATGGAAACCCAGCTACGCCTCACTAACAACTGGCACCCAGCTATACCTCACTAACAACTGGCACCCCAGCTACGTCTCACTAACAACTGGCACCCAGCTACACCTCACTAACAACTGGCAACCAGCTAAACCTCACTAACAAATGGCACCACAGCTACACCTCACTAACAACTGGCAACCAGCTACACCTCACTAACAACTCGCACCACAGCTACATCTCACTAACAACTGGCACCCCAGCTACACCTCACAACTGGCACCCCAGTTACGCCTCACTAACAACTGGTACCCCAGCTACACCTCACTAACCTGACCAACAACTGGCATCCCAGATATGCCTAACCAATGACTGGCACCCTAACTATGCCTCACCAACAACTGGCACCCCAGCTATGTCTCACTATCAACTGGCACCCCAACTACGTATCACTAACAACTGCCACCCCAGCTATGCCTCACCAATAACTGGCACCCCAGCTCCACCTCACTAACATGGCACCCCAGCTACGTCTCACTAACAACTGGAACCCCAGCTATGCCTGACCAACAACTGGCATCCAGCTATGCCTAACCAATGACTGGCACCCTAGCTATGCCTCACCAACAACTGGCACCCCAAATATGCCTCACTATCAACTGGCACCCCAGCTATGACTCACTAACAACTGGGACCCCAGTTACATCTTACTAACAACTGGCACTCCAACAAAGTCTCACTAACAACTAGCACCACAGCTATGCCTCACCAATAACTGGCATCCCAGCTCCACCTCGCTAACAACTGGCACCCTATCTAAACCTTACTAACAACTGGTACCCCAGCTACGTCTCACCAACAACTGGCACCCCAGCTACACCTCACTAACAACTGGCACCCAAGCTACGTCTCACTAACAACTGGCACCCCAGCTACACCTTACAACTGGTACCCCAAGTAACGCCTTACTAGCAACTGGTAACCCAGCTACTCCTCACTAACAATTGGCACCCCAGCTACGTCTCACTAACAACTGGCACCCCAGCTACGTCTCACTAACAACTGGATCCCCAGCTACACATCACCAATAACTGGCATCCCAGCTCCACCTCGCTAACAACTGGCACCCTATCTAAACCTTACTAACAACTGGTACCCCAGCTACGTCTCACCAACAACTGGCACCCCAGCTACACCTCACTAACAACTGGCACCCAAGCTACGTCTCACTAACAACTGGCACCCCAGCTACACCTTACAACTGGTACCCCAAGTAACGCCTTACTAGCAACTGGTAACCCAGCTACTCCTCACTAACAATTGGCACCCCAGCAACGTCTCACTAACAACTGGCACCCCAGCTACGTCTCACTAACAACTGGATCCCCAGCTACACATTACCAACAACTGGCATCCCAGCTACGCCTCACTAACAACTGGAATCCCAGCTACGCCTGACCAACAACTGGCATTTCAGCTATGCCTAACCAATGACTGGCACCCAAGCTATGCCTCACTATCAACTGGCACCCCAGCTACATCTCACTAACAACTGGGACCCCAATTACATCTTACTAATTACTGGCACCCCAGCTACGTCTCACTAACAACTAGCACCCCAGCTATTCCTCACCAATAACTGGCACCCCAGCTACACCTCACTAACAACTGGCACCCTAGCTAAACCTCACTATCAACTGGTACCCAAGCTACGTCTCACTAACAACTGCCACCCCAGCTACGTATCACAACTGGCACCCTATCTACGTCTCACTAACACATGGCACCCCAGCTATGTCTCACTAACAATTGGCACCCCATCTACGTCTCACTAACGACTGGAACCCCAGCTACACCTCAATAACAACTGGCATCCCAGCTACACCTTACCAACAACTGGAATCCCAGCTATGCCTCCCCAACGACTGGCACCCCAGCTACACCTCACCAACAACTGGATCCACAGCTACGCTTCACCAACAACTGGCATCCCAGCTATACGTCAACAATGACTAGCACCGCAGCTACGCCTCACCAACAACTGGAACCCCAGCTACTCCTCACCAATAACTGCCACCCCAGCTAATCCTCATTAAGAACTGACACCCTAGCTACACCTCACCAACATCTGGCACCCCCAGCTGCACCTTATCAACAACTGGGTGGAGCCTCACCCGTGAGGTCCGTCTGACAGTTTGCCCAGCACTGATTTACATACTACTCTGCAAACTTTTTAAAATAAATAGAAGTTATATATAAGTTATATGACCTCTCATAGGAATGTATATTGAAAGAGACTTCCGATCCATACAGCAAACGCTGCAGGAATCGGCCGGTCACAGTGTGGTCACGTGACATAATTGCAGCCGAGATTTTTCTGCAACAAAGCACCCTGTAAGAGGATGGCCTGCCCTACCTTTTACCAAGTAATTTTTACAAACGGGGGCCGCAATAAAAAAAACACAGGAGTGCCTCAATAAAGAGTAATTGTGCACAAGTAGTATTGTTTATAGGGGCGATTGTGGTGCTTGGAAGCACCACAAAATAGCATGCAGAATGCCTACTAGTTTATATTTTGGACCCAAAGTGCAGTCCGCCCTGCAGATCCAAAAACATGGTATTGCTGTGTGCATTGGCTCCTACAAAACTGTCCATGGTCACTATATGTACATCTCAAACATATACACTTGAGACACTTATAAAGCTCCTACATCTTCACTTAACAGATCTGTTATATAAATAAAGATATATGTTGTATGTATAAAGGTCTGTCTACATTGTTAGGCCCCCTTCACATCACGTTTTCTGCTTTCCATCGAAGGTATAATTTGGGAGAACTCCCAATGTATATATACCTCCGGCAGAAGACTACAACGTACCCACTGCATAGGCATATGGTGAAATGCATTGGCCGAACCAGTGGCGTAGCTATAGGGGTCGCAGCGGTCGCAGTTGCGACCGGGCCCCTAAGCATGGGGGGCCCACGGGCCCCCGTTGCCATACAGAATGCTTCATAAAGAAACCTTCTGTGCCATGAAGCCGGCACTTCCTGTTTACGGTCACATGGTACACTTAGTGTACCATGTGACCGTGTTGTCACGTGACACGGCTTCCAGACCATGGAATGGAGGAGTCGGTGCGGAGGACTCCAGGTAAGCTGCAGTCTGGAATGTAATGTATTGTGATGTAATGTCTTGTGTTGTAATGTAATGCCTTGTAATGTATTGTGTTGTATTGTGCTATTTGCGGTGGAGAGGGGGGTGGCGTTAAATCACAGCCCCCCCCTCCTCTCTCCACTGCAAACTGCACAATACAACACAATACAGTATAGTACCCATGACTGTATGAGAGCGGGGCTGCGGCTGTGTAGTACAGTCACTGCCCAGCTCCTGAGTCCTGACATGTGCGCGGGGTCAGGACGATGCGATGCGGCCGGCGCTGCACTAATGATCTGCGGCACTGAAGACAGAACATGGCGGGCGCGCTACAAAACACCCCCATGTTCTGTCCTCAGTGCCTGCGCTCATTAGTGCAGCGCCGGCCGCATCTCCTCATGCTGACCGCGCGCACTTCCTTTCAGGAGCGGGGCAATGGCTGCATTACACAGCCGCAGTCCCGCTCTATAACGGCGGAGATCAGAGAAACCTCTCATCTCCGCCGCTATTCCCGTGAATGCTGCGATCAAAGCTGACTGCAGCATTCAGGGGAAAGTGAGAAGGGGGATGCCCCTGGATCGTGTCACAGGGAATTCCTGTGACGCGATCGAGGGCCATACCATATATGGGCAGACAGCCCAGGGTCCATTGAAGGACCCCAGGGCTGTCTTACCACATTTCCTGTTGTTAGGGCATACTTAGGTATGTCCTAACAACTGCCTGTGTACTATCAGTACACAGGCTAATGTACTGGCATATATCGGATATATGCCAGTACATTAAAGTTTAAAAATAAAGTAAAAACAAAGTAATGTTAAATAAAAAAAATACAAATTCACCTTTTTTTTACAATAAACATTAAAATAAGTCTCAATACTTAAAACATACACATAATCAGTATTGGCGCGGCCGTAATAACCTGCACAACATTTTTTTTGCATAATTTATGATGTGTGCGCTGTAAAAAAATAAAATAAATACTGCTTTCTATCACTTAGGCCCCATTCACACGAGCGTGCCGTTTTTGCGCAGGCAAAAAACGCAGCGTTTTGCCTACGCAAAAGGCCCTTTATAGCTCCGTGTGGAAGCAGCATATGATGCGCAGCTGCGTGATTTTCACGCCTCCGCCATCATTATGACACTCCATTTGGATGTTTGTAAACAGAAAAGCACGTGGTGCTTTTCTGTTTTCATTCATACTTTTCACAGCTGTTGCGCGAATCACGCGTGTCCCACGGAAGTGCTTCCGTGTGGCATGTGTGATTTTCACGCACCCATAGACTTCAATGGGTGCGTGATGCGCGAAAAACGCCCAAAGAACGGACATGTCGTGACTTTTTTTCAGCGGACTCACGCTGAGTAAAAATCACGCACATGTCTGCACGGCCCCATAGACTAATATAGGTCCGTGCGACGCGCGTGAAAATCATGTGCGTTGCACGGACGTATTTCCCGTTCGTCTGAATAAGGCCTTATTGTGGGGCACGAGGTGCGATGATGAATTTAACCTCCATGTTCCTCACATTCAGGGCTCATTTACATGAGCGTGTTATACGTCCGTGCAACGCGTGTGATTTTCACGCGCGTCACACAAACCTATATTAGTCTATGGGGCCGTGCAGACAGGTGCGTGATTTTCACGCAGCGTATGTCCGCTGCGTGAAACGCACGACATGTCCTATATTTGTGCGCTGTTCATGCATCATGGACCCATTGAAGTCAATGGGTGTGTGAAAACCACGCATGTCACACGGAAGCACTTCCGTGCGAACAGCGTGATTCGCGGAACAGCAGTAAAAAGTATGAATGAAAACAGAAAAGCAACACATACTTTTCTGTTTACAAACATCCAAATGGAGTGTCATAATGATGGCGGCTGCGCGAAAATCACGCAGCCGCGCATCATACGGGGCTGACACACGGAGCTGTTAAGTGCCTTTTGCGCAGGCAAAACGCACACGCTCGTGTAAAGTGTAAACCCGGTGTAAAGGATCTGCCAGGCACAACTTCTGTGTATACGCCCATGGGTAATCAGTCTGCACCTGGTTCTATGTCTCTGAGACTGACTCCATCTTCCACCACTCAGGATGGCAGGCTTAGGAGTGGGAGAGTCTATCGCAGCATGGCCAGACGGAGCTAGCTCCCGCCCTCTGTCTATTTATACCTGCCTTTCCTGTTCCTCCTTTGCTTGTGATTCTTCTCGTGTGGTTTCCTGGCCTTGCTGCAGCTTCTAGCTATTTGACCTTGCTTCATACTGACCCTGGCTTACTGACTACTCTCCTGCTCTGCGTTTGGTACCTCGTACACTCCTGGTTTGACTCGGCTCGTTCACCTCTCTTGTTGCTCACGGTGTTGCCGTGGGCAACTGCCCCATTTCCCTTTGCTTGTGTCCCCTTGTCTGTTTGTCTGTCGTGCACCTACTGAGCGTAGGGACCGTCGCCCAGTTGTACCCCGTCGCCTAGGGCGGGTCGTTGCAAGTAGGCAGGGACTGAGTGGTGGGTAGATTAGGGCACTGTCTGTTTCCCTACCCCCCTGTCATTACATAATCACAAGCCCCCACATTGAGCATGTCAGGAAGGTGCTCCAGGTCCTTCTGGAAAACAAACTGTTTGCTAAGACCGAAAAATGTGTGTTTGGGATGCAAGAGATACCATTTTTGGGTCAAATCCTCACTCCTCATGAATTCCGCATGGACCCCGCCAAGGTCCAGGCTGTGGCGGAATGGGTCCAACCTGCCTCCCTGAAGGCGTTACAGTGTTTCTTGGGGTTCGCTAATTATTACAGGAGATTTATTGCTAACTTCTCGGTCATCGCTAAGCCTCTTACGGACCTCACTCGCAAAGGTGCTGATCTCCTCCACTGGCCTCCTGAGGCTGTCCAGGCTTTTGAGGTCCTTAAGAAGTGCTTTATCTCGGCCCCTGTGCTGGTCCAGCCCAACCAAATGGAGCCATTTATCGTGGAGGTTGACGCATCCGAGGTGGGAGTGGGGGCTGTCTTGTCCCAGGGTACCAGGTCCCTCACCCATCTCCGTCCCTGTGCCTACTTCTCCAGGAAGTTTTCGCCCACTGAGAGTAACTATGATATTGGCAACCGCGAACTCTTAGCCATTAAATGGGCATTTGAAGAGTGGCGCCACTTCCTGGAGGGGGCTTGGCACCAGGTAACTGTCCTTACCGACCACAAGAATCTGGTTTTCCTAGAATCTGCCCGGAGGCTAAACCCGAGACAAGCTCGATGGGCGCTATTTTTTACCAGATTCAACTTTTTGGTTACCTATAGGGCTGGGTCTAAAAATATTAAGGCCGATGCACTGTCGCGTAGCTTCATGGCCAGCCCTCCTTCGGAGGAAGATCCTGCTTGTATTTTTCCTCCTGGTATAGTCGTTTCTTCTATTGATTCTGATTTAGTCTCTGAAATTGCGGTTGATCAAGGTTCAGCTCCCGGGAACCTTCCTGAGAACAAGTGGTTTATTCCCCTGCAATTCCGGCTAAGGGTACTTAGGGAAAATCATGACTCTGCACTATCTGGTCATCCAGGCATCCTGGGTACCAAACACCTCATTGCCAGAAACTATTGGTGGCCTGGGTTGCCTAAAGACGTTAAGGCCTACGTCGCCGCTTGTGAGGTTTGTGCTAGGTCCAAGACTCCCAGGTCCCGACCAGCGGGCTTACTACGTTCTTTGCCCATTCCCCAGAGACCTTGGACCCATATCTCCATGGATTTTATCACCGATTTGCCTCCATCTCAAGGCAAGTCGGTGGTGTGGGTTGTAGTAGACCGCATCAGTAAGATGTGCCACTTTGTGCCCCTCAAGAAACTACCCAATGCCAAGACGTTAGCTACCTTGTTTGTCAAACACATCCTGCGTCTCCATGGGGTCCCTGTCAATATTGTTTCGGACAGAGGGGTACAATTTGTTTCATTGTTTTGGAGAGCCTTCTGTAAAAAGTTGGAGATTGATCTGTCCTTCTCCTCTGCCTTCCATCCTGAAACTAATGGCCAAACCGAGAGGACTAATCAGTCTCTAGAACAATATTTAAGGTGTTTTATCTCTGACTGTCAATATGATTGGGTCTCATTCATTCCCCTCGCCGAATTTTCCCTTAATAACCGGGTCAGTAACTCGTCAGGGGTCTCCCCCTTTTTCTGTAATTTTGGGTTTAATCCACGGTTCTCCTCCGTTTCACCTGGTAGTTCCAACAATCCCGAGGTAGAGGTCGTTCATCGGGAACTGTGCACAGTCTGGGGCCAGGTTCAGAAGAACCTAGAGGCGTCCCAGAGCGTACAAAAAACTCAGGCTGATAGAAGATGTTCTGCTAACCCCTTGTTTATGGTCGGGGATCTGGTGTGGCTATCGTCTAAGAACTTGCGCCTTAAGGTCCCGTCCAAGAAGTTTGCTCCCCGGTTTATAGGGCCGTATAAGGTCATTGAAGTCCTCAATCCTGTCTCCTTCCGACTGGAGTTGCCCCCATCTTTTCGTATACACGACGTGTTTCATGCCTCCCTCCTTAAACGCTGCTCCCTGTCCTTGGCTCCCTCGAGGAAACCTCCTGTTCCCGTTCTCACCCCTGAGGGGGTGGAATTCGAGGTGGCCAAGATTGTGGACAGCATGATGGTCCAAGGCTCCCTCCAGTACCTGGTCCATTGGAGAGGATACGGGCCTGAGGAGGGGACTTGGGTACCCGCCCGGGATGTTCACGCTGGGGTATTGGTCAGGAAGTTCCACCTTCGTTTCCCCAATAAACCAGGTCCACTTAGAAAGGGTCCGGTGGCCCCTCATAAAAGGGGGGGGGGGTACTGTAAAGGATCTGCCAGGCACAACTTCTGTGTATACGCCCATGGGTAATCAGTCTGCACCTGGTTCTATGTCTCTGAGACTGACTCCATCTTCCACCACTCAGGATGGCAGGCTTAGGAGTGGGAGAGCCTATCGCAGCCTGGCCAGATGGAGCTAGCTCCCGCCCTCTGTCTATTTATACCTGCCTTTCCTGTTCCTCCTTTGCTTGTGATTCTTCTCGTGTGGTTTCCTGGCCTTGCTGCAGCTTCTAGCTATTTGACCTTGCTTCATACTGACCCTGGCTTACTGACTACTCTCCTGCTCTGCGTTTGGTACCTCGTACACTCCTGGTTTGACTCGGCTCGTTCACCTCTCTTGTTGCTCACGGTGTTGCCGTGGGCAACTGCCCCATTTCCCTTTGCTTGTGTCCCCTTGTCTGTTTGTCTGTCGTGCACCTACTGAGCGTAGGGGCCGTCGCCCAGTTGTACCCCGTCGCCTAGGGCGGGTCGTTGCAAGTAGGCAGGGACTGAGTGGTGGGTAGATTAGGGCACTGTCTGTTTCCCTACCCCCCTGTCATTACACCCGGCCTAATAGTAATTAACCCCATCATGTACATCACACATTAACCCATTATGACTGAGAAACATGATGTGGTTAATTACTATTAATGTGCGGCACTGTAAAGGATCTGCCAGGTACTACGTCTGTGTATACTCCCGTCATTAATCAGTCGACACCTGAGGCCAGACCTCTTAGACTGACACCGGCTCCCACCAACCAGGGTGGCAGGCTCAGGAGTGGGAGAGCCTATCGCGGCCTGGTCAGTCTGAGTTAGCTCCGCCCCCTGTCAATTTATACCTGCCGTGTTCTCTTCCTCAGTGCTTGTTATTCTTCTTGGATTCCTGGCCCCACTGCTGCCTTGCTCCAGCCTGCTTCTGCCGTGCTTCTGCCTTGCTTCAGTTCCGCTTATCCTGCTTCGCTTTGCCCCTGGCTTCCTTCCTGCTCCGTGCTCTCGTTGGTATACTCCACTACATCCTGATCCTGACTGACTCATTCACCGCTCCGTTTCCTCGCGGCGTTCCGTGGGCTACTGCCCCTTCCCTTGCGTGTTCCCTGTTTGTACTCCCTTGCACTTAGACAGCGTAGGGACCGCCGCCAAGTTGTACCCCGTCGCCTAGGGCGGGTCGTTGCAAGTAGGCAGGGACAGGGCGGTGGGTAGATTAGGGCTCACTTGTTCCCTTCACCTCCTTCCTGCCATTACAGGCACATTCAAAATTCAGCATCACACCTCGCGCCTCACATTAGAAAACAAAAGAACTTTATTACTGTTCACAAAGTAAACGAAGTATCGGTATCGAAGTCCAAATTTTGGTATCGTGACATCCCTACACTGTGGGTCGCGTCCCCCTGGGGGTTCGTGTGAAGACCTCCGGGGGGTCGCGAGTCACTCACCGAGGTCCCGGTTCCATTCAATCCTGGAGCAAGGAGCTGACATCTCCTTGTTCCAGCATTAACTGTGCCCTGAGCGGCCCGACACAGGCTGGCGGGATGTAGCGACATCATCGCGCCTGTCTGCGCTGAGTCACTCATAGTACACACCGGAGGAGGCGAAGGATCCTCCACCCGACGTGGGAACGGGGATAGGTATGTAATTATGCTATTTTTCTATTATGCACATATGGGGGCATTATACTGTATGGGGCTGATAAGATAGGGGGCATTATACTATATGGGGAGTATTATACGGTATGGGGCTGTTATGGGGGGCATTATACGTTATGGGGCATTACACTATGTGTGGGCAGCTATGGGAGCATTATACTGTGTGGTGGCATTATACTATGGGGGCTGTTGGGCAAGTCGTCTGGGCATAGGCGCGCGCAGGGGTCTGATGATGATGGTGGTGTTGGGGAGTGGTAGGGGGGCCCAAGCTGGATTCTTGCACCCGGGCCCATGAGCCTTTAGCTACGCCCCTGGGCCGAACCCCCCGGCCAGGGTGAAAGCCCTTGACTTCAATGTCCATATATGGATAGTTATGTCAAGAGCTTTACGATGCCATAGTCCCCATTAATGGACAGTGATATCAGAAGCTTCCCCAGGGCCGAAGTAGGCGTTTGATACTCTGTTAGGGGAGTCCAGCATTGGGAAGCTACTGACATCACTGTCCATATACGTCCGACGTATACGTTTAATGTATGTCCGTGACACCCATAGGCTTCCATGTTAAAAAACATATACCGCACAACTAACTGTACTTATATTTTGTTTTTACTCCAGTTTCATATTACATGGAGTAACTAACAATGTTAGGTCAATTGACTCCTATGCAATTGTCCCTAGTGTGTATATGTCATAGGAACTTTAGATTATGTGCCTCCCTAAGGACAGAAACTTATGTGTACAGTGCTGGACACTGTTTTGATGCTGTATGAGTGCTAGCAAAATAAAATAACAGAGCCTTCAGATTATCTTGTTTCCAGTTTTATACCAGTGATCCACTAGATGGCACTCTTACCAACATCTGACAATATACTGCAGCATGATGACAATCCACCTGTTGGGGTTTTTCTTTTCTTTTTTTTTTTCACCAGAATAACTCTATTAAAAAGGTGGCCAAACAATTGCCAAAAATAAGCAGTTCATATCCTACTGTTACTCGGGGCCCCCTCTTTGAGCCAAAATGGAGAGCTGCTATATAAGAACTTCTCTCGCTCTAGCGGAGTTAGCTTATCCATGCACTACATGGTCAACCATTTTTCGTGAGACAACTCCTTTAAGACCACACTTCCTAGAATGCCATTCACCTGAGCAACCAGTAAGCCAATGAAGTATGCCAGAAAATTTCAGTTCTGAAGCCTTTTAACTATAAATGCAGCTCTTGTCGTCGTTCATGGGACAACAATGCCATAAGTAAAATTGACAAATTGCTGATCTGTTCCTTGATCTGTGGCTTGGTCTAGGCTTTTGATCCCGATCCCAATAGCCAAGCAATATCTCCAACAGCCCCACAGGAGAAGTGGCACAACATGCACAGTTCTGCTTCATACACATAGGGCACACATGGGCCCCCGTTGTCGGGATTGGCGGGGATCCCAATGATCGGACTCCCACTGATCTGACATTCATCACCTACCCACATTTGGTAAATTATCATAATGAGAAAATCGTTTTGTATTTGGATTTGGGGTACAAACCTGCATTGGAAAAAGGAAAACTAGAATCTGGATGCTGTAGGCAACTGCTCCACTTTTTGTTTGCACTTGTCTTTATATATGAGGAACAATGTCCCTGCGAAAATATTGGATAACTGGATAGCAGGGAAGGAAATGTTGCCAGTAGGATATTGGCACAGAAACACTGCTGACACCTTAGGGTGAGAACAAACGAAATGGCAGCCAAACGCGGGCGAAACTGAACCCTGGTCAGGCGGCCAATGTTAAACTGTGGTAGTATTGGCAAAGTCGTGTGACTATTCACCACCACATGTGGGCATAGTTTCTGCTAGGTGCGGGTGCTGCTCTGTGTGTTCTCACCGTAGCATGTTACTTTTTTTTTTAATATAGATTTTCTTTATTATCATACTATTGCTTAAGCTAGAAAAATTATTATTTTTTCCATCTATATAGCCATAAGAGGGCTTGTTTTTTGCGGGACATGTTGTAGTTTTTCATGGCACCATTTATTGTACCACATAATGTACTGGGAAGCTAAAAAAAAATATTTGTGGGGTGAAATGGTCAAAAAACAGCAATTACGCCATTTTTTGGGGGGTTTTGTTTTTACGGCATCCATCAGGCGGTAAAAATGACATATTCACCTTATTCTACAGGTTGATACGATTACAGCGATACCAAATTTATATGTTTTGTTTTATGTATTACCAGTTTTAAAAAGATAAAACTATTTGCTAAATTAAAAAAAGATTTGTGCCGCCATATTCTGAGAGCCATAACTTTTTAATTTTTCCATCAATTTACTGGTGTGAGGGCTTAAATTTTGCAGGGCGAGCTGTAGTTTTCACCGATACCATTTTGGAGTATATGCGACTTTTTGATCACTTTTTTTTAGCTCTAAGTTGACCAAAAAACAGCAATTTGCTTGTTTTATATATATATATACATATATATATATATATATATATATATATATATATATATATTTTTTTTTTTTACGGCATTCACCCAGCGGGTTAAACAACGCTATATTGTGATAGTTCAGACTTTTAAAGATGCAGCGATACCAGTTATGTTAACTTTTATTTTTTTTTAACATTGATTTAGGGAAAAAATGGAAAGGGGGGTTTTTTGAACTTTTAGTACCTCATTTTTTTTGGAACATAAAAAAAACCTTTATATAACTGTTTTTTACTTTTTTATTAGTCCCCCTAGGGGACTTGAAGCAGCGATCCACTGCAATGATCATCCACTGCATGATAAACTGCAATACTAATGTATTGCAGTATATTGTGACTCAGACAGTCTTCTTTGAAGCCCTGCCGGAGGCAGAGCTTCAAAGGTGTACAACGATGGCAGACTTGGGGGCTTTCATTAAGCCCCCAGGCTGCTATAACAACTGTTGTTATCAGCCAATCGTGCCGCAGGGGGGGGGGGGCGCAATGGCATGTTTCAGCGGGTGCCCCCCTGTTTCTAACACTTTAAATGCCGCGGTCGCGATTGACCACAGCATTTAAGGTGTTAAACGGGCAGAATCAAAGTGATCTTTGTTTCCGCCTGTTGCAGTGAGGTGTCGGCTGCGTAACACAGCCGTCACCCACCGTGTATGGAGCGAGCTCAGCCCGTGAGCTCGCTCTATACTTCCCATACTTACCTAACCCTTATCTCGTACAGTTACGTGATAGTACGTTAAGGGGTTATAAATCAGCAGCACGTCCTAAATTCCATGCAGATTTTTTTTCTGCTGCACATGCATGAGTTTTTGACAAACCCCATTCACATGAGTTAGGGCTTATTCAGACTAACGTGTTAATCGTCCGCGTGAAGGACGTTTATTTAATGGCCGTCACACGGCTGCATGTGTTTCTATGGGGTTATTCACATGGTCGTTGCTTTAACGGGCCTGTAAAAAAATAGGACGTCCTATTTTTGTCCATTTTCATGGATCCCTCAATAGACTCAAGTCTATGAGGGATCTGTGAAAACGGGTCCTGCACGGGTGCAAATCGGCCGTGAAAAACTTCCGTGCTTCACGGCTGATTTCACACACGTTCGTCTGAATATCGCCTTATATTGTCATTTGTAGTGAATTTTCAGTGCGCAATGCGCAATCTGCACCAAAGATAGGAGACAAGTAAGTGGCGTTATTCAGACGTCCATGTTCGGTTTGTGATATACGGACCGTGTATCGGCCATATTTCCCGGACCGACCACAGTTCAGGGAGCCGGGTTTCTAGCATCACAGTTATCTATAATCATAGGAGTCTCTCCCTTCCCGTGGGAATACTGTCATTACAGTATGGGGCAGTATTCGCGCGGGGAGGCAGGGACTCCTAGCAGCATTGATAGCTGTGATGCTAGGAGTCCGGCTCCCTGAATTGTGGTCGGCCTGGGAAGTGCGGCCGATACACGCTTCGTATATCACGGTCCAAACATGGCTGTCTGAATAAGGCCTTAGTCTAGTTACACAGTGCGGTCAAATCCCATTTTTTTGCCACAATTCTTACAAAATTGCGGCAAAAACTTGATTTGACCGCACTGTGAGAATATAGGCTAACAGCACTATTTTTTCATGCTTTGGATCCTTTTTTTTATGCAATTTTTGTAATGGCGGCACAAATCACGCGGTTTTGCAGTGATTTTTATACAATCGCGGAAAAACTGCAGCATTTTTGCCACGATTGCGAAAATTGCGGCAAAAAAAACCTATTAACATAATTTATATATTCTACAAGTAGGGTCATGAGGAATGGGAAGCAGGATGGAGAGGGGAGAAAAACTCACCAGCCTGCAGGTCCAGTCGGCTGTGTAGAGGAGGAGCTGGCTGGGGGGGGCGGGATCTCCACACGGAGCTTCTGCTTACATGCTGCATCTTCCCCGTCCAGTTTGTGACGTTACACAAGTTCTGCAGGGGAGGGGAGCGCTAGCGTTGCAAGGGAGGGGCCGCGAGCATTGCGAGGGGGGCCGCGAGCGTTGCTCGAGGGGCCGCGAGTGTTGAGAGAGGGGGGCCATGAGCGTTGCGAGGGGCGGCCGTGAGCTTTGCGAGGGGGCCTGCGAGTGTTGTGTGGGGGGGCCCGCGAGCGTTGCGAGGGGGGCTGACAGTCTGGGGGGGCGACAACAGCCCGGCGGGTACCTTTTCTTCAGCCATGTGACCGGGCCCCTGATGGGAGTACTACTAGTACTGCCCTGATGGCGGCCCTGCATCCAACATCCTATTACAGCCAACTTCCCCACAACTCCTCAAACTCTACCTTCCTACTGTTGGCTAGGTAATAGATATTTTCATATTGCAGCATCCTCCTAACATATTTCCTCTAGAAATTTCCTGTAGGTGGAATGTGCTTGATCCATTTAAACATAATGGTCTTACGCGCCCAATATAGCTGTTTCACTAGGACTTCTTTCTTAATATCCTTTGTACCCTTAATCCATCATAACCGAATATGCAAATAACCGGATCCCAAGGGATTTCAACCCCATATCTCTCTACAATTTCTTTAAGGATGTCCTCCCAGAATCTCTTTATTTGGGGACATGACCACAGCATATGAATTAAGTCTGCCTCTTCCCCTGCACACTCAGGACAGTTTGCTTTCCGATCTTTAAACATTTTAGCCAACCTATATGGTGAATAATGTGCCCTATTAACAATGAAGAGTTGTGTGACCCTAAGCTGAGGTCCATGAGATAGTTTACGAATATTTCCAAGTATTCTCTTCCATTGGAGCTCTCCTATCTCTCCCATATCTTGTATCCATTTCACCTAAGCAGGGATTAGAATAGTTTGACTCTTTATATCACGCATACTTTGTATATCTTTGAAAGTCTCCCTTTCCTACCACATTCCTCTAATACCAACATCAATGTTACAAATGGGCTCTCCTCCAACTCCTCGGTCATTTCCCTCCATTTATGACCAAGTGCATGTCTGAGCTGTAAGAACCATAATCTATCTTTCTCCTCAAGTCCATATTCCCTAGTTAGCTCATGGAACAGTTTTCGTTCTCCTTCTTTAAGGATCTGGTCCTAATTTATATATCCCCGTCTGCTTCCAAAATTTATACTCATTAATAAAATAATAATCTCCCATATTGGTATTCCCCCAGATAGGCATGCCACTATAGTAACCATCTGCTTCCAGTCTCTTAGCTACTACTTTCCATACCATAGTGTACATATACAAAGAGGGAAACTCAATCCTGTATCCCATTCCAGATTCCAGAATTTCAAGCATGTTATAATTCTGCCAGATTGGGAATCTATATCCTAGGGCCCTAACCCAAATATTGTCCGTTTTTGTATTGATAATCTTATTAACGTGCGCAGCCAAAAAATAGTCTCTCATTGCTGGAATTGCCAGACTACCCCTATCAACTGGTTTCCTCAGCTGTTCAAGTTTTATTCTAGGACGTTTCCCCCTCCAAACCAATTCTGACAACAAACTATCAAAAGTTTTGAATATCACTTCAGCCATCTAAATCGGACTATTCATCAAAATATATACAATTTTTGGAAATAAGATCATTTTAATCAGTGCCACCCTTGCAGCTAACCCTATATCCAGTTTGTTTCATATCTGAACCTTCTCTCGTATATTTTTCAAGAGTGGGGCTACGTTTAACTTTTCGTACTTCTTTATATCATTAGAGACGTTAATCCCCAGATATTTAAAGTAATCTTTTTTTGCTATTCTTTTTAACTGCCCTCCCGGAATATGTTCCTTTTCATCAATCGGTAAGATAGAGGATTTTCCCCAGATAAAACACACACCTGAAATTCTATCGAATTCATCAAATAGGTTAAAGATAATCCCGATAGAATCATGTGTACCCAAAAACAATAAAACACCGTCCGCAAACAATGCTATTTTGTCCTCCTCCCTTCCATACCAATAACCCACTATTTCTGGGCTTTTTCTTATATAACTTGCCAATGGCTCAATTACTAAGTCAAAGAGCAAAGGGGACAGGGGACAGCCCTGTCTAGTTCCTCTGTCAACCTTAAATGGATCCGTTATTGCGCCATTTATAGACATCCTTGCCATTGTTCCAGTATATAACAATTTTATCCACTTCCAAAATTGAAGCTTGTTACTTTAATTGCTGACACCTTGTCAAAGTAGGAAGCTGTAAACATGTTTGCTCTTTTTAACCCCTTCCCGACATTTGCCGTATGGATACGTCATGGAAAGCTAGTGCTTCCCGCATTTTGCCGTATCCATGCGACAAATGGAGAAGGGGTTACAGTGTAAAAATCAAACATTACAAAGTAAAGATAGCTGCTGTTCATAACTGTTCATGGGTTCTGCTCGCCCCCCCCCCCCTCCGCATCAGTGATCGCTGCAATTTTGCGGCTTTCGCCAATCACTGTGCCACAGGGCACAGTGATATGGTGGTGATTGGTACACCAATCCCTGCCATGTACTGATGAAGAGGTGGTGGAGATGCCATCCCCCACGATTGCTAAGATTGGTTGGTCTGCACCGACCGACCAATCGCAGCCATGGCGGGTGTTCGAAACACCCTCCACCAACTCTGCCCACCTCATTTCGGTTAGGAACGGTGAGCAGAGCTGGTGTTACGGTCTATAAGATGATACTTACCGATTCTGAGGCATTCTGTGCTGCGATCCTGCTGAGACGTCTGCATCCGACTGCTACTGTGCTGCTACTGTGTGATCAGTGTGATCAGTCATCATCATCTGTTCTGCTGCTGATTTTTTTTTTCTTTAACAGCACTTGTTTTATCCCTAAACTTCTTATCCCTATACCCAGGGCCGCCATCAGGAATTTCAGGGCCCCCTACAGCTAAATTTTCGGGGCCCCCCTACCGTGGCACCGCCTGTTAACGGTACTCCGTCCAGCACTATATCATGGTACCCAGGGCCGCCATCAGGGGGGGTATTAGGAGTACTGATGTGAGAGGCCCGGCCAAACCTAATTGAAAGGGGGGCCCGGCAAACTGCCGCGACTTGCCTTTGGTAGAAAAAAAACAGGCCCCTGCAATGGGGCCCGTTTTTTTCACCAAAAGAATGTCATGA
Organism: Rhinoderma darwinii; assembly: GCF_050947455.1. Taxonomy (NCBI): domain Eukaryota; kingdom Metazoa; phylum Chordata; class Amphibia; order Anura; family Rhinodermatidae; genus Rhinoderma; species Rhinoderma darwinii. The sequence goes on from NC_134688.1 coordinate 96,384,395, forward strand.
GCTGCGGGCCCCCCTTTCAATTAGGTTTGGCCGGGCCTCTCACATCAGTACCCCTAATACCCCCCCTGATGGCGGCCCTGGGTAGCATGGGGGTCGTCATGGGGGCCGTCAAACACCGCCGCCCGTGCGACCGATCACGCGCACCCGCAAACTCCCGCGCATGCGCACCGGCGACCGCCTGGAACCGCGCACCGAATTTTGAGGCAGATTTTGACCTGCCCACACTATCTTGCCGCGTTTTTTGCCCGCGGCGATTGAGGACAGCAGACAGAAAACGCAGCGAAAAATGCATTTTCTGCCTCCCATTGATTTCGATGGCAGGTCAGAGGCGGAACCGCGGCAAGAAAGGACGTGCTGCTTTTTCTTTTTTCCGCGACTGGCTTCCATTGATTTCAGATTAAATCAATGGGAGGCGGTTTTGGAAGTTGTTTAGTGCTGATTCTGACGCAGTGTCCGAGTCAATATCAAGGGCCAAAAACTCTGTGAACTGGGCCTTATTGTTAGGGCTTATTCAGACGAACGTGTAATACATCCGTGCAACGCGCCTCGCACGGACCTATGTTACTCTATGGGGCCGTGCAGACTGTCAGTGATTTTCACGCGCCTCGCACGGACCTATGTTACTCTATGGGGCCGTGCAGACTGTCAGTGATTTTCACGCGCCTCGCACGGACCTATGTTACTCTATGGGGCCGTTCAGACTGTCAGTGATTTTCACGCAGCGTGAGTCCGCTGCGTAAAACTCACGACATGTCCGATATTTGTGCATTGTTCGCGCATCACGCACCCATTGAAGTCAATGGGTGCGCGAAAATCACGCCCAGCACTTCCACAGCCGTATAAACTATGAATGAAAACAGAAAAGCACCACGTGCTACAAACAGAGTGTCATAATGATGGCGGCTGCGCGAAAATCACGCAGCCACGCATCATACGCTGCTGACACACGGAGCGGTTATGGACCTTTTGCAAGCGCAAAACGCCACGTTTTTGCGCGCGCAAAAAGCACACGCTTGTGTAAATCCGGCCTTAGGGTAGGATGTGAACGGTGATGTGAACAGGCCCTAACACAAAAGTTTTGTATTTTTTTAAGCTGGTTCCCAAAAAAAAATAATTCCAAATTCTACTGGACCAACTGCCTATTTAGAGACCGGCAGCAGCTCCAGGAGCGACATCATAAGGGACACACTAGGCGGATATGCTGAGTAAAACTACACAGCTTATCCGCCCCGGTAGCCGCAGGGAATTCTGCCAGCAAAACCGCACCAAATAGTGGCGCAGGTTTGGTGAGGCATGTCCGCTGCGGGAATCCTGCAGGGAAAAAAAAGTTTAGACTTGCCCCGGCCGTAGTCCTGGCGACGCATCTCTCTCTTCTGAACGTAGCCCCGCCTCCTGGGATGACGCTGTAGACCATGTGACCGCTGCAGCAGTCACATGGGATGAAACGTCATGACAGGAGGCGGGGCTGCGCTAAGAATAGAGGATCGCGTCACCAGGACTACGGCCGGGGTAAGTCTAAACTTTATCAATTTAAAAAAGTACCTTTTTTTTTTCTCATGTGTGATTTTTGCGGCAGAACCGCAGCATTTCCGCAACAGAGGAGCAGCGATTCCACAGAATACATTGACACGCTGCGGCTTAAAAAGCCAAAAGCCACACTGCAGGTCCATTGTTTTTGCAGCGTGTGGATGAGATTTGTTCATATCTCATCCCCTCTGCTGCGACTAATACGCTGCGGATTTTCCACAATAAAATGTGTTGCATAAAATCCGCAGTGTTCATGCCTAGTGTGTTCCTACCCTAAGGCCGGGTTCACACGAGCATGTGCTTTTTGCACGCGCAAAAAACGTGGCGTTTTGCGCATGCAAAAGGTCCATAACAGCTCCGTGTGTCAGCAGCGTATGATGCGCGGCTGCGTGATTTTCGCGCAGCCGCCATCATTATGACACTCTGTTTGTATGTTTGTAGCACGTGGTGCTTTTCTGTTTTCATTCATAGTTTATACGGCTGCGGAAGTGCTGGGCGGGATTTTCACGCACCCATTGACTTCAATGGGTGCGTGATGCGCGAACAATGCACAAATATCAGACATGTCGTGAGTTTTACGCAGCGGACACACGGACACACGCTGCGTGAAAATCACTGACAGTCTGCACGGCCCCATAGAGTAACATAGGTCCGTGCGAGGCGCGTTGCACGGATGTATTACACGTTCGTCTGAATAAGCCCTAACAATAAGGCCCAGTTCACAGAGTTTTTGGCCCTTGATATTGACTCGGACGCTGCGTCAGAATCAGCACCAAACAACTTCCAAAACCGCCTCCCATTGATTTAATCTGAAATCAATGGGAGCCAGTCGCGGAAAAAAGAAAAAGCAGCACGTCCTTTCTTGTCGCGGTTCCGCCTCTGACCTCCCATCGAAATCAATGGGAGGCAGAAAATGCATTTTTCGCTGCGTTTTTTGTCTGCTGTCCTCAATCGCCGCGGGCAAAAAACGCAGCAAAAAAACGCGGCAAGATAGTGTGGGCAGGTCAAAATCTGCCTCAAAATTCTTTAAGGAATTTTGAGGCAGATTTTTTTTTGCCTGCAAAATACTGTGTGAACAGGGCCATACATAAATAGCACTTTGAGATAATTTACTCACCGTGTCAGAAGAGCTGCTCCCACTCAAGTCCTCTTCCGGCGATGTCTTCCAGGCGATGTCTTCCAGGCGAGGTGTTCGGTCCAGACGTCCAGTCCTTCACCTCCAGCCAGGCTCCAAGTAAGTTTTGTCCATGTGTGTCCGCGGCTGCGTTCGCGGGTGCGCGCGCGGCCGATCGCGGGTGCGCGCGCGGCCGATCGCGGGTGCGCGCGCGGCCGATCGCGGGTGCGCGCGGCCGATCGCGGGTGCGCGCGCGGGCGGTCTCCAGTGCGGGCGTTCGTGGGTGCGCGCTCGCGAGTGCGCATGCGCGGGAGTTTCCTTGTGCGCGCGATCGGGTGCGCGCGCGCCGGCGGACTGTTTGACGGCCCCCCATGACGAGGGGAGGGGGCCCGCAGCAGCAGCAGCAGCAGCACCTCACGACATTCTTTTGGTGAAAAAAACGGGCCCCATTACAGGGGCCCGTTTTTTCCTACCAAAAGAATGTTGCGGCAGTTGCCGGGCCCCCCTTTCAGTTAGGTTTGGCCGGGCCCCTCACACCACTACCCCTAATACCCCCCTGATGGCGGCCCTGCCTATACCCCTCCCCCTCTTACCATTTTTACATCCTGCGGCCGCTGAGTGCACAGAACTTTTTTTTTTTTTGTATTTTTGCACGGTCTCCGTGTGTCCGGCTTGCGGCCACTGAGTGCTGATGAGTGACCGCCATCATTGATCAGCATCCGTGGTAAAAAATTTTGATGCAGGTTTTTTTTCATCTTTTTCTACTCGCACCATTTCAGCGTGTGCATCCTGCGGCCGCTGAGTACTGATCAGTGACCGTCATCACTGATCGGCATCTGTGATCAATTATTGCCGCATGGTTTTTATTTTTTGTCCTTTCTTTTACTGCACCTTTTTTTTTGCATGCGTCCTGCAGCCACTCATTGCTAAGTCTATAATCAGCCACAGTGGTAATTTGTTTACGCAGGTTTTTTTTGGGCTTTGTTTTTATTTTATAAAACTGTAAAAAAAAAAAAAAAAGAGTACCGTTAGGGCGTTAGAGTAGCAGGTCGTTTAGTGACGTCCGTTTTGTAAAAAAAATATATAGCAGAAGTTATAGCTATATATTTTTTATAGTTTTGGAGTCAATTTACAGCATTATAGTTAGCGTCCGTTAGTGACGGACATTCAAGTTTTTTTAACTGAAATTCCTTCACTACATTTTTGATAGCTTAGCGACAGTTTTAGTACAGTGTTATAGTTAGCGTTCGTTAGTGACGGACACAAAAAAATTTTTAAATGAAGTTTGTTCACTGCATTTTTGATAGCGTAGCGACAGTTTTAGTGTAAATTTACAGCTTATAGTCAGCGTCCGTAAGTGACGGACATTCAGGCTTTTTTAACGGAAGATCGTTCGCTAAATTTTTGATAGCATAGCGACAGTTTTAGAATAGCGTTATAGTTAGCGTCAGTTAGTGACGGACATTCCGTTTTTTTTTAACTGAAGTTCGGTCACTAAATTTTTTATAATGTAATGACACAGTTGTAGCTCAATTTTTTTTACAGTTCTATATTGGACGTTCAATAAATTTGTTTCTCCTAATTTTTTCTTATTCTTTTCTCCCTTTTCTTCTCTTCCTTTTTTTTTTTTTTTTCCTATAAATTTCATATACAATTTCAAATAAAATTTACAATTTCATACACAACATACACAACCACCTCTATAAAAATAAATTCAGTATTATACGTGTTGAAGCACTACATACCCCACTAATAAAAATGTCCCAATCATCCCAAAGGGTCTATTCAGCCGAGGAGGCATACGCCATCCTGGCCTCTGACACTAAATCGGCCAGCGAGGGAGAAGAGGAAATTGCCCCATTCCTCTTTACCTCCTCCTCCTCTTCATCATCGTCCTCATCCAGTGATGAGGAACCCCCGCAAAGACGCCCGAGGACATCAGCTGAGGCAACCCTCCAAATGAGTGATACCATGTGGAGCCCACCCCCTGATAATTATGAGCCTCACACTCATTTCATAGGCAGCTTAGGAATTCAATTTTTGTCACTGTAGGCCTCGCAGAAATTGACTATTTCAAGCTCTTTTTCCCTGACGATTTTGTTAATTTAATTGTGGCCCAGACAAATTTATACGCCCAGCAATTTTTAGCTCAAAACCCCACATCATCATTTGCTAGGTGGACCCCCATAGAGGCAGCAGAGATGATGAAATTTTGGGGCCTTGTCCTACATATGGGCTTAGTAAAAAAGCCAGAGATTAGGCAATACTGGAGTGCGGACATTTTATACAATACCCCATTATACCGCATGGCAATGAACCGGACACGTTTTGAAATAATTCAGAAGTTTTTGCATTATAATGATAATGCACAGTGCCCGCCCCTTGATGGCCCCCCACATATGACTGCCTATTCAAAATCAGGCCAATCATTGATTATTTCTGCATCAAATTTCAAGAAGCTTACACCCCCGAAAAGAACATTGCAATAGACGAGTGCCTTGTACATTTTAAGGGGAGACTAATATTCTGCCAATACCTGCCAAGCGCGAGGTATGGAATTAAAACGTACAAGTTGTGCGAGAGCAGCTCAGGGTATACCTACAGATTTAGGGTTTATGAAGGGAAGGACACCAGGATAGAACCCCAGAATGCCCCCCTGTCCTGGGAGTTCGTGGAAAAATAGTGTGGGATTTGGTACACCCACTGCTGGACTGGGGTTATGAGCCTTACGTTGATAACTTCTATACCAGCATCCCACTATTTAAATGCCTCTCCACCAAAAGTCCTGTAACATGTGGCACCGTGCACAAAAACCAGGGAGGCCTCTCTAAAACTCTAGTTGGGCAACCCCTAAGAAAGGGAGAAAGCAGGGCACTACACAGCGAGAACATGTTGCTGGTCAAGTATAAGGACAAGAGGGACATGCTTATGTTGACTACAATACACGGTACCGGCAGCACCCCTGTCCCTGTCTGAGGTAGCACTACAATGACCCCCAAGCCAGATTGCATCCTAGGCTACAATACGTACATGGGAGGGGTTGATCTCTCTGATCAAGCACTGAAGCCGTACAGTGCCATGCGTAATATAAAGGTGTGGTACAAAAAGCTGGCCATGCACATGGTACATATGGCAGGCCAGACAGGGACATTCCTTCAGTTTCAAGAGGCGGTTATCAAGGCCCTTGTATTTGGGAACCAGGCAGGGGAGGGCCCCAGTACTACTAGAAGCGATGGTCCACGTATTGTACCAGGGCAACACTTTCCTGGCGAAATCCCCTCCTCTAGAAAAAGGGGAGGACCCAAAAAAGATGTAAAGTGTGTTACAAAAGGGGCAGAAGACGAGACACAGCTTATCATTGTGAAACTTGCCCCGACAAACCTGTGCATAAAGGAGTGCTTCAAAGTTTATCACACATCCATGGATTTTTAATTGAATCATTTTTTTAAATGCTCACCATACCCCTAGATAAATTCCTTGAGGGGTGTCGTTTCCCAAACGGAGTAACTTTTGTGGGGTTTCCACTGTTCTGAACACTCAGGGGCTTTGCAGATGTGACATGGCCTCCGCAAACCACTCCAGTTAAATTTGAACTCCAAATGGTGCTCTTTCCCTTCTGAGCCCTGACGTGTGTCCAAACACCTGTTTATGACCACATATGGGGTATTGTTTTACGCGGGAGAAACTGCTCTATAAATGTTGGGGTGCGTTTTCGCCTTCATTTTTTGTGGAACTGAAAAAAAATTAGGTAAACCTACATTTTATTTGAAAGAAATGTAGATTTTCATTTTCACGGCCTATTTCCAATAATTTCTGCAAAAAATCTGTCGGATCAAAATGCTCACTATACCCCTAAATAAATTCCATGAGGGATGTAGTTTCCCAAATGGAGTCACTTTTGGGGGGTTTCCACTGTTTTGGCCACTTAGGGGCTTTGCAAATTTGACATGACCTCCGCAAAAAATTCCAGTTAAATTTGAACTCCAAATGGCGCTCTTTCCCTTCTGAGCCCTGCCGTGTGTCCAAACAGCCGTTTATGACCACATATGGGGTATTGTCTTACTCAGGAGAAATTTATTTACAAATTTTGCAGTGCTGTTTCTCTTTTAGTCCACCTGGAAATGAGAAAAAAATTAGCTAAACCTACATTTTCTTTGAAAAATTTAGATTTTCATTTTCACGGCCGACTTCCATTAATTTCTGCAATAAATCTGTGCGGTCAAAATGCTCACTTTACCTCTAGATAATTTCATTGAGGTGTGTAGTTTCCCAAATGGGGTCACTTTTTCGGGGATTTCCACTATTTTGGCACCGCAACAGCCCTTCAAACCTGACATGGTGCCTAAAATATATTCTAATAAAAAGAAGGCTCCAAAATCCTCTAGGTGCTCCTTTGCTCTGAGGCCAGTGCTTCAGTCCATTAGCACACTAGGGTCACATGTGGGATATTTCCTAAAACTGCAGAACCTGGGCAATAACTGTTGAGTTGCATTTTTCTGGTAAAACTTTCTGTCTTACAAAAAAAATGGATTAACAATGAATTTCTGCAAAAAAAATGAAATTTGTACATTTCACCACTACTTTGCTTTAATTCCTGTTCAATGGGATAAGAAACTTTCTAAATGCTGTTTTGAATACTTTGAGGGGTGATGTTTTTAAAATGGGCTGACTTTTTGGGGGTTTCTAATATATAAGGACCTCAAAGCCACTTCATAACTTAACTGGCCCCTGTAAAAATAGCCTTTTGAAATTTTCTTGAAAATGTGAGAAATTGCTGCTAAAGTTCTAAGCCTTGTAACGTCCTAGAAAAATAAAAGTATGTTCAAAAAAATTATGCCAATCTAAAGTAGACATATGGGGGATGTGAATTGGCAACAATTTTGTCTTATATAACTGGCTGTCTGTCACGTAGGGTTAGTAGACCAACTGGGCGGTATGGCAGCTGGCCAACAAGGCGCAGGTCAAAGTCTATAGTTTGTTTGGGGTACCTGTGGCAGCTCGGACAGTAGCAAGGCAGGCTCGGCTTGGACTAGGCAGCGGGTAGACATCAGGCGTGGAGTAGCAGGACAGGCGTGGAATACAGCACAGCACGACTACAGCTCAGCACAGTATTTGACCAGGATAGCACGGGATACAGGATACAGTATACACTAGGAACTGGAAAACACTGGGAGACCATTTGCTTAGACAAACTAGGATACGACAAACAACGCTCAGGCACTGCAGAAGGGGGCTGGGCCCTTCTTATAGTCCAGGGGGCTCATGGGCTAATTTAGCATTAAAGTCCAGTGCACGTGCTGCCCCTGTAAGAGCGTGCACGAGCGTGCGTGCACCCTACGGGACCCAGCCGAGGTGAGTGGCAGTGAGCGCTGGCGTCTCCTGAGGAGGAGACAGGTGCCAGTGCTCGCCGACCCATGGCTGCGGCCATCAGGAGGTGAGAGAACCTGACGGCCCGCAGCCATGGACATGACAGCATCCCCCCACTTACTCCCCATCTTCTTGGGGCCAGAGCGAGAGGGAAACTACTTCAGAAGGGTAGGAGCATTGAGGTTCTCCTCTGGCTTCCATGACCTCTCTTCAGGGCCAAACCCCCTCCAATCCACCAAATAAAAAGTCTTTCCTCTCACTTGGTGTCCAAGATCTCTTTGACCTCGAAGGTGTCTGAAGGGCCGCTGGAGGCAACCGCAGGGCTAGGAGTCTTGGTAAAGCGGTTCAGAACCACCGGTTTCAGGAGAGAGACATAGAAGGAGTTGGGGATCCTGAGGGTAGAAGGCTGCTGAAGCTTGTAGGCGACAGGGTTGATCTGCTGCAGGATCTCGAAGGGTCCGAGGAACCTGGGAGCAAATTTGTATGATGGCATCCTCAGTCAAATATTCCTGCAGGACAGCCAGACCTTCGTGCCAGGAAGAAACTGAGGAGGTTCTCTTCACCTTGTATCCGCCTTCCGTTTCATGCGGTCGACCCCCAGAAGGATGGAGGATCGAGTTTGCTGCCAGATCTGCAGAAATTTCCTATAAGCAGTATCAGCAGTTGGTACCTCGGACGTATCAGGCACCAGGAGAGGAATTCGTGGGTGTTGACCATAGACGATAAAGAACGATGTATTCCTTGTGGACTCGCTGGTGTGATTATTGTAGGAGAATTCAGCCCACGGGAGCAACTGCACCCAGTCATCATGCTGCTTGGAGATGAAGTGGCGTAAGTAGTTTTCCAAGATCTGATTGATCCTCTCGACCTGACCATTGGACTGAAGATGGTAGGCCGAGCAAAAGTCCAACTTTACACCTAGGAGTCCGCAAAGGGCTCTCCAGAACTTCTAAGTGAACTGAACCCCCCGATCAGACACGATATGCTGCGGCTAGCCGTGCAAGCGGAAGATATGTTTGATGAAAAGCCTGGCCAGTTGCAGAGCAGAAGGAAGACCGGTCAGAGGAACAAAGTGGGCCATCTTCGAAAATCGATCCACCACCATCCAGACAGTACTACATCCAGCAGAGAGAGGCAGATCAGTAATAAAGTCCATAGCTATATGCTGCCAGTGAGCATCGGGCACAGGCCAGCAGGTCTGGAGTGAGCGACCTTGTTAGCTGCACACACTGAGCAAGAAGAAACAAAGTCCATAATGTCCTTGGGCAGCATGGGCCACCATAAATGACGGCCAATCAGATCCCGGGTCTTACGGGTCCCCGCGTAACCTGCCAGTCTAGAGGAGTGTCCCCAGCGGTGGATTCTCCCTCTGTCAGCCAGGCACACAAAAATCCTCCCTGGAGGAATGTCCCCCAGCTTGCAGGGGACTGACAGAGGCAATGCAAGATGGATCAATAATGTTCTGTGGAATTTCCATGATGTCTTCTGTCTCGAAAGACCTGGACAAGGCATCGGCCTTCACATTCTTGTCGGCTGTGCGATAATGGAGCTCAAACTGGAACCTGGTAAAGAACAGTGACCACCTGGCCTGACGAGGGTTCAGCCTTTGGGCCATCTGAAGATAGGTGAGGTTCTTGTGGTCCGTAAAAATCAGGATGGGATGAGCTGCACCCTCTAGTAGATGTCTCCACTCTTCCAGAGCCAATTTGATGGCCAGTAACTCCCGATCCCAAATCGAGTAGTTGCGTTCTGGGGAAGAGAGAAGCTTAGAGAAATATCCACATACCATTGACTTGCCCTTGGAACCTCTCTGGAACAGGAGTGCGCCAGCACCGACAGAGGATGCGTCCACCTCCAACGAGAACTGTAGAGAAACATCTGGATGATGGAGGATAGAGGCTGACGTGAAGGCACTCTTCAGGCTATTGAATGCGGACTCTGCCTCAGGAGTCCACATCTTGGCGTTCATGTCCTTCTTAGTGAGGTTAGAGATAGGAGAAGTCAGTGAGGAGAAGTTTGGAAAAAACTGTCTGTAAAAATTGGCGAATCCCAGAAAGCTCTGTATGGCCCTCAGGCCTTGAGGGCGTGACCATTCCAGGACAGACTTTACCTTTTCAGGATCCATCTAGAGACAATGTAGCCCAGGAAGGGTAGAGCATCCTTTTCAAACACGCACTTCTCCAACTTGGCGTACAGACGATTCTCCCTTAACCGCAGCAAAACTTGACAGACGTGTCTCTAATGCATCATAGGATCTGGAGAAAACATCAAGATGTCATCAAGATAGACCACAACACAAACATAGAGGAGGTTACGGAAAATGTCATTAATGAACTCCTGTAAGACCGCAGGAGCATTACACAGGCCAAAGGGCATTACAAGATATTCATAGTTTCCATCACGGGTGTTAAATGCAGTCTTCCATCGTCACCCCGGCACATCCGGATTAGATTGAAAGCCCCACGCAGGTCTAATTTGGAAAAAATCTTTGCACCACGTATACGATCGAACAATTCAGAGAACAGTGGCAACGGATACTTATTTTTCACTGTGATTTGGTTGAGACCCCGGTAGTCAATACAAGGACGCAGGGAGCCATCATTCTTTTTGACGAAGAAGAACCCGGCTCCGTATGAAGCTCCTCTCCAAGTTCTCTTTAACATAGGCGGACATGGACAGAGCCTCTGGCAAGGAGAGAGGATATATCCAACCACGGGGAAGGGATGCACCAAGAATCAGCTCGATAGCACAGTCATACGCCCGGTGTGGAGGCAGTGTCTCCGCCTCCATTTTGCTGAAGACTTCTGAAAATGCAGCATAATGACCAGGCAATCCTTCCAATGACCGAGGCAGAGGAGGCTGAGCCGAACGAATCTGCACCAGGCATCGGCTGTGACACGCAGGGCCCCACTTGAGAACCTCTCCAGAGTTCCAGTCCAGGACTGGGGCATGTAGTCAGAGCCAGGGCAGGCCCAGCAGCACAGGGTTAACGGCTTTGGATAGGACATAGAACGACAAAAGATCGGAGTGGAGAGCACCTACTTGGAGCCTCAGCGGCTTGGTCACAGCTATAACTGGGTCTGGCAGAGGTAGTCCATTTACCGATGCAACCATCAACGGTCTTCTTAGAGGGGTAGTGGGTAAGTGAAGAAGGTCCACCAGGTCTCTACAAATGAAATTAGCAGCTGATCCAGAGTCCAGATACGCAGATACCTGATGCGTTTTTGATGGAGTCCTTCTTTGCCCAAGGTTGTCTTTCCTACCAACCCTAGGCTTTGGGGCTTTTGGGGACACAGACACACAAGATGGCCTCCGAGGCCGCTATAAAGACAGAGTCCCGAAGTGCGTCTGTGTTGCCTCTCCTGGGTAGATAGAATACATTGGTCCATCCTCACAGACTCCTTAGGAGGATCGGCATCTGAGGATGGCAGGGGTTGCTGCAGGACTGGACTAGGAAGAGCTCCCTCCCGACGAACCTCTTGGAGCCACTCTTGGAGCCTTCTATCAATCCGGGCAGCCAGAAGGATGAGGTCATCCAGGGTAGATGGCAGGTCTCGAGCAGCAAGTTCGTCCTTAATTTTAGGAGACAGTCCATGCCAGAATGTAGCCACCAGGGCCTCATTGTTCAACAACAGTTCTCCCGTCAGGGTGTGGAAGTGGATGGCTTACTCGCCCACAGAAATGTCTCCTTGGCATAGCTTCAGAAAGGAAGCCACTGCAGAGGAGACTCGTCCAGGCTCCTCAAACACTGTGCGAAATGTCTAGAGGAACCCCTGGAAGTCACGGGTCTCTGGTCCTTGTTTCTCCCAGATAGGGTTCGCCCATGCAAGGGCCTTGCCAGTAAGAAGAGAGATGATGAAAGCGACCCTTGCGCCATCCAACGAAAATGCCCTAGGATACAGGCTGAAGTGGATCTGGCACTGGTTCAAAAATCCACGACAGGTACCTGTGCCTCCATCATAGCGGTCAGGGAGTGGCAAAGAAAAACGAGGTTCAACACTGCCAGGAGGTGTAGTCTGAGGAACAGTACTGCCAGGAGATGTATTAGGTGGAACGGCAGCTCGTGCTTCCTGCCGACGTGCGAGAATGTTCAAGGCCTGGAGGAGTTGGTCTTGTCGAGACCGGAGGTCCAGCATATCCGTCCACATCTCTTGTGACGTCATCTTGGTCTTGGATCAACCAGCGGGGTCCATGGCCTGAGCGTACTTTCGCGTAGGGTTCGTGGACCCACTGGGCCATACCGCCTTGGCAGTATGGCAGCTGGCCAACAGGGCGCAGGTCAAAGTCTATAGTTCGTATAGGCTACCTGTGGCAGCTCGGACAGTAGCAAGGCAGGCTTGGCTGGGACTAGGCAGCAGGTAGACGTCAGGCGTGGAGTAGCAGGACAGGCGTGGAATAAAGCACAGCCCGACTACAGCTCAGCACGGCACTTGACCAGGATAGCACGGGATACAGGATACAGTATACACTGGGAACTGGAAAACACTGGGAGACCATTTGCTAAGACAAACTAGGATACGATAAACAAAGCTCAGGCTCATGGGCTAATTTAGCATTAAAGTCTGGTGCGTGCGCTGCACTTTTAAGAGCGGATACGAGTGTGCGCGCGCACTCTACGGGACCCCGCTGAGGTGAGTGGAAGTGAGCGCTGGCATCTCCTGAGGAGGATACTGGGGCCAGCGCTTGCCAACCCATGGCTGCAGCCGTCAGGAGGTGAGTGAGCCTGATGGCCCGCAGCCATGGACATGACACTGTCTTACAAGTAGATACATTTAAATTTCGAAAAATTCACATTTTTTAAATTTTTCGCAAAATGTGGGTGTTTTTCACAATTAAGTACTGAACGTATCAAGCAAATTTTGGCAGTAACATAAAGTCCAATGTGTCACGAGAAAACATCCTCAGAATCGCTTGGATAGGTAAAAGTATTCCGACGTTATTACCACATAAAGGGACACATGTCAGATTTGAAAAATGAGGCTCTGTCAGGAAGGACAAAAGTGGCCAAAGAAGGAAGGGGTTAAACAGATTAAATAGCCGTTTACATATAACTTGTAGCAGTTCCCCTCTAAGGAAGGCAAAGAAGAAGTGGTAACCAATGTGCACAGTGATACTGGAATTATATACATGCTAAGTGTCTGTCTCTTGCAATTTTTACTTCCTATCTAGCTGGGAGAGATGAAAACATGGGTGCATATGTGAGGCATCTACAGTGGCGGATTAAGTAGACCATAGGCCCTGGGCTGTTACCCATAGTTGGGCCCCCCTTCTCCACCGCCGCCCTGTAACTATTGTTAACACTTCCTTTTTGTCCAGACATTAACAAATGGGTGTTACTACTCCCCTTGTCAAAAGGCTGTGTCCCCACATACTGACAGTCTCCAACCATCGCTGACAGTATCGCACCGTGTAGGGACACATTCTCCTGACAAGGGGAATAGAAACACTTATTTGTCTATCAGTCCTGGACTGCACAAAAACTTTGTGAAATACAAGGATTTCCTATAATAAACATGTCAGTGGAGATGACAGATTGTCTATAAATCTAGTGACTCACAGGTGACGACGTAGTTTTTTTCCTCTTCTCCATCCAGTCCAGACTTCATGACAACTTTTCCCGGCCATGACCCATTTCTGCAGAATTTGCCACTCAGATGTCTTTGGCTCCTCACTTTTCCAACATTTCCACACCTATAAACAAAGATAATATTATCATGGTGCCACACACTGTGCCCCTAAATATAATAGCACCAAACACTGTGCCCCTGAATAAAATAGTACAAACACTGTGCCCCTAAATATTATAGCACCATAGACTGCGCCCCTGAATATAATTGTGTCAAACACTGTAGATAGCACCACACACAGCCCCCTGTAAATCGAGCTACACAGTCCTCCCCCTCTGTAAATAGCATCACATAGCCCTCCCCCTCTTGTATATAGTGCTACACAGCAATCCCCCTTAGATATAGTGATACACAGCGCTCCCTTCTATATAGTGCTATACAACAATCCCCCCTTGTATATTGTGCTACACAACGTCTCCCCCCTTGGACCTGCAGCTCTTGTAATTGCTCAGCATAATGTCCCCCGTAGCTGCCCCCACAGTATATTGCCACCCATAGCTGCCCCCACAGTATAATGCCCTTCATAGCTGCCTCTACACAGTATAATGCCCCCATAGCTGCGACACAGTATAATGCCCCATAGCTATGACACAGTATAATGCCCCCATAGCTGCTACACAGTATAATGCCTCCATAGCTGTGACACAGTATAATGCCCCCATAGCGGCTACACAGTATAATGTCCCCATAGCTGCAACACAGTATAATGCCTCCATAGCTGCAACACAGTATAATGCCTCCATAGCTGCGACACAGTATATTGCCTCCATAGCTGCGACACAGTATAATGCCACCATAGCTGCGACACAGTATAATGCCCCCATAGCTGCGACACAGTATAATGCCCCCATAGCTGCGACACAGTATAATGCCCCCATAGCTGCTACACAGTATAATGCCCCCATAGCTCTGACACAGTATAATACCCCCATAGCTGCGACACAGTATAATGCCTCCATAGCTGCTACACAGTATAATGCCCCCATAGCTGCTACACAGTATAATGCCCCTATAGCTGCGACACAGTATAATGCCTCCATAGCTGCTACACAGTATAATGCCCCCATAGCTGCTACACAGTATAATGCCCCCATAGCTGCTACACAGTATAATGCCCCCATAGCTGCGACACAGTATAATGCCCCCATAGCTCCTACACAGTATAATGCCCCCATAGCTGCGACACAGTATAATGCCCCCATAGCTGCGACACAGTATAATGCCTCCATAGCTGCGACACAGTATAATGCTCCCATAGCTGCTACACAGTATAATGCCCGCATAGCTGCGACACAGTATAATGCCCCCATATCTGCGACACAGTATAATGCCCCCATAGCTGCGACACAGTATAATGCCCCCATAGCTGCGACACAGTATAATACCCCCATAGCTGCAACACTGTATAATGCCCCCATAGCCGCAACACAGTTTAATGCCCCATAGATGTGACACAGTATAATGCCCCATAGATGTGACACAGTATAATGCCCCATAGATGTGACACAGTATAATGCCTCCATAGCTGCTACACAGTATAATGCCCCCATAGCTGCGACACAGTATAATACCCCCATAGCTGCGACACAGTATAATGCCCCCATAGCCGCAACACAGTATAATGCCCCATAGATGTGACACAGTATAATGCCCCATAGATGTGACAGTATAATGCCCCATAGATGTGACACAGTATAATGCCCCATAGCTGTGACACAGTATAATGCCCCATAGCTGTGACAGTATAATGCCTTCATATGTGCGTACCTAATAAATAAAAAAACATAATTACTTACCTATCCCGGTTCCCACGACGGTGGGGGATGCTTCTCCTCCTCTGCACTGTGCTGTGAGTGACTCCGTGCAGACAGGCGCGATGACGTCACTACATCGCGCTTGCCTGCACCGAGCCGCTCACGGCAGAGTGAATGCTGGAGCGAGGCTCCAGCATTCAACCCAACTGAATCTGCGTCCTGCGGACGCAGATTCAGTTGGAAGCGGGCAGCGCGGCAGCGCTGCATAGTTTTTTAAGATTGTGTGCGGTTCGGGCCGCGATGGGCCCCCTGGCAGCCTCGGGCCCCGGGCAGCCGCCCGAACCGCCCATATTATAATCCGCCATTGGGCATCTATGTACTTGGTGGTTTGGATTAACATAAGACTTTAAAACATTTAGAACAGGAGCCCAATGCATATAAGTAATTTATTATAAAATATTTTCATATTTAAGTTTGTTGTAATAAATGGCGCCTATTTAAATGAGTCTTCCAGAGCTGGAGCTATCTACTTTGGCTCATAGAGGGGGCCTAATAGAACATATGGCCAGGGGTTGTCCTCATGGACCTTTATAAATATTCTTCTGGTAGTTCTTTAAAGGACGGGTGTCGCGAAAAAAAATTTTTTTATATCAATTTGGTTTTAGTGTTTTATTAAAAAAAAAAATTTATTTGTGTGTTTGTGTTTTACTTTTTTTTATTTTTGCACTTTTTCTTGTCTATGGGCGCTGCCATTTTTTTTTTAATCTCTGTATGTGTCGATTAACGACACATACAGACATGGAATACGGCACATACAGCCCCATAGAGAATGCGAACGGGAGCCGTTCCATTCACTATGCTGTACGCCGTCTGTGTGGGAGCGGCGCATGCGCCGCTCTCACACAGTTCAAATGGAAGGTCTTCGGCCGAGCGACGTCCGGCGCCATTTTCTTGTGGATTGGAAGGCGCGGCCGGACAGTAAGATTACTACTTCCGGTCGCGGCTTCCGGACTTGTGTTCTAATGCAAGCATTTGGAGCGGAGGGAGCGGACGGACCGGAGGGAGCGGCGGCGGCAGGAGCAGGTAAGTTATTTCTGTGTATGTACGTGTTTTACTGTGTGTTTACTACTGTGTTAGCTCAAAAAATGGCGACACACAGTGTAGGAGGTTTGACCGTTCAATCCCCTCCTTTCTCCTGGCACTAGCCAGGATAAGGGAGGGGGGATTCTGTGAGCTCACTAGAGCGAGTGTGTTTTCTCAAATTTTGCAGCATAAAGCAATGTGGTTGCTTTACCACATGCCAATGCTGCAATTTTGGGAATTGCTCCATCTAGTGACCAGCACTGGGAAATTTTATAAATTAGAATCTAATTTATAATATTTTCTGACTCGTGAAAAAATTTAAAAAATTAGAACAATGTTTAATCATTTATCCACTAACTGTTTAACTAAAAAAAATAAAAAAATACCCCTTGAACTGTCAATGGGGCGTGTCATTTGCAAGGCGGCGTGTAACATCTCTGTGACACTGTCCATTCAGCTACGGACAGGGTCACAGCAAGAGCTGGAGAGAGGAGAGCATGTGCGCATGCTCTCACTCTTCAGCTCTCGGCAGACAAGGATTGACAAGACTGTGTGATCTCTCGTGAGAGATCACACAGTCTTGTCCTTGTCTGCCGAGGCTGAAGAGTGAGTAGGAGCATGAGCGCACAGCTCCGATGCCATAGCCGAAGATACTCCTGCCGACCATGGAACAAAAGAAGAATTCACATTCTTCTTCTCCTGTTCTGTTTCGTGGTGGCGGTAGAGCTGCGCGTGCGCACACACGCTCTCCTCTCTCCAGCTCTTGCTGTGACACTGTCCGTAGCTGATTGGACAGCGATGTCACAGCAATGTTACACGTCCCTATGCCAATTACACGCCCCAATGACAGTTCAAGGGGTTATTTAAATATCGGGCGCAAAATATAACCGCACCGACAGCTAAATAATAGAGGAAGATAGGAAAACAACTTATAGTGAGACATGGTTTGTACAGCCCTGCCTATTACATGCTGCACTCAGCTGTACATGTATGGGCAAGTGAAAGTTTCTCTTTAAAGAGGCTCTGTCACCACATTATAAGTGCCCTATCTCCTATATAAGAAGATCGGCGCTGTAATGTAGGTGACAGTAATGCTTTTTATTTAGAAAAACGATCTATTTTAAACCACTTTATGAGCGATTTTTAGCTTTATACTAATGAGTTTCTTATTGCTCAAGTGGGCGTGTTTTACTTTAGACCAAGTGGGCATTGTACAGAGGAGTGTATGACACTGACCAATCAGTGTCATACACTTCTCTCCATTCATTTACACTGCACTAGCGATATAGCTATATCGTTATGTGCAGCTACATACACAAACACTAACATTACTGTAGTGTCCTGATAATGAATATACATCACTACCAGCCAGGACGTGTTGTGTATTCAGAATCCTGACACTTCTGAATCTTTTCTGTGAGATTCCAGCAAGGCAAGCGTAATCTCGTTTGAAATGACTGGTTACATAGTAATCTTGCGAGATTACGTTTGCCTTGCTGTAAATTTCACAGACACGCTACAGACATGTCAGGATTCTGAATAAACATCACGTCCAGGCTGGTAGTGATGTATATTCATTATCAGGACACTACAGTAATGTTAGTGTTTGTGTATGTAGCTGCACATAACGATATAACTATATCGCTAGTGCAGTGTAAATGAATGGAGAGAAGTGTATGACGCTGATTGGTCAGCGTCATACACACCTCTGTACAACGCCCACTTGGTCTAAAGTAAAAACACGCCCACGTGGGCATTAAGAAACTCATTAGCATAAAGCTAAAAATCGCTCATAAAGTGGTTTAAAATAGATCGTTTTTCGAAATAAAAAGAATTACTGTCCCCTACATTATAGCGCCGATCTCCTTATATAGGAGATAGGGCACTTATAATGTGGTGACAGAGCTTTAAGTGTACTTTTTTCATCATCTGAAATGTTTGAAGGCAATTGCTCTCTATCAGAGTGGCCCCTTGTACTGAAGCAGATGATATCACAAGTGTGGACATGACTTGGGATATGACATCATCTGCACAAACACAGAATCAATTGTAATAATGCTGCATGATGAAGCTCAGCCTTATTGAAGTGAATAAAGCTGAGCTAAACTACAATCCTCATCTAATCCTGCCGCCCTGGTAGTTCCGCCATTACTTTTTTTTAGAGCTCTGTTTGTATGGATTCTCTCCCACACTTTAATAACATACTGATCTACTATTAAAATTGGCCCTAGTGTATGTGTGTCTGAGATGTGAAAATTAGAGTATGAGCCTCATTGAGAACAGGGACTGATGTGAATGGTGATAATCTCTGTACAGTGGTGAGGAATATGTTGGCGCTATATGGGTATGTTCACACGGCAGCGTCCAATACGCCTGAAATTACGGAGCTGTTTTCAGGCGAAAACAGCTCCTGAATTTCAGACGTAATTGCTCGTACTCGCGTTTTTCGCTGTGTCAATTACGGACATAATTGGAGCTGTTTTTCAATGGAGTCAATGAAAAATGGCTCCAATTACGTCTCAAGAAGTGACATGCACTTCTTTGACGCTGGCGTCTTTTTACACACTGTCTTTTTACGCACTGTCTTTTGACAGCGGCACGTAAAAAAAAAGCCGGTATGCCCAGAACATCTTAACCCTATTGATTTCAATGGTCAGATGTTTGCCGGCAGTTTGGAGCCGTATTTTCGGACGTAATTCGAGGCGTAACACGCCGGAATTACGTCCGTAAATAGGGCGTGTGAACATACCCTATAAGTAGCAGGAAATAAATACTACTACTTCTCCCCACTCTTAGGGCTCATTTACACGAGCGTGTCCGTTTTGCGCACGCAAAAAACACGGCATTTTGCGTGCACAAAAGGCAGTTAACAGCTCCGTGTGTCAGCCCCGTATGATGCGGGGCTGCGTGATTTTCGTGCAGCCGCCATCATTATGACACTCCGTCTGGATGTTTGTAAACAGAAAAGCACGTGGTGCTTTTCTGTTTACATTCATAGTTTGACAGCTGTTGCGCAAATCACGCTCGTCCCACGGAAGTGCTTCCGTGTGGCATGCATGATTTACACGCACCCATTGACTTCAATGGGTGCGTGATGTGCGAACAACGCACAAATATAGGACATGTCGTGAGTATTTTGCAGCGGACTCACGCTGCGTAAAAATCACGCAACTGTCTGCGCGGCCCCATAGACTAATATAGGTCCGTGCGACGCGCGTGAAAATCACGAGCGTTGCATGGACGTATATCACGTTCGTGTAAACAAGCCCTTAGTGCCATATCACTGCTTGCTAGATAAACCATCCCAAGTTATATATATATATATATATATATATATATATATATATATATATATATATATATATATATATATATATAAATAAGCAACAAGAAGACCAGTTTTATTTGACTGTGTGCATACTTGCAAACTGTTGTAGGCGGGAACAACTAGAACCTTATTATATACCCCATAAATAAAATAACACGACACATTGTTTCACTTTTAAAGTGGGTTGACTCAGGGGTCGGCCACAGCTTTTATTTTTCTTATAACTCATTCAATAATCAAAATATAATTTATTTATTTTTGTTATAATTGACCTGAACTTTATAACATAAACATCACATAGGTCAATTGAAAACCGAAACCCGCATGTCAGCCTGAAACTGAGGGCATGTGGGTAAGAACCAATACCATTCTCCCCCCAGCTGTAACAAATTTGCACAGAACACCAACATGCCAAATCATCAAAATATCCATAGATAGCATTTGAACCAATCACATCACCAGGCAACCACCATGATCACCAAGAAAGAAATCGATATGTAAATTAGAGTTGTTTTTTTTTGTTTTTATAAAACCAGAAACCACCAAAGGAAAGAGAACTGGGAGGGAGGGAAAATCACACAGCCAAAAGTGGAAGGAGGAAGTCCCTATAAGCCCTCTAGATTAGCATAAACCCCCCATTTTAGCAAATGATTGGCCAGCCATTTAAAACACTCCCCTAGCCTACAAAGGAAATATTGAACCCCTTATAGCCACAGTCAAAGGCACAGCGGCTATATGCTTGTGTGCCTGCTATAATGCGTGGGGGTATGCGTATGCCATAGATTTTATTTTCGAGGAAGGACCTTGCACATTAGTACTTTAGTTGGCTTTGAGTGCACCAGGATGCCAAGCTACTGCTCACACAGTTGGCATAACCTTGTTCATTTATCTTGGTGACTCTACTGAACACTCCCATGCTCCAGGATGCCAAGCTATTGTTCACACAGTTGGCATAACCTTGTTCATTTATCTTGGTGACTCTACTCAACACTCCCATGCTCCTAGCAAGGTCCTATCAGACGCCAGCTGTGACATTTTTTAATTGCAACAAAAACCAGAATAATTACAATCAGTGACATAAAGCATAAAAAGTTAAATAGTGGTAATAAAAGAAGTGAAGTTATTACAGTCTTAGAGCAGGAACGAGGGCAAAGGACTTATGTTTCAGCCCGGACCAAAGTGCTTCCCCCAGGTTGGATGTATTACTAATTTAACGGCACCTCCCTTTCACATAGAGCACCGGCCAATGGTATGATAAATGCACAGGGGGCACCTAGACTTGTCATATTTGGCAGCCTGTACTCACCAGATTTCAAGGTGTCCTTGGACTGTATTTGAGGAATAGGGTTTTTTCATACCTCAACTTTCAAGTATCAGAAAAAAAAGGTAAATTTTTTACCTTTTAAGTCACACCTCCAGCCCTGCCCATATGCACCCGGTTCAGCCCACACAGTATCATGCTCCCATAGTGCCTCCCCACAATATAATCCCCATAGAACCCCCCACACAGTATAAAGCCCCTATAGCTTCCCCCCACACAGTATAATGACCCATAGTGCCTCCCATACAGTATAATGTCTCCCACACAGTATAATGTCTCCCACACAGTATAATGCGAAATAGCTGCGGCCACACAATATAATGCCCCCATAGATGCACCCATACAGTATAATGCCCACACAAATTCCCCAATACAGTGTAATGCCCCATAACTGCCCCCATACAATATAATGCCAACATAGCTGCCCCCTAAAGTATAATGCCCACACAGATGCCCCATACAGTATAATGCCCCCATACAGTATAATGCCCACACAGATGCCCCAAACAGTATAATACCCATACAGTTGCCCCCATAGAGTATTACATAGTTACATAGTTATATAGTTACATAGTTAGTACGGCTGAAAAAGACACATGTCCATCAAGTTCAACCAAGTGACGGGAAAAGGGAAGGAAAAAATGTCTACACATAGGAGCTAATACTTTTTTGTTCTAGGAAATTATCTAACCCTTTTTTAAAGCAATCTGCTGTCCTTGCTGTGACCAGCTCCTGCAGTAGGCTATTCCATAGATTCACAGTTCTCACAATAAAGAAGGCTTATCGCCTCTGCAGCTTGAACCTTTTTTTCTCCAGACGGAGGGAGTGCCCCCTTGTTTTTTGAGGGGGTTTTACATGGAACAGGATTTCACCATATTTTTTGTATGTGCCATTAAAATATTTATATAAATTAATCATGTCCCCCCTTAGTCGTCTTTTTTCAAGGCTAAATAGGTTTAATTCTTTTCATCTTTCCTCATAACTTAAATTCTCCATGCCCCTAATTAGCTTCGTTGCTCTTCTTTGTATTTTTTCCAACTCCAGGGCATCCTTTCTATGAACTGGAGCCCAGAACTGAACTGCATATTCTAGATGAGGCCTCACTAATGCTTTGTAAAGTGGCAATATTACATCCCTGTCCCGCGAGTCCATGCCTCTTTTAATACACAACAATATCCTGCTGGCCTTTGAAGCAGCTGATTGACACTGCATGCTGTTATTTAGTTTATGATTTACAAGTACACCCAGATCCTTCTCAACAAGTGAATCCGCCAGTGTAGCTCCCCCTAGGACATATGATGCATGCAGGTTGTTGGTACCCAGATGCATAATTTTACATTTATCTACATTAAACTTCATCTGCCAAGTGGATGCCCAAACACTTAGTTTGTTTAAATCTGCTTGCAATTCACGAACATCTTCCATAGACTGAACTATATTACATAGCTTGGTGTCATCTGCAAAAATAGAAATAGTGCTATTAATCCCATTCTCTATATCATTAATAAATAAGTTGAATAATAGTGGTCCCAGCACTGAACCCTGGGGTACACCACTTATTACCGGGGACCATTCAGAGTAGGAATCATTGACCACAACTCTCTGGATACGGTCCTTGAGCCAATTCCCAATCCAATTACAAACTATATTTTCTAAACCTATAGTTGTAAAGGATCTGCCAGGCACAGCTTCGGGGTTAACTTCCATAGGTAATCAGTCTTCACCTGAGTCTATCTCTCTGAGACTGACTCCAGCTTCCACCACTCAGGCTGGCAGGCTTAGGAGTGGGAGAGCCTATCGCAGGCTGGCCAGACTCAGCTAGCTCCCGCCCTCTGTCTATTTATACCTGCCTTTCCTGTTCCTCCTTGCTTGTGATTCTTTCCGTGTGGTTTCCTGGCCCAGCTACAGCTCCTAACTATTTGATCCTGCTCCATACTGACCCAGGCTTTCTGACTACTCTTCTGCTCTTCGTTTGGTACCTCGTGCTCTCCTGGTTTGACTTGGCTCGTTCACCACTCTGTTGCTCACGGTGTTGCCGTGGGCAACTGCCCCTTTCCCTTTGCTTTATATTCCCTTGTATGTTTGTCTCGTGCACTTACTGAGCGTAGGGACCGCCGCCCAGTTGTACCCCGTCGCCTAGGGCGGGTCGTTGCAAGTAGGCAGGGACAGAGTGGCGGGTAGATTAGGGCTCACTTGTCCGTTTCCCTACCCCTATCATTACATAATCACAAGCCCATATACCTAGTCTACCCTGGTCCCTGACACTACTATGGACCCCCTTGAGACCCTGGCTCAGCAAATGCAGGGTCTCTCCCTACAGGTCCAGGCCCTGGCTCAGAAGGTCAACCAGCCTGATGCTACCTTGGTAGTTCCCCTCACCTCAACTCCTAAACCCCACCTCAAGTTGCCCAACCGGTTCTCAGGGGACCGGAGGGCTTTTCTCTCTTTTCGGGAGAGTTGCAGGCTTTACTTTCGCTTAAAGCCACACTCCTCAGGTTCTGAGAGCCAGCGAGTGGGTATAATTATGTCCCGGCTCCAGGACGGGCCCCAAGAATGGGCCTTCTCCTTGGCTCCTGACGCCCTTAACTTTCCTCCGTTGATCTTTTCTTTTCTGCTCTCGGACTCATCTATGACGAGACTGACAAGACTGCCTTTGCCGAGAGTCAGCTGGGGACCTTACGTCAGAGTAAGAGACCTGTTGAGGAGTATTGTTCTGACTTTAGGAAGTGGTGCGTAGCTTCTCGGTGGAATGACCCTGCCTTAAGGTGCCAGTTTAGGTTGGGTCTGTCGAATGCCCTGAAATACCTGCTAGTTAGCTATCCCTCTTCTGACTCCCTAGACCAGGTTATGGCTTTAGCGGTACGACTTGACCGACGTCTCAGGGAACGACAACGCGAACGTTTATGTGTTTTCTCCTCCGACTCCCCCATGATGCCTCTCGAGGTTCCGTTGCTTCGTTCTTCCCCGGAAGACTCAGAGGTACCTATGCAACTAGGGGCCTTCGTGTCCCCCCAACAACGTAGAGATTTCCGCAGGAAGAATGGTCTCTGCTTCTACTGTGGGGATGACAAGCATCAAGTGAACAACTGTCCTAAGCGTAAGAATGCAGCCGGAGAACTTCCGCGCCTAAGTGATCATCGGGGAGGTCACTTGGGCGCACAGGTATTTCCCGTAAATATGAAACGTAATAAGACCTTGCTTCCCTTTCAGGTCTCTTTTGGTGGTAGGTCTGCTACCGGCAGTGCCTTCGTGGATTCAGGGTCCTCTGCTAATACCATGTCTGTGGAATTTGCTATGTCTCTTGCTATGCCTTTGATTGATTTGCCTAAACCTGTCCCGGTAGTGGGTATCGACTCCACTCCTCTTGCTAATGGTTATTTTACACAGCATACCCCTGTTTTTGAACTCCTTGTTGGCTCCATGCATTTGGAGCAGTGCTCTGTACTGTTGATGCAGGGATTATCGTCCGATTTGGTTTTAGGCCTTCCCTGGTTGCAGTTGCATAATCCCACGTTTGACTGGAATACTGGGGAGCTTACCAAATGGGGTAATGAATGCTTGACGTCATGTTTTTCTGTTAATTCTATTTCTCCCCCTGAGGAGGTGAACACGCTACCTGAGTTTGTTCGGGACTTCGCTGATGTTTTCTCTAAGGAGGCCTTCGAAGTGTTACCTCCTCATAGAAAATACGATTGCGCTATCGAATTGGTACCAGGAGCTAAGCTTCCTAAGGGTATGATATTTAATCTTTCTTGTCCCGAACGTGAAGCCATGAGAGAGTATATCCAAGAATGCCTGGCCAAGGGTTACATTCACCCCTCTACTTCTCCGGTAGGTGCTGGCTTCTTCTTCGTAGGGAAGAAGGATGGTGGTCTTAGGCCATGCATTGACTACCGTAACCTGAATAAGGTCACTGTAAGGAACCAGTATCCCCTTCCTTTGATTCCTGATCTCTTTAATCAGGTTCAGGGGGCCCAATGGTTCTCTAAGTTTGATCTACGGGGGGCGTATAACCTTATCCGCATCAAAGAGGGGGATGAGTGGAAGACTGCGTTTAACACGCCCGAAGGTCATTTCGAATACCTCGTCATGCCCTTTGGGTTGTGTAATGCGCCGGCGGTCTTCCAGAATTTCATAAATGAGATTTTGAGATATTACCTGGGGATATTTCTTGTAGTGTACCTTGATGACATACTGGTGTTTTCCAAGGACTGACCCTCCCACATTGAGCATGTCAGGAAGGTGCTCCAGGTCCTTCGGGAAAACAAACTGTTTGCAAAAACCGAAAAATGTGTGTTTGGGGTACAGGAGATACCATTTTTGGGTCAAATCCTCACTCCTCGTGAATTCCGCATGGACCCCGCCAAGGTTCAGGCTGTGGCGGAATGGGTCCAACCTGCCTCCCTGAAGGCGTTACAGTGTTTTTTGGGGTTCGCTAATTATTACAGGAGATTCATTGCTAACTTCTCGGTCATCGCTAAGCCTCTTACGGACCTCACTCGCAAAGGTGCTGATCTCCTCCACTGGTCTCCAGAGGCTGTCCAGGCTTTTGAGGTCCTTAAGAAGTGCTTTATCTCGGCCCCGGTGCTGGTTCAGCCCAACCAAATGGAGCCATTTATCGTGGAAGTTGACGCATCCGAGGTGGGAGTGGGGGCTGTCTTGCCCCAGGGTACCAGGTCCCTCACCCATCTCCGCCCCTGTGCCTACTTCTCCAGGAAGTTTTCGCCCACTGAGAGTAACTATGATATTGGCAACCGCGAACTCTTAGCCATTAAATGGGCATTTGAAGAGTGGCGCCACTTCCTGGAGGGGGCTAGGCACCAGGTAACGGTCCTTACCGACCACAAGAATCTGGTTTTCCTAGAATCTGCCCGGAGGCTAAACCCGAGACAAGCTCGATGGGCGCTATTTTTTACCAGATTCAACTTTTTGGTTACCTATAGGGCTGGGTCTAAAAATATTAAGGCCGATGCACTGTCGCGTAGCTTCATGGCCAGCCCTCCTTCGGAGGAAGATCCTGCTTGTATTTTGCCTGCCGGTATAATCATTTCTTCTATTGATTCTGATTTAGTCTCTGAAATTGCAGCTGATCAAGGTTCAGCTCCCGGGAACCTTCCTGAGGACAAGCTGTTTGTTCCCCTGCAATACCGGCTAAGGGTACTTAGGGAAAATCATGACTCTGCACTATCTGGTCATCCAGGCATCCTGGGTACCAAACACCTCATTGCCAGAAACTATTGGTGGCCTGGGTTGCCTAAAGACGTTAAGGCCTACGTCGCCACTTGTGAGGTTTGTGCTAGGTCCAAGACTCCCAGGTCCTGACCAGCGGGCTTACTACGTTCGTTGCCCATTCCCCAGAGACCTTGGACACATATCTCCATGGATTTTATCACCGATTTGCCTCCATCCCAAGGCAAGTCGGTGGTGTGGGTGGTAGTAGACCGCTTCAGTAAGATGTGCCACTTTGTGCCCCTCAAGAAACTACCCAACGCCAAGACGTTAGCTACCTTGTTTGTCAAACACATCCTGCATCTCCATGGGGTCCCTGTCAAAATTGTTTCGGACAGAGGGGTACAATTTGTTTCTTTGTTTTGGAGAGCCTTCTGTAAGAAGTTGGAGATTGATCTGTCCTTCTCCTCTGCTTTCCATCCTGAAACCAATGGCCAAACTGAGAGGACTAATCAATCTCTAGAACAATATTTAAGGTGTTTTATCTCTGACTGTCAATATGATTGGGTCTCATTCATTCCCCTCGCTGAATTTTCCCTTAATAACCGGGTCAGTAACTCGTCAGGGGTCTCCCCCTTTTTCTGTAATTTTGGGTTTAATCCACGGTTCTCCTTCGTTTCACCTGGTAGTTCCAACAATCCCGAGGTAGAGGTCGTTCATCGGGAACTGTGCACAGTCTGGGCCCAGGTTCAGAAGAACCTAGAGGCGTCCCAGAGCATACAAAAAACTCAGGCTGATAGAAAACGTTCTGCTAACCCCTTGTTTATGGTCAGGGATCTGGTGTGGTTATCGTCTAGGAACTTGCGTCTTAAGGTCCCGTTCAAGAAGTTTGCTCCCCGGTTTATTGGGCCATATAAGGTCATTGAAGTCCTCAATCCTGTCTCCTTCCGGCTGGAGTTACCCCCATCTTTTCGTATACACAACGTGTTTCATGCCTCCCTCCTTAAACGCTGCTCCCCGTCCTTGGCTCCCTCGAGGAAACCTCCTGTTCCCGTTCTCACCCCTGAGGGGGTGGAATTCGCGAGGTGGCCAAGATTGTGGACAGCAAGATGGTCCAAGGCTCCCTCCAGTACCTGGTCCATTGGAGAGGATACGGGCCTGAGGAGAGGACTT
This sequence comes from Rhinoderma darwinii, assembly GCF_050947455.1. NCBI lineage: Eukaryota > Metazoa > Chordata > Amphibia > Anura > Rhinodermatidae > Rhinoderma > Rhinoderma darwinii. Next base: position 96,411,858 of record NC_134688.1, read on the forward strand.
GGGTACCCGCCCGGGATGTTCACGCTGGGGTATTGGTCAGGAAGTTCCACCTTCGTTTCCCAGTAAACCAGGTCCACTTAGAAAGGGTCCGGTGGCCCCTCATAAAAGGGGGGGTACTGTAAAGGATCTGCCAGGCACAGCTTCGGGGTTATCTTCCATAGGTAATCAGTCTTCACCTGAGTCTATCTCTCTGAGACTGACTCCAGCTTCCACCACTCAGGCTGGCAGGCTTAGGAGTGGGAGAGCCTATCGCAGCCTGGCCAGACTCAGCTAGCTCCCGCCCTCTGTCTATTTATACCTGCCTTTCCTGTTCCTCCTTGCTTGTGATTCTTTCCGTGTGGTTTCCTGGCCCAGCTACAGCTCCTAACTATTTGATCCTGCTCCATACTGACCCAGGCTTTCTGACTACTCTTCTGCTCTTCGTTTGGTACCTCGTGCTCTCCTGGTTTGACTTGGCTCGTTCACCACTCTGTTGCTCACGGTGTTGCCGTGGGCAACTGCCCCTTTCCCTTTGCTTTATATTCCCTTGTATGTTTGTCTCGTGCACTTACTGAGCGTAGGGACCGCCGCCCAGTTGTACCCCGTCGCCTAGGGCGGGTCGTTGCAAGTAGGCAGGGACAGAGTGGCGGGTAGATTAGGGCTCACTTGTCCGTTTCCCTACCCCTATCATTACAATAGTCCTTAATTTACCCATTAGGCGTCTATGGGGGACAGTGTCAAATGCCTTTGCAAAGTCCAAAAATACTAAATCCACAGCGGCCCCTCTGTCTAGGCTTCTGCTCACCTCTTCATAAAAACAGATTAGGTTAGTTTGACAACTTCTGTCCTTAGTAAAACCGTGCTGGCTGTCACTTATAATACTATTTTTTGTCAAATAATCCTGTATATAGTCCCTCAATAGCCCCTCAAACATTTTCCCCACGATGGATGTTAAGCTTACTGGTCTATAATTACCCGGGGAAGACCTAGAACCCTTTTTGAAAATAGGCACCACATTTGCCCAGCGCCAGTCCCTTGGCACTCTTCCAGTCACTAGAGATTCTCTGAATATTATGAAAAGGGGGACAGAAATAACTGAACTAAGCTCTTTAAGAATTCTAGGGTGTAACCCATCTGGTCCCGGGGCCTTGTGCACATTTATTTTATTTTATTTTATTTAGCTTGGACCATATCTACATTCATCCAATTCAGTATATTAACTGATATATTAACAGCACTGGCACCGGCTACATCAGCTGCTGTTTCTTCTGTTGTATATACAGAGCTAAAGAACCCATTTAGTAACTCTGCCTTCTCTTGATCCCCTGTGACCAACTCCCCATTACCATTATCTAGGGGTCCTACATGTTCAGACCTTGGCTTTTTAGCATTTATATACTTGAAGAATTTTTGGGGATTTGTTTTACTATCCTTGGCCACCTGCCTTTCATTTTGTATTTTTGCTAATTTTATAACATTTTGACAGATTTTATTAAGCTCTTTATATTTTACAAAGGCTGCAGATGTACCCTCAGATTTGTATTTTTTAAATGCCCTTTTTTTGTCATGTATTGCCCCTTTCACAGAAGGTGTAAGCCATGTGGGATTTAATTTTAGTTGTTTATACTTGTTACCTATAGGAATAAATTTTGCACTATAATAACCCAAAGTAGATTTGAAAATCTCCCATTTATCATTTATCCCATTATTTGACATTAGTTCTTCCCAGTCTATATCCTGAATTGCAGCCTTCATCCTGGGGAAATTGGCTTTCTTAAAATTAATTGTTTTTGCCCTCCCAGCATGCGTTTGTTTTTTACAGTATAGGTAAAATGTAACTATATTGTGATCACTGTTACCGAGGTTTTCACGAACATTGACGTTCCCAACAAGCTCTGCATTAAATGACCAGATCCAACAGAGCTTCACCTCTAGATGGGTCTTCCACAAACTGGCCCATAAAATTTTCCTGCTTAGTTTGCTCCAAACAGTATAATGCCCCATAGCTGCCCCCATACAGCATAATGCCCCATAGCTGCCCCATACAGTATAATGCCCCATAGCTGCCGCATACAGTATAATGCCCCCACAGCTGCCCCATGCAGTATAATGCCCCCACAGCTGCCACCATACAGTATAATGCCTCCTAAGGCTGGGTTCACACAACCTATTTTCAGGCGTAAACTAGGCGTTTTACGCCTCGAATTACGCCTGAAAACACGGCTCAAATACGTCAGCAAACATCTGCCCATTCATTTCAATGGGTTTGCCGACGTACTGTGCCGACGACCTGTAATTTTACGCGTCGCTGTCAAAAGACGGCGCGTAAAATAACAGCATCGTCAAAGAAGTGCAGGACACTTCTTGGGACGTAATTTGAGCCATTATTCATTGACTTCATTGAAGAACAGCTCCAAATTACGGCCGTAATTGACGCCTCGCAAAACGCGAGTACGAGCAATTACGTCTGAAATGCAGGAGCTGTTTTCTCCTGAAAACAGCTCCGTAATTTCAGCTGTAATTGTCGATATCGTGTGCACATACCCTAAGGCTGGATTCACACTACCTATTTTCAGGCGTAAACAAGGAGATTTAGACCTCGAATTACGCCTGAAAACACGGCTCAAATACGTCGGCAAACATCTGCCCATTCATTTCAATGGGTTTGCCGACGTACTGTGCCGACGACCTGTAATTTTACGCGTCGCTGTCAAAAGACGGTGCGTAAAATAACAGCGTCGTCAAAGGAGTGCAGGACACTTCTTGGGACGTAATTTGAGCCATTTTTCATTGACTTCAATGAAGAACAGCTCCAAATTACGTCCGTAATGATGAACCCCTCGCAAAACGCGAGTACGAGCAATTACATCTGAAATGCAGGAGCTGTTTTCTCCTGAAAACAGCTCCGTAATTTCAGCCGTAATTTTCGATATCGTGTGCACATACCCTTAGCTGCCACCATACAGTATAATGCTCCATAGCTGCCCCCATACAATATAATGCCGCCTTAGCCTCCCACATACAGTATAATGCCACCTTAGATGTCCCAAGTGCCAGTGTATACATAGATAGTGCCCCAGTGTCCCCTGTAGACAGTGCCCATATATTGCTACAGTGCCCATATAGATAGTGCCGCCGACCCCCCTTGAAGATAGCGCCACCCCCTGTAGATAGCACTTCTCCAGTGTATATAGCGCCATTGGGGCTCCCTCTAGGAGCGGAAGCCCCAGCCAGTGCATTGGCCATGCTGTGGTGAGGATTCTGCTGCAGGGGCAGCTGAACATCACTGTCCAGATATGGACAGTGATGTCAGGAGTTCCCTTTAGGAGTGGAAGTTCTGGCCAGAGCGTCGGCTACGCTGGAGACATAAGGACAGTGACTTCAGGGGTTCCCTCTAGGAGCGGAATCCCCGGCCAGAGCGTTGGTAATGCTCTGGCAGGGGATTCCGCTCTAGGAGGAGCCCCTGACGTCACTGTCCATATATGGGCAGTGACCTCAGGGGTTCCCTCTAGGAGCGAAATCTCGGCCAAAACTTTGGCAATGCTCTGGTAGGGGATTCCACTCCAGGGGTAGCCCCCAACATCGCTGTCTATCATGCCACAGTGCCTCCATGAAAGCCATGCTAACCTGATCCCTGCTCCTACCCTGTGCAGTCCCTGAGTCCAACCAGAGACACGCAGGACCCGCTGTCACCGAAGCCGTCAGTCCCGCTGATCTGGCGGATTCAGGTTTCAGCGCAGCATATAGCTTCTATGTATCAACAGACTATGTGCAATCTTGAGAAACAGATGACAATTTCCTTTTTGAGAAACCTTTGTGCTGTGATAATTTTATGTTGACAATAATCAGCATTGATAGTGTTAATACAATACAATTTTTTCACGTTGTTTTTATTAATTGAATGGGAATTAAATATATGTCCATATATAGATAGTCGTTATGTTAATACAAATAATGGTTTACAATGTATTCTAATAAAAACTTCTATATAAATACAGGCAACAGCTGCATCACTAACTTTATGAGAGGCCCTTATGAATTATGCATGCAAGACTGATGAATATGCACACCGACTATTATGCCTGCAAGGGCCTCATGTATAATGTATAAGCATGCAATGTTCTTTACCTAGCTTGTGTACAGTGAACAGAAAAATATAATAAACTATATTTTAGTAGAATACGTTGAAAATTGGAATAGGTTTATAAAGACAACTTTTTAATTCCCCAAGTTAATTTGTATTTTAAATTATACACACGCAAACTATTCATCATTACAAAATATACAGCGTGTCCTATAAATGATTGTTTGGCACTAAAAAAAACATGTCAGAACTGTAACAAGCAAACCCTTGTATATGTAAAACAGAGACAGAGCCTAGATCAGGTATGCTCAGACTGTAATTTTATATTTAACACCAGACATCAGTAAACTTTACTCTGGAATTTATAGTGCCAATGTGCCACTTTGCTGACCACCTTAGTGTGACATACAAGCAGCATGTGCACATACATTTACAACAAACATGCCTGTGCATACAGATAAACTAATATGCCCATGCCTGTGTGCACATATACACGCTCACATGCGTGTACATATTTTAAAACAAAAATGTCCCCAGTCCGAAAAAAAAACAGTTTTTCTCTAATCTATAAATAATTTACATATATTCCACTCATTATCAGGAAAAAGCTCACCTTATTTATAATTTTATATAAAAATGCTGCAATGTAAGAATGCTTTAAAAAATAGAAGTATTAATAGTTTTATTTATATCAATTAACAAAATGCTAAGCGAATGCACAGAAGAGAAATCGAAATTAAATTAATATTTGGTGTGACCACCCTTTGCCTTCAAAACAGGTTCAATTCTTCTAGGTGCACCTGCACACCGTTTTGGAAGGAACTCGGCAGGGAGGTTGTTCCAAACATCTTGAAGAACTAACCACAGATCTTCTGTGGATGTAGGCTTCATCAAATCCTTCTGTCTCTTCATGTAATCCCAGACAGACTCAATGATGTTGAGATCATGGGGCCATGTCATCACTTCTAGACAGTGGCGTAACTACCGCTATAGCAGCCGTAGTGGCTGCTACGGGGCCCGCAGCATGAGGGGGCCCGTGCCACTTGCCGGCACAGGCCCCCCAAGAACTGAGGCTCCGCTAGCAGCCGCTATGGCTGCTACAGCGCGACGCCACTGAAGGGGTTGTTCCTACAAAAGACATGCATCCCCTATCCACAGGATAGGGGATGCATGTGTGATCGCTGGGACGCCCAGCGATAAGGAGAACGGGGGACCGAAGTTCTCCATGACAGACCTCGGACTTCCGGGGTCTGTCTGCAGCTCCATAGAAATGAATTACGCACTGGTTGCGCTTTTGCGCATGCGTGACCAGCGCACCTTTCATTTTTATTGAACTGCGCAGACTCCGGAAGTCCGAGGTTTGTCATGGAGAACTTGGGGGGACTTTCGGTTCCCCGTTCTCCTTATCGCTGCCAGCGATCACACATGTATCTCTTTTGTAGGACAAACTATAGGCCGTTTTTTTTGGGGGGGGGCTTTATGGCGTTACCTACAGGGGGGTCTGTATGGCGTTATCTACGGGGGGGTTCTGTATGGTGTTATCTACATAGGGGGTCTGTATGGCGTTATCTACAGGGGGGTCTGTATGGCGTTATCTACAGGGGGGTCTGTATGGCGCTATCTACAGGGGGGTTCTGTATGGTGTTATCTACATGGGGGTCTGAATGGCGTTATCTACAGGGGGTTCTGTATGGCGTTATCTACAGAGGGGATTCTGTATGGCGTTATCTACAGGGGGGTCTGTATGACGTTATCTACAGGGGGGTCTGTATGGCATTATCTACAGGGGGCTGTATGGCGTTATCTACAGGGGGCTGTATGGCGGTATCTACAGGGGGGATTGGGGCTGTAAGACGTTATCTACAGGGGGCTGTATGGTGCTATCTATAGGGGGCGCTGTGTGGTGGAATCTATAGGGAGGCACTATGTACAAGGGGGGTTGTGTGATACCCAGCGGAGGAGGGGCCCCAGTCAAAAGTTTGCTATGGGGCCCAGTTTTTCTTAGTTACGCCCCTGCTTCTAGGGCTTCTTGTTCTTCTTTACACTGAAGATAGTTCTTAATGACATTGACTGTATATTTGGGGTCATTGTCCTGCTGCAGAATAAATTTGGAGCCAATCAGTCGCCTCCCTGATTGTATTGCATGATAAATAAGTATCTACCTGTATTTCTCAGCATTGAGGACACCATTAATCCTGACCAAATCCCTAACTCAATTTGCTGAAATGCAGCCCTAAATTTGCGAGGAACCTGCACCATGCTTCACTGTTGCCTGCAGACATTCATTATTGTACCGCTCTCCAGCCGTTCCGCAAACAAACTGCCTTCTGTTACAGCCAAATATTTAACATTTTTATTCATCAGTCCAGAGCACCTGCTGTCATTTTCTGTACCCCAGTTCCTATTTTTTCATGCATAGTTGAGTCGCTTGCCCTTGTTCCACCTTGAAGGTATGACTTTGGCCGCAATACTTCCATAAAGACCACTTCTGGTCAGACTTCTCCATACAGTAGATGGGTGACACCTTGGTCACACTGGTTTCTACCAGTTCTGAGCTGATGGCACTGCTGGACATCTTCCGATCTCAAAGGGAAGTTAGCATGATGTGTCTTTGATCTGCTACACTACGTTATCTTTGCCGACCACTGCGTCGACAGCCCTCGACGTTGCCCGTTTCTTTGTGCTTCTTCAAAACAGCTTGAACAGCACATCTTGAAACCCCAGTCTGCTTTAAAATCTTTGCCTGGTAGAGACCTTGCTGATGCAGTTTAACTACCTTGTCTCTTGTTGCTGTGCTCAGTCTTTCCATGGTGGACCTGTAACATGAAACTGTCTTCCGCAACCTCACCTTTGTAGTCGATTTTGACTGTTCCTCACCCAGTTTTAAGCCTCCTACACAACTGTTTCTGTTACAGTTAGGGCTGATTCAGACGTGCGTGGCGTTTTTGCGCACGCAAAACACGTGGCATTTTGCCTGCGCAAAAGCCACTTACCTGCTCCGTGAGGCAGCATCATATGATGCGCGGCTGCGTGCTTTTCGTGCAGCCGCCATCATTATGACATGCCATTCGGATGTTTGTAAACAGAAAAGCACGTGGTGCTTTTCTGTTTACATTCATCCTTTTGACAGCTGGTGCGCGAAACAGGCAGTTCGCACGGAAGTGCTTGCGTGCGACCTGCGTGGTTCTCAAGCACCCATTGACTTCAATGGGTGCGTGATGCGCAAAATACGTGGAGATATTGACCATGTCGCGATTTTTGCGCAACGGACAAACGCTGCGCAAAAAGCACGGACTGTCTGTACTGCCCTATAGACTTGTATTGGTCTGTGCGTGGCGCGTGAAAACCACGCGGCCCGCACGGACGCAATACACGTTCGTGTGAGTCCAGCCTTAATGACTGTTTCAACCTACATATGAAAATGATTATCATTGTCACCTGTTTAGTATAATTGGTTAATCATACACCTGACTATAATCCTACATCCATGACTTTGTGCAAGTGCACCTAGAAGAATTTATTCTGTTTTGAAGGCAAAGGATGGTCACACCAAATATTGATTTGATTTAGATTTCTCTTCTGTTCATTCACTTTGTATTTTGTTAATTAATAAAAAAACATAATAATAACACTTCTATTTTTTAAAGCATTCTCACTTTGCAGCATTTTTCCACAACTTTCTAAATTTTTTGCACAATACTGTATATTTATATATATATATATATATATATATATATATATATATATATATATATATATATATATATACAGTGGAGGAAATAAGTATTTGATCCCTTGTTGATTTTGTAAGTTTGCCCACTGTCAAAGACATGAACAGTCTAGAATTTTTAGGCTAGGTTAATTTTACCAGTGAGAGATAGATTATTTAAAAAAAAAAAAACAGAAAATCACATTGTCAAAATTATATATATTTATTTGCATTTTGCACAGAGAAATAAGTATTTGATCCCTTTGGCAAACAAGACTTAATACTTGGTGGCAAAACCCTTGTTGGCAAGCACAGCAGTCAGACGTTTTTTTGTAGTTGATAATGAGGTTTGCACACATGTTAGATGGAATTTTGGCCCACTCCTCTTTGCAGATCATCTGTAAATCAGTAAGATTTCGAGGCTGTCGCTTGGCAACTCGGATCTTCAGCTCCCTCCATAAGTTTTCGATGGGATTAAGGTCTGGAGACTGGCTAGGCCACTCCATGACCTTAATGTGCTTCTTTTTGAGCCACTCCTTTGTTGCCTTGGCTGTATGTTTCGGGTCATTGGCGTGCTGGAAGACCCAGCCACGAGCCATTTTTAATGTCCTGGTGGAGGGAAGGAGGTTGTCACTCAGGATTTGACGGTACATGGCTCCATCCATTCTCCCATTGATGCGGTGAAGTAGTCCTGTGCCCTTAGCAGAGAAACACCCCCAAAACATAATGTTTCCACCTCCATGCTTGACAGTGGGGACGGTGTTCTTTGGGTCATAGGCAGCATTTCTCTTCCTCCAAACAGGGCGAGTTGAGTTAATGCCAAAGAGCTCAATTTTAGCCTCATCTGACCACAGCACCTTCTCCCAATCACTCTCAGAATCATCCAGATGTTCATTTGCAAACTTCAGACGGGCCTGTACATGTGCCTTCTTGAGCAGGGGGACCTTGCGGGCACAGCAGGATTTTAATCCATTACGGCGTAATGTGTTACCAATGGTTTTCTTGGTGACTGTGGTCCCAGCTGCCTTGAGATCATTAACAAGTTCCCCCCGTGTAGTTTTCGGCTGAGCTCTCACTTTCCTCAGGATCAAGGATACCCCACGAGGTGAGATTTTGCATGGAGCCCCAGATCGATGTCGATTGACAGTCATTTTGTATGTCTTCCATTTTCTTACTATTGCACCCACAGTTGTCTCCTTCTCACCCAGCGTCTTACTTATGGTTTTGTAGCCCATTCCAGCCTTGTGCAGGTCTATGATCTTGTCCCTGACATCCTTAGAAAGCTCTTTGGTCTTGCCCATGTTGTAGAGGTTAGAGTCAGACTGATTAATTGAGTCTGTGGACAGGAGTCTTTTATACAGGTGACCATTTAAGACAGCTGTCTTTAATGCAGGCACCAAGTTGATTTGGAGCGTGTAACTGGTCTGGAGGAGGCTGAACTCTTAATGGTTTGTAGGGGATCAAATACTTATTTCTCTGTGCAAAATGCAAATAAATATATATAATTTTGACAATGTGATTTTCTTTTTTTTTTTTTATATAATCTATCTCTCACTGGTAAAATTAACCTAGCCTAAAAATTCTAGACTGTTCATGTCTTTGACAGTGGGCAAACTTACAAAATCAGCAAGGGATCAAATACTTATTTCCTCCACTGTATATATATATATTTTTGTTATTTTTTGTATTTTTTTTTTCATATATATATATTTTAAAATTCACATTTTTTTATTGGTTTCAATACAAACAAGTACAAAAACATTTGGAGAAGGTGTGTCCCCATAATAAAAAGAACATGACAAATAAGGCCACAGCCCAAACAGGAGGGTGAGCATCACAACCTATGAAGGGCACATAGTACGACAGCTATCTGAACAATCATGATGGGAAGGAGCATTACGTAAAAGAAAACTGACAGAAACATACAATAATTCAGCTTTCTATACATCCTAAAATGCAATGGCAATAGTAGGTGAACACAATCACAGAAAGCAAATGACCCCTCAAAATAGATACAAGAAAGAAAGGGAGAGATAGAATGGGAAACAAACAAGGGCAAGGGAGAGACAGAGGGAGTTCATGGTGAACCTGGACTCCAGTTCCGGATAATCATGGGTAAAGAAGAAAAAGCAGCTATGCACCTGATAAAAAAAAACCTGGGTGCATCAAGCAAACCCCTATGCACCCGTATACAGTCCCCTCTCACATGCAGTCTCATGGGTAAGGATGGGTACTGAGTCTCAAGCCACTACAGTACGGTAGGTGGGAGAAGATAAAAAGAGAAGCCATAGAGACCAATATCTGTATTTCGTGTAGAAGCAGCCGGGGAATGAGCCAGGAGGTGTTCTAATCCGTAACTGTATTAAGGCAACCTTCTGAAACCATTCATCCAACAGTGGATGAACTGCCGTTTTCCACTTGTGGGGGATAACCATTTTGGCAGCCTGCAGGAGGTACCTAATAAGGGAGCGTTTGTAAATGGGTAGTGGCATAGGGAACATAAATAAAAGGGCCGCCTCAGGAGAATTAGGGACCGAGACCCCAGTAACTTCCAATATAATTTTAAGAACCGCCTCCCAAAAACTCTGCAAGGAGTGGCAGCTCCACCAAATATGAGACATGGATCCCCCCATCGCCCCGCAGTGCTTACACGTGTCAGGTAAAGACGGGTAGCATTTATGCACGGCAGTAGGGACCCAATACCACCTAGAGATCATTTTGTAGCTAGTTTCCTTAATTTCCTGGGCTCATATGGCTATCGGGGCTTTCTGGGAAAGGGAGAAACATCGTCTCCATTGTGCGTCAGCGAATGTCATATTCAATTCTGTCTCCCAAGCATTGCAGAAGGATGGGAGATGAGGGGATCGCTGGGAGAGGAGTCATTTATAGAGTGTGGAGATGGCGTGTGTAGGGGACAGGGTGGAAACACATAAGCGTTCGAAGTCAGTAAGCGGCTGGTGAAGGTGAGCCTGGCGCTTAGTAACACTATAGAAATGTTTTAACTGGGAATATTCAAATATGTGACAGGGCAAAGGGGTTGCAGCTGGGCAGATAGTGGCTAATAGGAGCAGAGAGGAATCGGATAGGACCTGAGTGAAGTACATGGGACTGGTGGAAGACCTACCCAGGAAGGAGAGACACGCCTCCCCAGCAGGAAAAGCTGGGTTGTCCGTAATAGGGGTAAGTGGACCCAGTGGGTCAACGAGTGAGCCCTCAATCCCAGAGGAATGCAGTGCCAGAAGGGTATGGAAAACAACAAAGGAGGCAGGCGTCGGTCTGTTCACAGGTAGGGTTCATGGCAGGGAAGATAGGGTACGGGTACAGAGTTGTTGGGCTAAACGAACCCAGAGTTTAGAGTCATGATTATGAAAAAAGTCGAGGACCCGAGTATGAGTCGACGCCAGATAATAAAGACGACAGTCCGGCAGACCAACCCCACCCGCGTCCCTGGAGCGAGTAAGAATTGTCTTACTCAGGCAACGACGACCCGTTGGCCATATGAAGGATCCAAAACATTGTTGGATACGTAGCCAATAAGAGGATGGGATGGAGATAGGGATCGTCTGCAGGAGGTACAACAATCTGGGGAGGAGTGACATTTTAATAATATTAATACGGCCAAACCAGGAGAATTCCCTTTTATGCCAAGAGGCGAGATCTGTGCGAAATTTGCCTAGTAAAGGGGCGACGTTATTAGTAAACAGTTGTGAGAGATCAGAGCTTAGGCGCACACCCAAATAAGTTATACCCCTAGAAGGCCAGGAGAAAGGGAAATTACTTTTGAGGAGAGATAATGTTGAGGGTGGGAGGGACACATTCAGAGCCTCAGACTTGGAGAAGTTGATCTTAAAGTTGGACCATGATCCAAAACAGGACAGCTCGGACATCAACGATGGAAGAGATATATGCGGGCTCATAAGATAAACCAATAGGTCATCAGCAAATGCAGAGCACCTATATTCTGTCTCGCCTATAAGAATACCCTTAATATCCGTGCTGTTTTGGATGGAGGCCATGAGATGCTCCATGATGAGGACATATAACAATGGGGATAAAGGGCAACCCTGCCTGGTACCGTTATGGATAGCAAAGGGCGCAAAGATGGAGCCGTTTATTTTTAATTTGGCAGACGGAGAATAATAGAGGGCCATTATTTTACTTATAAGGGAAGGTCCCAGTCCTATATGTTGAAGAATTTGGTGAAGGGCGGGCCAGGATATCCTGTTGAACGCCTTTTCGGCATCTAGAGACAGGATCATGAGAGGGAAGTGATGTGTTTTTCAGGGTATTATTGCGCGCCTCCCGACCAGGCACAAAGCCCAACTGATCCGGATGGACTAAGTTGGGAAGATGTTTATTCAATCTCTTAGCAAGCAATTTGGCATACATTTTTAAGTCTACGTTGAGCAAGGAGATGGGGCGATAGCTGAAGCAGAGCTGAGGGTCTTTGCGCGGTTGAGGAATGACCGTAACATGTGCCAAGGTGGAACCCGTGGGCAACAAAACTTCAGGGGAAATAGAATTAAAGGCTTGGAGAAGAAGTGGCGCCAAACAATCTGTCAATGTTTTATAAAATTTGGCAGTGTATCCATCCGGTCCGGGGCTCTTCCCGCCAGAAGGTCCTTAATAACTGCAAGGATCTCCGGTGAGGTAAAATCAGCATCCATCTCCTCAGCAATCACACTAGATAAAGGCGTGAAAGGGGAGGGGAGAGAGGCCCGGTCCGGGGAGGAAGAGGCAGTGGAGGGTCGAAGGTTATATAGATCAGAGTAAAATTTGTGAAAGCAATCTGCAATCTCGGGTGTCGCATAGACCACATGGCCAGAGAAGGATTTAATATTTGGTATAAGGAATTGGGCCAACTGAGCCTTTAATGCTCCGGCTAACATGCATCCGCTTTTGGAGGGCACGCTGTTGGGCCGAGTCTAACAGATGTCTGGCCTCTTGGCGGGCACTCTTTATCTCCCGTAAGAGTGGAAGAGAAAGTGCACGCCTGTGAGCCAGTTCAAGGGAGCTGATTTTTTGGAGAGAAAGTTTCAGAGAATGGGCCCTTTTTCTTTTATAGCGTGCCCTATGTTTTATGAAGGCACCGCGGAGCACACATTTAAGTGCCTCCCACTGCATCATAGGCGAAGTGGTATCATGGGGGTGATCGGATGTGAAGTACTCAACTGTTTGCAACAGTTCAGCACCACAGACCCCATCAAGGAGTAGGGGCTCGTTAAGTTTCCAGGACCAGGGACCTTTAGTGAGGAAAGGAAGGTGTAAAGTACAATACATTGGGGCATGATCAGACCATAATATGTTGCCAATGGAAGTGGAAACAGCCCAGGACGGGCATGATGTTGAAGGAGGATGTAGTCCAAGCCACTGTAGGTGCCATGCGGATTAGAGTAAAAGCTATAGTCTTTATCAGAAGGGTGTTGAAGGCACCAAACATCACATAGTTGAAGCTGTGAAAGTGCGTGTCGCACCCGTTTGATAGCACCATGGAGCAACAAGTAGAATTAACTAGAGTCGGGTCTAAAGTAAGATTAAAGTCTCCGCATAACTCCACAGTCCCCCGCACCACCGGAAGGGCAGTATCTATGAGATGAAGAAGGAAAGGGACCTGACCAGTATTAGGGGCGTAGGCATTGATCACAGTGAACTCACGCCCGCCAATGTTTAAAGCTAGGATTACATATCTAGCTTCAGTGTCAGAGACAACATTGACGACCTGATGAGTGAGGGATTTATGAAGAGCTATGGCAACTCCACAAGATCTGGAGTGTGAATTGTTACTAAAATGCCAGTGTGTGAGAAATTGTCTAATAGAAGGGGAGTGACCCTCCTTAAAGTGTGTTTCCTGGAAACATGCAATATGTACCTTGCGCTTATGAAGGTGGTGCAGGATTTGCGCTCTCTTTTCAGGCGTATTCAACCCCTTCACATTGAAGGAGGCTACAGTGAGGTCAGCCATGGACGTAGGCAGAACCGCTCTCTGAGATATTCCGGAAAGAACAGGAGAGGTAGGAGTTCAGGATCACCAAAAGGAAGAGAAGAGGTGGGAACGGTCTAGGGATAGAAAACACAGCATGAGAGAAAAATCAAAACATCAACAAAAAAGGCAGCAACACAGAGACTGCCGCAGAAGCTAAGCACAAAAATGTGAAGGACCAAGAAGCGACAACTGTGCTCTGGATTGGTCCAGTACCTACAGGGGGAAGGTGACAGCTACGCATGAGAGCAACCCCCAGCATATAATAACAGAAATATAAATATAAACAGCTATTAATATAGACATATTGAAAATAGAGGGGAAGGCATGTGATAGCAGCAGTGAATACAATATCTAAGGCAGAAAACAAACTAGACATCTCACAGTAAGCAAGAACAAAAGAGGACTTCCAGGAACTTAAAAAGATACGTAAGGCAAATTAAGTCCAGGAGTAGACAAACAGGGCTCCAAGCAGTGCAAGTCCCCAAGCTGAACTGGCAGTCTCCCCTAGGTGTGCAGGTTCCCGGTCACGCCCGCGTCCAGACCGTCTCCTGGGACCACTCGGGGGCCAACATCCAATAGAATCCGGGTGTAAAGAAGGAGGGCGTCCTATTTGGGATCCTCTGCCAGCAGAAGACAACAACGAGGGCCACTCTTGTAGTGAAACGGGAGGAAGGCCTAGATCCCGGAGGAAATCAGGCAAGTCATTGGGAGTATAGGTATGACCATCGCATCTGACCAGTAAGGCAAAGGGGAAGCCCCATCTATAGATGATGCCTCGATTCTGAAGTACCTCCAGAAGGGGTTTGAGAGCTGATCTTTGTGCCAGGGTGTGCCTGGACAAATCCGGTAGTATACGTATCTGCTTTCCCTTGATGAAAAATGCTGTTGTTCCTCCGATTACGATTCTCAATGTCGTCAAGATGTAGTTGCAGAGTGAATAATTGAGCAGAATGATGCTGCAGAGTGGATTGCATAGTGGCAAGTGTTGCATTGTCAGTGTCACGTTCATGAGCAAGGGTATCCACCCTCGTAAAAAGTGAGGAAAGTTCAGCTCAAAACTAGGAAAACTCCAATTTACATTCTTCCACAATCTGTTTGGCAAAGGAAGTCATATCAGCCCTAGTGGATTGCATTTGGACCATCTGACGAATGTCCAAAAGAGTTGCCGGTCTATTTTCACAAACAGGTACAGATGAGGAGTCTGTAGGACTTAATCTGAAAACAACCGGAATATCATCTGGGTTGCGAGCAGAGTCCAGATTGTGGTGGTTGGAAGAGAGGATGGCAGAACCCTGGCTGTGGGCATGGGAGAGAGGTAAGGGCTGATGATGCAAGGGAGACCCCTGGTGTATCGAGGATGAAGAAGTCGGCTGGACATGATGGGGGCTACCCCAGGAGGAGCCAGAGGACCATGCGGGGGAAACTCCCAGTGGCCTAGGGTCTTGGTGAGGATGGAGGAGCACGCGGGCCTGAGCAGCGGATATAGGAACATGAGGTCCGTGACGCCCGTACTCACGGTTTAGACCCATCAGTGGAGAGGATGCATTTTGTGGAGGAATGGCCTGAGGGAAAGGCAGATCTAGAGGCTCAGAAAAAAGCGGGCCAGGTACCCTGGGGTATGTGGAGCCACTAGGCCGCTCCACCGTAGCGGAGTGGCAGCTGGCCAAACAACAGTTAATGCAAAGTCTTAGCACAAGAATACCTGTCCATAAAGACATGAGATGTAGAAGACGCTCCAGCACAGATCGTTCGTGGCACAGATGAGGCTTGGCGTGGCAGGTGATACCAGACGTGACAGATGACACCAGACGTGGCAGATGACACCAACGTAGCAGATCACACCAGACGTGGTAGATAATACCAGACGTGGCAGATGACACCAGACGTGGAAGATTATATCAGATGTAGCAGATGATACCAGATGTGGCAGATGACACCAGATGTGGAAGATGATACATACCAACACTAGACTTCAGCTCAGGAACAAACACAGTTACTGGATACTGGATACGGGAATCAGGATATGGGAACACAGGGAACAGGGTACAACTAAGGGACCATTTGCTACACGAACATGGGTAGACAACAACAACACTCAGGCAAGGAGTTATTATTACACCCTTTATATAGTCCAGGATGTAAGGGGATTGATTAGGGAACACTTTGTTGGTGCGCACAATGGCCCTTTAATGCTGGGGACGAGCACCCTAGATACAGGAGAGTGCAGCTGCGTGTGTTGGTGTCTTCTGGGAGGGAGACGCCAACAAGCCTTCAGTGTCTCACAGTCGCGGCTGCCGGTGAGTACAGTGTACCGGCAGTCAGTGGTTGGGGACACAACAGTACCCCCCCTTACGCCCCTCTTTTTAGGTCCAGAGCGTAGGAGGAGTTGGGGCAGAGGAGTGTTGAGGAGAGTTGGGGCATTGATCTTCTCTTCTGGCTCCCAGGACCTCTCCTCAGGACCAAACCTTTTCCAGTCCACCAGATAGAAAGTCTTTCCTCCTACTGTCTTGTAGTCCAGGATCTCCTTCACCCCAAAGGCATCAGAAGAACAGCTAGGAGCAACTGCAGAACTAAGAAGATTTGCAGTAGCGGTTCAGGACCGCAGGCTTTAGGAGGGAAACATGGAACGAGTTGGGGATTTTTAGAGTAGGAGGCAGTTGAAGCTTATAGGACACTAGGTTTATCTGTTGTAACACCTCGAAGGGACCGAGGAACCTGGGAGTGAATTTGTTGGAAGGGATCTTCAGACAAATGTTCTTAGAAGAAAGCCAGACCTTGACTCTGGGGAGAAACTGAGGAGGAATTCTTCTCTTCTTATCTGCATATTTTTTCATGCAATCCACTGGCTGAAGAATCGCAGACAAGGTCTGCTGCCAGATGTGAAAAAACGTCCCAAATAAAGAATTGGTTGCAGGCACATGAGACATAGCTGACACAGGAAGAGGAACTAGTGGGTGCTGACTGTATACAATATAAAACGGAGAGGAAGCAGTAGACTCGCTTGTATGGTAATAGTGTGAGAACTCCGTCCAAGGCAGGAGCTGTACCCAATTGTCATTTTGGACAGAGACATAATGATGGAGATAATTCTCTAGTATTTGTTTGATCCTCTCCACTTGAACATTAGACTGTGGGTGATAGGCAGAAGAGAAGTCCAGCTTCACATCTAAAATATTACACAGGGCTCTCCAGAATTTAGAAGTGAACTGTACACCCTGGTCAGAAACAATATGAAGAGGTAGTCTATGTAAATGAAAGATGTGTTGGACGAACAGATCTGCCAGACGAGGAGCTGAGGGGAGGCCCGTTAAAGGAATAAAATGTGCCATTTTGGAGAAACGATCCACTACCACCTAGATCGTAGTACATCCAGCAGAAGGGGGAAGGTCAGTGATAAAGTCCATAGCAATGTGTTGCCAGGGAGCATAAGGCACTGGCAGAGGTTGGAGCAGACCAGCAGGTTTAGAATGAGTGGACTTGTTTAGGACACAGTTAGCACAGAAGGAAACTAAATCAAAGACATCCCTAGGTAGCGAGGGCCATCAATAATGACAAGCAATAAAGTCCCGAGTCTTTCGGACACCAGAATGCCCGGCCAGTGTGGAATTATGCCCCCAGGAGAGAATTATTTTCCTGTTAGCAGGACGGACAAAAATCTTTCCAGGAGGAATGTCCTTGATCTGCAAAGGATATAATCCTAAAAGGGTCAATAATATGTTCTCTTCTGAGTCGTCAGTTTCAAATGATCGAGACAGGGTGTCACGATGCGGGGTATGGACCCACTGGGCTGTACCGCGTAGCGGGATGGCAGCTAGCCAAACAGGTAAAGTACAGAGTCTATAGTCCAGAGAGGATACATGAGGCAATGTAGACAGTAGCAAGGCAGGCTTGGCTGGGACCAGGCGGCAGGTAGACGTCAGGAGTGGCGTAGCAGAACAGGCATGGAATGCAGCACAACATGGCAACAGCTCAGCACGGCACTAGATCTGGATAGCACGGGAACAGGATACAGGAACAGGGAACACTAGGACACTGGAAGACACTAGGGGAACATTAGCAAGACAAACTTTGGCTAACGAGCAACGCTCAGTCAAAGAACAAGAGGGCAGAGCCCCTTTTATAGCCCAGAGCATTCTGGGCTAGATTGCAGACTTCCTGCAATTATGCGCGCATTGGCCCTCTAAGACCGTGCAAGCGTGGGCATGCGCGCCCTCCTGAGATAGTCTCGATACCCGGAAGTGAGTGCTGCCGCCTCACCGGAGGATGACGCTGCAGGGAACTCGGATGTCCATGGCCATGGCCGTCGAGGGGTAAGTCAGAACGACGGGCCGTGGCCATAGACGTTACACAGGACATCAGCCCTAATATTTTAATAAAAGAAATCGAAATCTGGGGAAGAACAATGACCATCTACAGTGAAGGAAATAAGTATTTGATCCCTTGCTGATTTTGTAAGTTTGCCCACTGTCAAAGACATGAACAGTCTAGAATTTTTAGGCTAGGTTAATTTTACCAGTGAGAGATAGATTATATAAAAAAATAAAAAAAAAATAACATTGTCAAAATTATATATATTTATTTGCATTGTGCACAGAGAAATAAGTATTTGATCCCTTTGGCAAACAAGACTTAATACTTGGTGGCAAAACCCTTGTTGGCACGCACAGCAGTCAGACATTTTTAGTAGTTGATGATGAGGTTTCCACACATGTTAGATGGAATTTTGGCCCACTCCTCTTTGCAGATCATCTGTAAATCATTAAGATTTCGAGGCTGTCGCTTGGCAACTCGGATCTTCAGCTCCCTCCATAAGTTTTCGATGGGTTTAAGGTCTGGAGACTGGCTAGGCCACTCCATGACCTTAATGTGCTTCTTTTTGAGCCACTCCTTTGTTGCCTTGGCTGTATGTTTCGGGTAATTGTCGTGCTGGAAGACCCAGCCACGAGCCATTTTTAATGTCCTGGTGGAGGGAAGGAGGTTGTCACTCAGGATTTGACGGTACATGGCTCCATCCATTCTCCTATTGATGCGGTGAAGTAGTCCTGTGTCCTTAGCAGAGAAACACCCCCAAAACATAATGTTTCCACCTCCATGCTTGACAGTGGGGACGGTGTTCTTTGGGTCATAGGCAGCATTTCTCTTCCTCCAAAAACGGCGAGTTGAGTTAATGCCAAACAGCTCAATTTTAGTCTCATCTGACCACAGCACCTTCTCCCAATCACTCTCAGAATCATCCAGATGTTCATTTGCAAACTTCAGACGGGCCTGTACATGTGCCTTCTTGAGCAGGGGGACCTTGCGGACACTGCAGGATTTTAATCCATTACGGCGTAATGTGTTACCAATGGTTTTCTTGGTGTCTGTGGTCCCAGCTGCCTTGAGATCTCGGCTGAGCTCTCACCTTCCTCAGGATCAAGGATACCCCACGAGGTGAGATTTTGCATGGAGCCCCAGATCGATGTCGATTGGCAGTCATTTTTTATGTCTTCCATTTTCTTACTATTGCACCAACAGTTGTCTCCTTCTCACCCAGCGTCTTACTTATAGTTTTGTAGCCCATTCCAGCCTTGTGCAGGTCTATGATCTTGTCCCTGACATCCTTAGAAAGCTCTTTGGTCTTGCCCATGTTGTAGAGGTTAGAGTCAGACTGATTAATTGAGTCTGTGGACAGGAGTCTTTTATACAGGTGACCATATAAGACAGCTGTCTTTAATGCAGGCACCAAGTTGATTTGGAGCGTGTAACTGGTCTGGAGGAGGCTGAACTCATAATGGTTGGTAGGGGATCAAATACTTATTTCTCTGTGCACAATGCAAATAAATATATATAATTTTGACAATGTGATTTTCTTTTTTTTTTTTTATATAATCTATCTCTCACTGGTAAAATTAACCTAGCCTAAAAATTCTAGACTGTTCATGACTTTGACAGTGGGCAAACTTACAAAATCAGCAAGGGATCAAATACTTATTTCCTCCACTGTAGCTTGACAAGGGTTTAGTCGCGGTGCAGACTGCAGATAGGTAAGATTTTTGTAATCGGTGTAGATAATTATGGGATGAGCGGACCCTTCGAGCAGGTTTCTCCATTCTTCCAAGGCCAACTTGACAGCGAGCAATTCTCGATTCCCAACGGAGTAGTTGCACTCAGCAGGAGAGAAGAATCCACAGGATACTGCCTTACCCTTAGAATTCTTTTGGAGCAGAAGTGCTCCTGCACCAATGGAAGAAGCATCAACCTCCACGGAAAACTCTTGCGTAACATCAGGATGATGAAGGACAGAGGCAGATGTAAAGGCGCTGTAGAGGTTGAAAAATACAGTCTCTGCCTCAGGAGTCCAGTACTTAGCGTTCACTCCCTTTCTGGTAAGAGTTGAGATGGGGTCGGTAAGGGACGAGAAATTTGGGATGAACTGACGGTAAAAATGAGCAAATTCAATAAATCCTTGTATAGCTCGGAGACCCTGAGGACGTGGCCACTACAAGGCAGACCTCACCTTTTCCGGGTCCATTTGAAGACCACGATCGGAAACAATGTAGTCCAAGAAGGGCAATGATTGCTTTTCAAATCCGCACTTCTCCAGTTTCGCGTATAATTTATTCCCCCTTAACTGCAACAAGAGTTGGCGTACATGATTCCGATGCGTCGTCAGATCAGGTGAGTAGATCAAGATACACCACCAAACAGACATACAGAAGATCACGGAAGATGTCATTCAGGAATTCTTGGAATACTGCCATAGCGTTACACAGTCCAAAGGGCATGACAAGATACTCGTAATGACCGTCTCAGGTGTAAAATGTGGTTTTTCATTCGTTACCCTTGCATATACGAATCAGGTTATAGGCCCCCGCGTAGATCCAGCTTAGTAAAAGCCATGGCTCCACGAATCCTGTCGAAGAGCTCGGGATAAGCGGCAAGGGGTACTTGTTTTTTACCGTGAGTTGGTTTAACTCACGGTAATCAATGCAGGGTCAAAGTGACTCATCCTTTTTCTCCACGAAGAAGAATCCGGCTCCGCCCCTGAAGAAGACTTCCTGATGAATCCTCTCAACAGGTTTTCCTTGACATACTCCGACATGGCCTGGGTTTCAGGAAAGGAAAGCGGTTAGACCCATCCACGAGGTAGTGAGGCTCCAAGGCGCAACACTATAGGACAGTCATATAGACGATGAGGAGGCAGAACCTCTGCCTCCTTCTTGAGGTAGACATCAGCATAGCAGGCATACTGTGAAGGCAATCCTAAGTGTGATTGAGGTAGTAGGGAAAGAAGAGCACGAACCTGAGGCAGGCAGTGGTGCAGACAGTGTGGTCCCCACTGGAGGACCTCTCCGGAGTTCCAATCAAGGAATGGAGCATGTTGGCGAAGCCATTGCAATCCCAGCAGGATGGAGTTGATAACTTTGGATAAGACATAGAAAGCTATCAGCTCTGAATGAAGAACTCCTATCTGTAGTCTCAGGGGTTTAGTGATAGACAGGATTAGGGTCCGGCAGAGGCTGTCCATCTACAGAGGCAACCACCAGAGGTTTCTCCAGAGGAACTGTGACCAGATGGTGATGATCAAAAGTCCTGCTGGATGAAATTTGCAGCCGCTCTGGAATCCAAGTAAGCATGAACACCGTGAAATCCTTCCTGGTGATGAATGATACAGGAATAGACAGCCTGTTAGAGGTTTTAGTAGCAGTGATAGATTCACCTAGAGTTGTCTCTCCAATTACCGCAGGTGCTGTAGATTTTCCGGTTTCTGTGGACATTGACGCACAAAATGGCCTTTGTGGCCACAATACAGACACAGACCTGAAGAGCGTCTGTGCTGTTTCTCCTGATCTGACAATTTGAGTCTGTCCACCTGCATGGGCTCTTCAGGTGGAACAACTGAAAAAGGCAGTAGGGATCTCTGGTGCTTGGGTGCCAGTCTATAGGACCGTCTCTCCCAGGAGACCTTCTGAGCACATTCCTGGACCTTCATGTTGATCCAGGTTGCCAACAGGATAAGGGCATCAAGGGTGGATGGGAGCTCACAAGCAGCCAGCTCATCCTTGATGTGTGGAGACAGTCTTTGTGTATCGGCTGCTGCCGCGGACCACCGCCGTTCCCCTCTTAGGAGACACCGGCTTGCACGGTCGTCCTGCCCTGGACTGACTGTTAAGGTGCGCACACGCTCAACCCCGGCCTTAAAGGGTCAGCGGGCGTGCACTCTAAAGGTTCCCTATCCAATCCCTTCATCATCCTAGGCTATAAAAAGGCACCGCCCTTGCATTCCGTGCTTGACAGCGTTGTTGTCTACCTGTGTTCGTATTGCAAGCGGTCCCTTAGACATGCATGACCTCCGGACACGCCAGGATCAACTACTACAGGCGGTTAACTCCGTAATTGACTGTTTGGATCGTCCTTCTGTTCCTCCACTGGCTGTTACCGCTGCTCCACTACCTGCCATCCCTCCTACCTGTCCGGGTCTGCAGTCTCGTTGCCTCTACCCCCTCACTATGACGGGAAACCTGGGACCTGTTATCAAGGATGTGCTGGCTGTTTGTGACCTCCCATCCACGCTGGATGCGCATGGCCTGAGCGTACTGTCACGATTCTGGGGTAGTTGGACCCACTAGGCCGCTCCACTGGAGCGGAGTGGCAGCTGGCAAAACAACAGTCAATGCAAAGTCTTAGCACAAGAGTACCTCTAAGAGTCCAGACAGACAAAAGATATAGCAGATGTTTCGGCTCAGATGGTTCGTGGCACAGATGATGCTTGGCGTGGCAGGTGATACCAAATGTGGCAGATTACACCAGATGTGGCAGATGACACCAACAAGGCAGATGACAACACGACTCCAACATTAGACTTCAGCTCAGGAACAAACACAGTTACTGGATACAGCATACGGGAAGCAGGATGCGGGAACACATGAAACAGGATATAACTAAGGGACCATTTGCTATGCGAACATGGGTAGACAACAACTACGCTCAGGCAAGGAGTGAAAGGGCAGAGCCATTTCTATAGTCCAGGATGTAAGGGGATTTGTTAGGGACAAGGGAACACTTTGTTCATACACGCTGGCCCTTTGATGCCGGGGACGAGCACACACGCACTCTAGAGGCAGGAGAGTGCAGCCTGGTGTGTTGACATCCTGGGAGGGAGACACCAACAAGCCTTCGGTGTCCCGCGGTCGCGGCTGCCGGTGAGTATAGCGTGCCAGTGGTCAGCAACCGCGGACACAACAAGCGTAGGGATAGTACTGGAAGTCAAATTTACTGATAGTTTGTCCATTACTGGCTGTGTAAAGGGAAAAAAGAGGACCTTGAACTGATCCCTGAGGAACCCCGACAGCAAGGATAAATGGAGAAATAGAGCCAGCAAATTATACAATGAACGAGCATTCAGAGCGGTTAGAAGAAAACCAAGAGGGAGCAGTATCCTTGAGGTTAATAGAGTAGAGGATACTGAGTAGGATTTGGTGGTCTACAGTGTCATACACTGTGGAGAGATCCATAAGAATGAATAGAGAATGGTAGCCATTTGATTTGACCGTCCGGAGATCACTTTAGTAAGGGCAGTTTCTGTACGTAGAGTGCGAAAACCAGACGGTAAGGGGTCCAGAAGAGAGTTAGTAGAGAGATAACTGATTAGGCGAGGGTAGACCAAGCGTTCCAGGAGTTTAGAGATGAAGGGGAGATTAGACCAGATCTGTAGTTAGTAATGCAAGACGGGTCATGAGATGTTTTTTTCAGTAATGGGATTATAACAGTAAGTTTAAAAGAGGAGGGAAAGATCCCAGTCGAAAGAGAGAGTTTAAATATTTTAGTCAGGTGACTAGTGACAGGTGGGAAGAGAGATTGGATGAGGTGTGAGGGAATAGGATCACTAATGCAGGTAGTAGGGCAAGAAGAAGAGAGGAGCATAGACACTTCATCTAATGTTATTGGCTCAAACGCTGAAAGTGAAGAAGAGAGAGTGTGGGAAGGGGATCGATGCTACTTGGGGAATGGGAGATAATATCATGCCGGATTTGTCAATTTTAACTATAAAATAAGTGGCCAGGCCTTCAGCACTGAGATTAGGACTAAAGAGCACCGCTTAAGAAAATGAGATTCAGGCATGTGCCGAGATTGTTGCCGTCTGTGTCAGGAGTTTCGGAGTGTAGGGGGTGCTGCCTTATGCAGGGCACATTTTAGTGTTTCTTTGTGATGTTGGGTAACTAGATTGCGATGGGAGAGGGAATAGATAGATAGGGGACAATGAAGACATGTCGATTTCTGTATTTCTGATTTGTCGGTCTGCAGAGGCATGTGAGTGGATCTTCTTCTCCTCATCTTCTGTTCCGCGGAGCCGGAGTATCACTGGGGGGGGGGGTGACATCCAGGGGCATAACTAGGAAAGACTGGGCCCCATAGCAAACTTTTGACTGGGGCCCCCCCTTCCCCTGGGTGTCACACAAACCCCCCTTGTAGATAGTGCCTTTTTTACAGCCCCCCTGTAGATAATGCCATACAGCCCCCCCTGTAGGTAACGCCATACAGCCCCCCTGTAGATAACGCCATACAGCCCCCCTGTAGATAACGCCATACAGCCTCCCCTGTAGGTAACGCCATACAGCCCACCCTGTAGATAGCGCCATACAGCCCCCCCTGTAGATAACGTCATACAGTCCCCCTGTAGATAACGCCATACAGTCCCCCCTGTAGATAACGCCATACATCCCCCCTGCAGATAGCGCCATACAACCCCCTCTGTAGATAACGCCATACAGCCCCCCCTGTAGATAACGCCATACAGCCCCCTTTGTAGATATCTACAGGGGGGACTTTTTGGCGTTATCTACAGAGGGGGCTGTATGGCGTTATCTACAGAGGGGGCTGTATGGCGTCATCTACAGAGGGGGCTGTATGGCGTCATCTACAGAGGGGGCTGTATGGCGTCATCTACAGAGGGGGCTGTATGGTGTCATCTACAGAGGGGGCTGTATGGCGTTATATACAGAGGGGGCTGTATGGTGTCATCTACAGAGGGGGCTGTATGGCGTTATCTACAGAGGGGGCTGTATGGTGTCATCTACAGAGGGGGCTGTATGGCGTCATCTACAGAGGGGGACTGTATGGCGTTACCTACAGGGTGGGCTGTATGGCATTACCTACAGGGGGGCTGTATGGCGTTACCTACAGGGGGGGGCTGTATGGCGTTTCCTACAGAGGGACTGTATGGCGTACCCTACAGGGGGGGACTGTATGGCGTTCCCTACAGGGGGGACTGTATGGCGTTAGCACCATACAGTCCCCCCTGTAGATAACGCCATACAGTCCCCCCTGTAGGTAACGCCATACAGCCCCCCCCCCGTAGGTAACGCCATACAGCCCCCCCTGTAGGTGACGCAATACAGTCCCCCCCTGTAGGGTGCGCCATACAGCCCCCCCCATAGGGTACGCCATACAGCCCCCCCTGTAGGGTACGCCAGACAGCCCCCCCCCTGTAGGGTGCGCCATACAGCCCCCTCCTGTAGGGTACGCCATACAGCGCCCCCCCTGTAGGGAACGCCATACAGCGCCCCCCTGTAGGGAACGCCATACAGCCCCCCCCCCTGCAGGGAACACCATACAGCGTCACCAACCCCCCAAAAAAATGTGACCTACAGTGTGTCCTACAAATAACATGCATCCCCTATCCACAGGATAGGGGATACATGTGTGATCGCTGGCAGCAATAGGGAGAACGGGGGACTGAAACTCCCCTGAAGTTCTCCATGACTAACCTCTGACTTCCGGGGTCTGCGCAGCTCAATAAAAATGAAAGGAGCGCGGGTCACGCATGCGCACAAGCGCGCCCGGCACTCCATTCATTTCTACGGAGCTGCCGACACAGACCCCGGAAGTCCGAGGTTTGTGATGGAGAACTTCAGGGGACTTTCAGTCCCCCGTTCTCCCTATCAATGCCAGCGATCACACATGTATCCCCTGTCCTGTGGATAGGGGATACATGTCTTTTATTTAATAATAATAAACTAATAATAATAAACATATATAAATACTCATTATCGTCATAGTATTTTGCATTGTTCTAAAGAATTTGGCTATGTTCACAACTTTGTTGGAGGCTCCGTGAGGGGCCTCCATCTCAGATCCGGCATGGTTTTCCTTTTTTTAATGGAGACAATAGCGCATCATGCTGCACTCTTTTTTGTCCCGTTAAAATGACTGAAAACCATTAAGAATACCCAACGTAATAAATTAAAGTCAATGGCTAATGTCGTCAACAGGCGGTATCCAATGGGCAATCGGGCCATTGATTCCGTCATTCCATTGTTCTGCTCCTCTGACAGACAAGAATAACGGAACACTACAATGCATTTGTGAATAAATCCCCTAAAAAACTTGCTCCATAAACATTTATTTTTAAAACATTCACATTCAAGTATTTATACATAAATTTAAATTTACTTTGAAAATATTTTAAATAATTTGGATAATGTTTATTTTACAAAATAAATAATTTTTTCTATATATATTTTAAAAGAAACACGAATATTTATTAAATTAAATGTTTTCTGTGTCCTTATCATACACTTTTAAAACAGGCCATGTTTCCGTGATTGTATCAATGTGGTTCCTGTGTGTACTCCGTGTACACTTCCGTGTTTCCGTTAGCGAGGAAACTAATTCCCATTCACACTATGCACCCGATATTGTGAGCGCCGCACATGGTGCTCACTGTCCAGCGGTAGTCACTGTCCAGGGTGCTGAAAGAGTTACTGCCGATCAGTGCATTCCCTTCACTCTATCCAGCACTGATCGTAACTCTTTCAGCACCCTGAACAGTGACTACCACTGGACAGTGAGTACCATGTGCGGCACTCACAATATAGATTTCTAATGTTTCCTTCAAAAACCTGCAACAAAAAAGTTTATACTTACCCAGAACTCCCTGCTTCTTCCTCCAGTCCGACCTCCTGGGATAACGTTTCATCCCATGTGACCGTGTCAGGTCCGTATTTCACACAGAATAACCACCTCTGTAAATTGAAAGCTGAAGGCATGCCTGGAGAGAAGTACACCACACAAATGTCTGAGGTACAGCTTCAATGTCAGCCAGGAGGAACTGAACTTTATTCAGAACAAAGAAACACACACAGAGAAGACACATGCCCCTCCCTATAGATGTGGGACTTGCTTGAATCCCATTGGCTCTTCTGCTGCAGTCAATCACAGGCTGCAGCGGTCACATGTACTGCTGCGTCATCCAGGGAGGTCGGACTGGATCCAGCACTGATCAGCAGCCTCTTCTCTCCATCAGTGCTGGATAGAGCGAAGGGGTTGCTGATTAGTGCAGTGAAATATCATTCTCTATGTGTACTTCTGCCGTCACACACGGATGGCACACAGATGCCTTCCGTGTGCCTTCAGTTTTTTGACGGACCCAATGACTTGTATGGGCCCCATGGAATATCGGACCAAAGTAGGAAATGCTCTACTTTTGTCAGAACGGAACAATGAGACAGTCAAAAAAACTAAGTGCGCATGGCCCCATTGAAATGAATGGGTCAGGGTGCTAGCCGTCAAAAAAATGGCTAGCACCCTGAAGGAAAAAACGGAAGTGGGCATGAGGCCTAAGTCTAGACATGTAATTAGTATCTTGTTGGATCAACAACCCTATTGTTAGCTTAATTTGCATTTAAACAGCTTAAGGCCCTTTTACACTGGCCAAATATTGGGCAAAAGAGCGCTCAGAGAACGCACGTTCCCGATAATTGTCCAGTGTAAACATGATAACAATCAGCCCATGAATGAGCGTTTTAAATGCATAAACTTTTATCATTTTTGGCAGCACATCTCCCTGCGTAAACAGGGAGACATGCTGCCAACATGATACAAATGTATGGGGATGAATGATCGTAGTAACGAGGTTTATTTCTCAAGAAACCTAATTAAAAAAATTATCTACAAGTATTCAGCTAAACCCAAACCTAACTAAAGACCTTACAGAAATAGAGCTGGTATCTAATGTTAATCCAACCACAAGATGATTTGCGTGCAACACAGATCACCAACGTTTCCAAAGAAACAAACACAAATCATTATTAAAAATTTGTTGTTGCCAAAGATGTAATTGTTATGCATGAAGATAATATTTTAGAAAAAATTACTCAAAAAAATGTTTACATCCATTTTAAGTAAAAGTCAGATGCCTCCAAAAAAATAAAACATAGAATCTCAAGAACAATTATTATTTTTACCACTAAGACCATTAAGCCAGGAAATAATAATTATAAATAAAGATGACCCAAATAATTCAACAAATGTAGAAGACTTGATGACATTATCTCCCATTGTAGAATTGGAATGTGAAACTGAAGATTTTCAAAATCAAAAAGATTTAGAAGAAGACTCTCCAGATGCAACTTTTGAAAATACTTGTACTACTTTACTTGACACCAGTGACAATAGCTTTCAACTTTCAGATTGTGATGAGGACCCTGAGGAGAGTTTTTTAATTTATAGCGATGATGAGATTGAAAAGGATGACATTTTTGAAAATTTGCTTGACAATAATTGTAATCATGCAGCAGAAGAAAAATTCATTATATTTGATTGCTCTCTGGGCAGACTTTTAGCCCTAATTCCTTGGCAATAAAACATGTCCTGTACTTCAAGACTAACGGGGTATAAGAAAAAATATGTCAGAAGAATGCTGAGTATCGAGATACGATGTGCTAATGGATATACAAAGAAAATATGGGAGAGTCAACCAAAAAAAGTAATAGACTGTCATTGGAAAAAAGAAAAAAAAAAGTAATTAGTGAAATGGAAAAAAAAAACCTGCTTGTCTTACTGGTGACGGGCAGTACTGGATATTCAGCAAAATATTGCATATATTCTATGATAGATATTTCTTTAAAAAAACAATATCTTCAGTATCTTTTGAGAAAAAAACATTTGAAAAAAAAATCTGAAATACCTACTTGATCAAGGATTAGAAATACACATGATTGCAACCGATAGACATGTATCCATCCAAAAAAATATTGCGAGAAAATTATCCTTTAATCAATCATTAGTTTGATGTATGCCACTTGGCAAAATCTGTGGGAAACAAGGTACTGACTGCATCCAAAATCCAAGACTGGTTCCGTTCTTTCTAATTGGGTTCAATCTTTAAAAATTCATTTGTGGTGGGCCTCTCGCTTGTGTGGAGAGGATGGAGAGGAACTTGTAATGAGATGAAAATCAATTCTTCAACATGTAAAGAATGTTCATCATTGGTCTACAACTGACAGCTATAGTGCATGCTTACACAAACCACTTACGGAAGCTAAGATTTTGAACACAAAATGGTTGGACAAAGATTCTACGGCATTAGATTTACTAATGGAAGTTGTTTAAAACAAAACTTTACTTAAAGATTTACGACAAATCAATTATTTTTGTCATACTGGAGAATTAGAGATCTAACACAGTGTCTGTCTAAAGTATCGACCTAAAAGAATACACTACAACATACTGTAGGTGTCAGGATAGCACAAACTCAGCTAGCTGCACTGGACCATAACAACAATGTAAACTGAGTGAAGGCTGTGATTAAAAATCCTTATGCATTAAATTATGCTGTTGGTGCATTACGTCATAGAGTAGAATTTTCAAAAGGGAGAAAAACATTGGTAGTGAAAGCTCTTTATCAGCTCACCTCTCAAGTATTCTTGAATGACATTGCCGAAGACATCATAAAAATGTTAAATAATAAACTTGAAATTACATGGTGCTCTAGAAGCGGAGACTATCCCAGCAACAATGCAAGCGTTCCGAAGCCAGATAGAAAATAAATGATTTCTCTCCATGTAAGTCGATTTAAAAATAGTTTGTGAATAAATGCAATCCAATAAATTGTATTTATAAAAAAAATCTAAATAGCTTTTTATCGTTTTGATGTTTCAATAAAATAATAAATAAAAATAATAATCTGAAAAAATTAGTATTGTCTTTCATTTCAAAAACATGCTTTGCAGAAATTGTTTAACAAATATGTTTAATATTAAATTATAACATTAAATTTGTAACATTTTGTTATCTATTTTACCATATCCAAAATAATAAAATATTTTTTTAAGATAAAGGTTTTAAATAAATATAAGCTTTAGAAATTTAAATTTATAGGTAGTTGTCCTGTAGATTGACTGGTATACCATTTAAAACCGGTATAGAGTCCATTTGGATCAGGGAATGCTTCTCGAATCTGGTTTACATCGCAAGATGGTACCAGTATCCGATGACCCTTTCCAAGAAAACCGTAACTCATCTTTGTATTTTTTCGATAAGCAGCCAAACGTAGATTTCTGTAAAAAAAAAAAAATTGTATTAGTATATAACTAAATAACATCAACTGTTGTAAAGTCAAATATAATTATCATTGTTATTTGGACTCTTTTATCTTTAACGTAGGAAAATCTACTTTTATCATGAACAGAAGTTTACATCAGTCAGCCAAACAAGCTAATTAGAGACTGGTCCGTATTTTAAAAACAAAAATGTTTCAGATGGTTTTTAACTGTCATGTAAATCTTAATTCATTTTTATGGGTATTGACAACCAAAATATTTTGGTTTTCATACATATTTTATAATAAAAAACATTTTTTTTCCAATTTTTACCTGTTAGGATGACGTTCAAATTCACTTTCAGTCAACTGACTACAAAATTGGAGTAGTTAAATTAGAAATTCTCTAATTAATACTTTGCATCTAAAAATCTGTGTGTTCTGTTACACAATGTAGATCTTTTATTATGCTTTCCAATGACTTAATCTGTGTGTTCTGTTACACAATGTAGATCTTTTATTATGCTTTCCAATGACTTATGTTCATGGCAACATACACTCTCCTCCACTCTTTGCATGATCTTGCAGGGGCCGCATTTACACCAATTTTCATTTAATAATCTATATATCCTCCATTGGACGTGGTCTCTCTTTATTCGGTCCTCATTGTGGATCATTTTGAAAGCAAAAGGGATTCAGACGATTTTCACCATCACCTTAGTTGTTGCAGTAAAAGGTCCAATGCCTAAATAATTACTAAAATTTAGTATAATATAAATTAAATGAATATTTTTAAATCAAAACATTTAAAAAAAATTAACTCCTTCCCTCTTTGGCCACTTTTGACCTTCGCGACAGAGCCTCATTTTTCAAATATGACATGTTTCACTTTATGTGGTAATAACCTTGGAATCCTTTTATCTATCCAAGAGATTCTGATTGTTTTCTCGTGACACATTAGACTTTATGTTACAGGCAAAATTTGCTCGATACATTCAGTATTTAATTGTGAAAAACACCCAAATTTTGCGAAATATTGCAAAAATTTAAATTTTTCTAAAATTAAATGTATCTGCTGGTAAGACAGGCAGTTATACCACACAAAATTGTTGCTAATTAACATCCCCCATATGTCTACTTTAGATTGGCATTGTTTTTTGAACATCCTTTTATTTTTCTAGGACGTTACAAGGCTCAGAACTTTAGCTGCAATTTATCACATTTTCAAGAAAATTTCAAAAGGCTATATTTTCAGGGGCCAGATCAGGTGTGAAGTGGCTTTGAGGTTCTTATATATTAGAAACCCCAATAAGTCACCCCATTTTAAAATCTGCAACCCTCAAAGTATTCAAAACAGCATTTAGAAAGTTTCTTAATCTTCTGGATATTTCACAAGATTTAAAGCAAAGTAGAGGTGAAATTTACAAATTTCATTTTTTTCTTCTTTTTTGCAGAAATGAATTTTTAGCCATTTCTTTTGTAACACAGAAAGTTTTACAAGAGAAACACAACTCATTATTTATTGCCCAGATTTTACAGTTTTTAGAAATATCCCACATGTGGCCCCAGTGTGCTTATGGACTGAAGCACAAGCCTCTGAAGCAAAGGAGCACCTAGTGAATTTTGGGGACCATGTCAGATTTAAAGAGGTCTTGTGATGTCAAAACCGGGGAAAACCCCCACAAGTGAACCCATTTTGGAACCTACACGCCTTGAGGAACTTATCTAGGGGTATAGTGAGAATTTTGACCGCACAGGTATTTTGCAGAAATTATTGGAAGTAGGCCGTGAAAATGAAAATCTAAATTTCTTCCAATAAAATGTAGGTTTAGCTAATTTCTTTTCATTCCCACAAGGACTTAAGGAGAAAAAGCATGACAACATTTGTAAAGCAATATCTCCCAAGTAAAATAGTACCCCACATGTGGTCATAAACGGCTGTTTGGACACACGGCAGGGATCAGAAGGGAAAGAGCGCCATTTGGCTTTTGGAGCTCAAATTTAGCAGGAATGGTTTGCGGAAGTCATGTCACATTTGCAAAGCCCTGAGGGGACAAAACAGTGGAAACTGCCCCCCCCCCACAAGTAACCCTATTTTGGAAACTACACACCTTGAGGAAATTATCTAGGCGTATAGTGAGCATTTTGACCCCACAGGTATTTTGCAGAAATGACTGGAAGTAGGCAAAATGAAAATCCAAATTTTTTCAAAGAAAATGAAGGTTTAGCACATTTTTTCTCATTTCCACAAGGACTAAAGGAGAAAAAGCACCACAACATTTGTAAAGCAATTTCTCCCCAGTAAAACATTACCCACATGTGGTCATAAACAGCTGTTTGGACACACGGCAGGGCTTAGAAGGGAAAGAGCGCCATTTGCTTTTGGAGCTCAAATTTAGCAGGAATGGTTTGCAGAGGCCATGTCGCATTTGCAAAGCCCCTGAGGGACCAAAACTGTTTAAACGCCCAAAGAGTGACTCCATTTAGGAAACTACAGCCCTTGAGGAATTCATCTAGGGGTGTAGTGAGTATTTTGACCTCACAGGTGTTTCATAGATTTTATTAGGATTGCGCGGTGAAAATAAAAAAAATCCTTTTTCTTCAATAAGACGTAGTTTTAGCTCAAAACTTAAAACTTTTCATTTTCTCAACAAATAAAGGAAAAAAAGAACCCCAACATTTGTAAAGCAATTTCTACTGAGTACAGCAATACCCCATTTGTGGTCCCAAACTACTGTTTGGGCACACGGCAAGGAGAAGGAGCGCCATTTGGCTTTTGGAGTACAGATTTTGCTGGATTGAATTCTTGGCACCATATCGCGTTTGCAAAGCCAATAAGGTACCAGTACAGTGGAAACTACCCAAAAGTGACTCCATTCACGAGACTGCACCACGTGAAGAATTAATCTAGGGGTGTAGTGAGCATTTTGACCCCCACAGGTGTTTCATAGACTTTATTAGAATTGGGCAGTGAAAATAAAATAAATCCCATTTATTCAATAAGACATACAGTGGAGGAAATAAGTATTTGATCCCTTGCTGATTTTGTAAGTTTGCCCACTGTCAAAGTCATGAACAGTCTAGAATTTTTAGGCTCGGTTAATTTTACCAGTGAGAGATAGATTATATAAAAAAAAATCACATTGTCAAAATTATATATATTTATTTGCATTGTGCACAGAGAAATAAGTATTTGATCCCCTACCAACTATTAAGAGTTTAGCCTCCTCCAGACCAGTTACACGCTCCAAAGCAACTTGGTGCCTGCATCAAAGACAGCTGTCTTACATGGTCACCTGTATAAAAGACTCCTGTCCACAGACTCAATTAATCAGTCTGACTCTAACCTCTACAACATGGGCAAGACCAAAGAGCTTTCTAAGGATGTCAGGGACAAGATCATAGACCTGCACAAGGCTGGAATGGGCTACAAAACCATAAGTAAGATGCTGGGTGAGAAGGAGACAACTGTTGGTGCAATAGTAAGAAAATGGAAGACATACAAAATGACGGTCAATCGACATCCATCTGGGGCTCCATGCAAAATCTCACCTCGTGGGGTATCCTTGATCCTGAGGAAGGTGAGAGCTCAGCCGAAAACTACACGGGGGGAACTTGTTAATGATCTCAAGGCAGCTGGGACCACAGTCACCAAGAAAACCATTGGTAACACATTACGCCGTAATGGATTAAAATCCTGCAGTGCCCGCAAGGTCCCCCTGCTCAAGAAGGCACATGTACAGGCCCGTCTGAAGTTTGCAAATGAACATCTGGATGATTCTGAGAGTGATTGGGATAAGGTGCTGTGGTCAGATGAGACTAAAATTGAGCTCTTTGGCATTAACTCAACTCGCCGTGTTTGGAGGAAGAGAAATGCTGCCTATGACCCAAAGAACACCGTCCCCACTGTCAAGCATGGAGGTGGAAACATTATGTTTTGGGGGTGTTTCTCTGCTAAGGGCACAGGACTACTTCACCGCATCAATGGGAGAATGGATGGAGCCATGTACCGTCAAATCCTGAGTGACAACCTCCTTCCCTCCACCAGGACATTAAAAATGGCTCGTGGCTGGGTCTTCCAGCACGACAATTACCCGAAACATACAGCCAAGGCAACAAAGGAGTGGCTCAAAAAGAAGCACATTAAGGTCATGGAGTGGCCTAGCCAGTCTCCAGACCTTTATCCAATCGAAAACTTATGGAGGGAGCTGAAGATCCGAGTTGCCAAGCCACAGCCTCGAAATCTTAATGATTTACAGATGATCTGCAAAGAGGAGTGGGCCAAAATTCCATCTAATATGTGTGCAAACCTCATCATCAAATACTGAAAAGGTCTGACTGCTGTGCTTGCCAACAAGGGTTTTGCCACCAAGTATTAAGTCTTGTTTGCCAAAGGGATCAAATACTTATTTCTCTGTGCACAATGCAAATAAATATATATAATTTTGACAATGTGATTTTATTTTATTTTTTTATATAATCTATCTCTCACTGGTAAAATTAACCTAGCCTAAAAATTCTAGACTGTTCATGCCTTTGACAGTGGGCAAACTTACAAAATCAGCAAGGGATCAAATACTTATTTCCTTCACTGTATCTTTAGCTAAAAAAAATCATTTTCTCAACAAATAAAGGAAAAAAAGAACCAAAACATTTGTAAAGCAATTTCTCCAAAGTATGGAAATACCCCATATATGGTCATAAACTACTGTTTGGGCACACGGCGGGGCTCAGAAGGGAAGGAGCGCCATTTGGCTTATGGAGTGCAGATTTTGCTGGATTGGTTTCTGGGCGCTATATAGCATTTGCAAAGCCCCTGTGGGACCAAAACAGTAGAAACCCCTCAGAAATGACCCCATTTTGCAAACTACACCCCTCAAGGTATTCACCTAGGGGTGTAGTGAGCATGTTAACTCCACAGGTGTTTTGCAGAAATTAGTGTGCACTCGATGTTGCAGAGTGAAAATGGGATTTTTTTGCATAGATATGCCAATATGTGGTGCCCAGCTTGTGCCACCATAACAAGACAGCTCTCTAATTATTATTCTGTGTTTCTTGGTTTTTAGAAACAACCTACATGCGGCCCTAATCTTTTGCTTCGACATTCGACCAGGCTCAGGAGTGAAAGAATACCATGTGAAGTTAAAGAGGCTCTGTCACCAGATTTTGCAACCCCTATCTGCTATTGCAGCAGATCGGCGCTGCAATGTAGATTACAGTAACGTTTTTATTTTTAAAAAACGAGCATTTTTGGCCAAGTTATGACCATTTTTGTATTTATGCAAATGAGGCTTGCAAAAGTCCAAGTGGGCGTGTTGAAAAGTTAAAGTACAACTGGGCGTGTATTATGTGCGTACATCGGGGCGTGTTTACTACTTTTACTAGCTGGGCTTTCTGACGAGAAGTATCATCCACTTCTCTTCAGAACGCCCAGCTTCTGGCAGTGCAGACACAGCCGTGTTCTCGAGAGATCACGCTGTGACGTCACTTCCCCAGGTCCTGCATCGTGTCAGACGAGCGAGGACACATCGGCACCAGAGGCTACAGATGATTCTGCAGCAGCATCGGCGTTTGCAGGTAAATCGATGTAGCTACTTACCTGCAAACGCTGATGCTGCTGCAGAATCAACTGTAGCCTCTGGTGCCGATGTGGCCGACACGATGCAGGACCTGGGGCAGGAAGTGAGTGACGTCACAGCGGGATCTCTCGAGAACACGCTGTGTGTCTGCACTGCCAGAAGCTGGGCGTTCTGAAGAGAAGTGTATTAGATCTGTTAGTCATTCACTGATAGCAAACCGATTAGGCTTCGCCTCTGGGTGGGGCCTAATCTGCTTCCTTAATGGCAGAGCAGGAGGTCATTGTTAGGCCTCTTGTTGCCATAGCTGCAGTCGGCAGCCTTGCTATAGAATGGCAGGGCTGCCGATCTGCTACCAACCACAAAGATGTAGCGATCGTTAATGTCAGGAATCGGAGCTAGCTCCAGTTCCTGCTGTTACAGGTGGATGTCAGCTGTAACATACAGTAGATATCCACCGCTGATGACGCTGGCTCATCTCCTGAGCCAGCGCCATCTTGCTAGCAGCTATGGAAGCCTTTTAGGCCCCACCTCCGGTCGGCGCCTGAAAGTCTTCCGTACTAGGCAAATTTCATTGCTGGGTGCCGATGAGCTGCAAATACCTTAAATGCAGCGATAGTTTTTGACCACTGCATTTAAGGAGTTAATGGCGGGGATCGGAGCAAACTTCGGTCATCGCCATTACCCCGGGGTGTAAGCTATAACATGCAGTCAACACCAGGCGATGGTGGCACCAACTCAGCTTCTGAGCCGATGTCCACCATTTGTCGTATGGATACGGCAAAATGCGGGAAGCACTAGCTTTCCATGACGTATCCATACGACAAATGTCGGGAAGGGGTTAAGACAATATGCCAGGTTAGGCGTTACTACTGAAATATTGGCAGTCTTTGTAACAACCTCATCAACATCCTCATCAGAAGTCTCTTCCTTTAGACAAAAAATAAATAAATATATATATATATATATATATATATATATATATATATATATATATTACACTTTTAATAAAATTAATAACATTTTAAAAAAATATTATTTACTTCAGAAATGGGAACAAAATCTGAATCCAAATCAAGTTCAACAGTTCTCAGAATCTGAATTTTCGTGTTGTGACTATGAAAAATAAAATAAAATATAACTAGTTAGAAATATATTTCGTTCCATCCATGTCACGATCCGTGGGACCCACTAGGCCGCACCACCGTAACGGTTTAGCAGCTGGCCAAACAACAGTATACCAAGTCTATACAAAGGCCAAGCATAAGGGTACCTGTAATAGTCCAGACAGTAGCAGAGGCTTAGACACAGAGGGAACTTTGACGGCAGATGACGCCAAAGGTGGCAGATGACAGCAGGTGTGGCAGATGGCACAACAAGACTCCAACTCTATGAAGGGCACAAGAACAAACACAGCACGGGATACAGGATACAGGTAGCAGGGCACCGGAACTCTGGGAACAGGATACGACTAAGGGACTATTTGCAAGACTAACATGGGAATACACAACAATGCTCAGGGTGATTGTGGCTGATTTTCATTATTTATCATGTGCGCGCGCTGGCCCTATGGGAGACTGCGGAGCGGAAGTGAGTGCTGGCATCTCCTTGGAAGGAGATGCCGGCCAGCGCTGGGGAGTCTGTGGTTGAGGGGTGAGTGGGTACAATGGGCCGCGGTGTCGGACATTACAGTAACCCCCCTTACGCCCCCTCTTCTTGGGTCCAGAGCATGAGAGTAGTTTCTTAGTGAGGGTAGGGGCATTAAGGTTCTCTTCTGGCTCCCAGGACCTCTCCTCAGGACCAAACCTTCTCCAAACCACTAAATAAAAAGTCCTTCCTGCTACTTTCTTGTGGTCCAGGATATCTTTTACTTCGAACACATCAGAAGAACCGCTGGGAGCAACTGCAGGACTAGGAGATTTACTGTAGCGGTTCAGAACCACAGGTTTTCAGGAGGGACACATGAAAGGAGTTGGGGATTTTGAGGGTAGGAGGCAGCCAAAGCTTATAGGAGACAGGGTTGATCTGTTGCAGGATCCCAAAAGGTCAGAGGAACCTGGGAGCTAATTTGTAAGAAGGTACCTTCAGGCTAATATTCCTTGAGGACAGCCAGACTTTGGTACCAGGAAGAAACTGAGGCGGCTCTCTTTTTTCGTGTATCTGCTTTTCGCTTCATGCGATCGACTGCCAGCAGAATAGAGGACCGGTTCTGCTGCCAGATCTGTAGAAAGCCCACAAATGCCGAGTCAGCTGCGGGTACCTGGCATGTAGCCGAAACAGGAAGAGGGATTCGTGGATATTGGTCGTACACAATGTAGAACGGTGTGGAAGTAGTGGACTTGTGTGGTTGTTATATGAGAACCACAGCCCATGGAAGAAGCTATACCCAGTCATCATGCTGCATGGAGATGAAGTGATGAAGATAATTCTCCATGATTTGTTTAATCGCCTCGACGTGAACATTGGACTGGGGATGGTAGGCTGTGGAAAAGTCCAATCTCACATCCAGGAGTTTACAGAGGGCTCTCCAGAATTTTGAGGTGAACTGACCCCCCCAATCAGACACGTTATGAAAGGGCAAGCTATGCAAGTGGAAGATGTGCTGAATGAAGAGATTTGCCAGTCGAGGAGCAGAAGGTGGGCTGGTCAGAGGGATAAAACGTGCCATCTTCAAGAAATGGTCCATCACCACCCAGACCGTATTGCATCCTGCTGAGGGAGGAAGAGCTGTGACAAAGTCCATTGCAATATGCTGCCAGGGAGCATTGGGCACAGGCAGAGGTTGGAGCAGACCGGCAGGCTTGGAGTGAGCAACTTTCTTAGAAGCACACAGTGCAGGAAGATACAAAGTCCACAATATCTTTGGGCAGAGTGGGCCACCAGAAATGAAGAGCAATCAGATCTCGAGTCTTACGAACACCCGCGTGCCCAGCCGGTTTGGAGCTGTAGAAGAAAGCTAAAAACGCACAGCGCCACATAGTGCAGATCACCAAAAGTAATGGAATAAAACAGAGGAAAGTCAATTGAGCTCACCTCTTTGTGTTGTGCTAGCACAGGCACAACGCTGTTGTATACTTATAATGAAATAGGTATCATTAGACCGCTGCAGCCAGGTCCCATCTGGTAACTGGAGGTGGTTACCGCTGTAAAGTATTTGCAGTCTTTTACAATAAATTATTTATTTTTGTATTTCAAAACACTGGAACTGCTTCTACCTTTATTACCAGCAGCGCCGTTTATGGCCCACCAATTTTTTCTTCCTGCAAATAGTTTGGATCTTTGTCCCCAGTGAAGGATTCTCCTCCTGTCTGCCAATCGAACAAAAGTCCTCCCCGAGAGATATTTCTAACTTGCAGGGGATTAGCAGTAATAATGCAGGACCGGTCTATGATACATTGAGGGGTCTCCAGTGTGTCCTCTTTTTCAAGCAACCTGGACAGGGCATCGGCCCTCACATTTTTGTCAGTGGGACGGTAGTGAAGTACAAATTGGAAACGGGTAAAGAACAGCAACCACCTGGCTTGACAGGGGTTTAGCCGTTGAGCTGACTGGAGATAGGTGAGGTTCTTGTGGTCGGTGTATATCAGGATGGGTTGAGCTGCGCCCTCTAGCAGAAGTTTCCACTTCTCCAGGGCCAACTTGATGGCTGATAACTCCCGATCCCCAATAGAGTAATTGCGCTCTGCGGGGGAAAAAAGTTTTGCGTGATAGCTACACACTACTGCCTTAACTTTGAAGCTTCTCAGGAACAGAAGTGCACCTGCACCAACAGAGGAAGCATCCACCTCAAACAAGAACTGTCGAGACACATCAGGATGATGGAGAATTGAGGCTGAAGTGAAGGCACTCTTGAGGCTATTAAATGCTGATTATGCCTCTGGAGTCCACACCTTGGCGTTCACACCTTTCTAGGTAGGGGTAGAGATGGGAGCTGTCAGTGATGAGACGTTTGGGATAAACTGCCGGTAGAAGATGGCGAATCACAACAAAAAACTGTATGGATCGCAGGCCCTGAGAACGTGGCCATTACAGGATGGACTTTACTTTCTCAGGATCTATCTTGAGACCCTGATCCGAGATGATGTAGCCCAGGAAGGGCAGAGAATTTTTTTCAAAAATGCACTTCTCCAGGTTGGCATATAGACAATTCTCCCTTAATCGCAGCAGAACATAACGGACATGCCTCCAATATGTCATCGGATCTGGGGAGAAGATCAAAATATTATCCAGCTAGACCACAACACAGACATAGAGGAGATCTCAGAAGATATCATTGACGAATTCCTGGAAGACCAGGGGAGCGTTACACATACCAAAGGGCATCACCAGATATTCATAGTGCCCGTCTCGAGTGTTGAATGCCATCTTATACTCACTCACACTCACCTTGACGGATTTGGATCAAATTGTAAGCCCCACGGAAGTCTAGTTTAGAGACATCCTGGCTCCTCGTATTCGGGCAAACAGTTCGGATATTAGTGGCAATCAGTATTTATTCTTGACCGTGATCTAGTTGAGACCACGGTAGTCAATGCAGGGTCGAAGAGATGCTTTTTTTTTTTTTATATGAAGAAGGACCCAGCCCCGGGCCAGGGAAGAAGGCTTTTCGTATGAAATCCCTCTCCAGATTCTCCTTGACATAGGCTGACTTGGATTGAGTCTCTGGCAAGGAGAGAGGATATACTCGTCCATGGGGAGGTGATGCATTAGGAACCAGTTCAATCGGACAGTTGTAGAAAAGGGGCTGGACAGGATGAATCTGTAATAGGCAGCGGTGGAGACATTTGGAGCCCCATTGGAGAACTTCTCCGGAATTCCAG
Source organism: Rhinoderma darwinii (assembly GCF_050947455.1). Classification (NCBI taxonomy): domain Eukaryota; kingdom Metazoa; phylum Chordata; class Amphibia; order Anura; family Rhinodermatidae; genus Rhinoderma; species Rhinoderma darwinii. Next base: position 96,452,309 of record NC_134688.1, read on the forward strand.
TTCACGACTGGGGCATGAAACCAGAGCCAAGGCAGGCCCAGCAAAACAGGATTAACGGCCTTAGGCAAGATGAGGAATGTAATCTGCTCGGTATGTAGGGCTCCCACTTGGAGCTTCAGTGGCTTGGTCTCGGACACGATAGGATCAGGCGGAGGAAGTCCATTCACCGAGGCAACAGTCAGGGGTCTCTCCAATCCGTACTGTCACAATCCATGGGTATGTGGACCCACTAAGTCGCACCACCGTAGCGGGGTAGCAGTTGACCAAACAACAGTGTACCAAGTTTGTACAAAGTCCAAGCACAAGGGTACCTGTAACAGTCCAGATAGTATCGGAGGCATAGGCACAGATGGAACTTTGATGTCATATAATGCCAAACGTGGTGAATGACAGCAGGCATGGAAGATGGCTCAACCCGACTCCAACACTAGAAAGGGCACAGGAACAAACACAGCACGAGATACACGATACAGGTAGCAGGGCACGGAAACACTGGGAAAAGGATACGACTAAGGGACCATTTGCAAAACTAACATGGGAATACACAACAACGCTCAGGCAAGGAGTGAAAGAACAGAGCCCCTTTTATAGTCCAGGGTGATTAGGGCTGATTTGTATTATTTTTCATGTGTGCGCGCTGGCCCTTTAAGTCCGAGAACGAGTGGACGTGCACACCCTACGGGAGACTGTAGAGCTGAACAGAAGTGAGTGCTGGCATCTCCTAGGAAGGAGATGCCGGCCAGCATGTGGTCGCAGCCGTCGACGATGCATCATGGAAGCGGCTGTTACAATCCATACATGAAAAAATACAATGATTGACACACAAGCCTCATAGAGGCTCTGGATTATATAACGTATGTGTCAGCATGAGAATCTTTGAGGCAGCAGCCACAGACATGCTCTTGCTGTCATAACGTACGTGTTAGCATGAAAATGTCTGAGACAAAAGCCTCAGACATGCTCTTGCTTGTATAATGGACGTGTCAGCATAATAGTGTATGGTGGGAAGCTGTGGGTGCATTATACTGTATAGGCTCGTCCATGTGGTTATTATACTGTATGGGGCAGCTATGGTGTCATTACACTGAATGGTGGCCACTTTGTGGGCATTATATTGCTATGGGGCATCCGTGTGCGAATTATACTATACTTTTGCAGATATGGGGGAATTAGATGGTGAAATTTTTTTGGCCAGCTATAATGAAATTTTATATATATATATATATATATATATATATATATATATATATATATATATATATATATATACACACTACCGTTCAAAAGTTTAGGGTCACTTAGAAATTTCCTTATTTTTGAAAGAAAAGCACAGTTTTTTTCAATAAAGATAACATTAAATTAATCAGAAATACACTCTATACATTGTTAATGTGCTAAATGACTATTCTAGCTGCAAACGTCTGGTTTTTAATGCAATATCTACATAGGTGTATATAGAAGATCCAAACAAATAAATAAATTCACATTTTTTTGCTGAGTGCTGCTTCCAGTCTCTTTTTCTTGGATACATAGGTGTATAGAGGCCCATTTCCAGCAACCATCACTCCAGTGTTCTAATGGTACATTGTGTTTGCTAACTGTGTTAGAAGGCTAATGGATGATTAGAAAACACTTGAAAACCCTTGTGCAATTATGTTAGCACCGCTGTAAACAGTTTTGCTGTTTAGAGGAGCTATAAAACTGACCTTCCTTTGAGCTAGTTGAGAATCTGGAGCATTACATTTGTGGGTCCGATTAAACTCACAAAATGGCTAGAAAAAGAGAGCTTTCATGTGAAACTGGACAGTCTATTCTTGTTCTTAGAAATGAAGGCTATTCCATGCGAGAAATTGCCAAGAAATTGAAGATTTCCTACAACGGTGTGTACTACTCCCTTCAGAGGACAGCACAAACAGGCTCTAACCAGAGTAGAAAGAGAAGTGGGAGGCCCCGTTGCACAACTGAGCAACAAGACAAGTACATTAGAGTCTCTAGTTTGAGAAATAGACGCCTCACAGGTCCTCAACTGGCAGCTTCATTAAATAGTACCCGCAAAACGCCAGTGTCAACGTCTACAGTGAAGAGGCGACTCCGGAATGCTGGCCTTAAGGGCAGAGTGGCAAAGTAAAAGCCATATCTGAGACTGGCTAATAAAAGGAAAAGATTAATATGGGCAAAAGCACACAGACATTGGACAGAGGAAGAGTGGAAAAAAGTGTTATGGACAGACGAATCGAAGTTTGAGGTGTTTGGATCACACAGAAGAACATTTGTGAGACGCAGAACAACTGAAAAGATGCTGGAAGAGTGCCTGGCGCCATCTGTCAAGCATGGTGGAGGTAATGTGATGGTCTGGGGTTGCTTTGGTGCTGGTAAAGTGGGAGATTTGTACAAGGTAAAAGGGATTTTGAATAAGGAAGGCTATCACTCCATTTTGCACGCCATGCCAAACCCTGTGGACAGCGCTTGATTGGAGACAATTTCATCCTACAAAAGGACAATGACCCAAAGCACACCTCCAAATTATGCAAGAACTATTTAGGGAAGAAGCAGGCAGCTTGTATTCTATCTGTAATGGAGTGGCCAGCGCAGTCACCAGATCTCAACCCCATAGAGCTGTTGTGGGAGCAGCTTGACCCTATGGTACGCAAGAAGTGCCCATCAAGCCAATCCAACTTGTGGCAGGGCCCTCTGGAAGCATGGGGTGAAATTTCTCCCGATTACCTCAGCAAATTAACAGCTAGAATGCCAAAGGTCTACAATGCTGTAATTGCTGCAAATGGAGCATTCTTTGACGAAAGCAAAGTTTGAAGGAGAAAATTATTATTTCAAATAAGAATCATTATTTCTAACCTTGTCAATGTCTTGACTATATTTTCTAGTCATTCTGCAACTCATTTGATAAATATAAGTGTGAGTTTTCATGGAAAACACAAAATTGTCTGGGTGACCCCAAACTTTTGAACGGTAGTGTATATATATATATATATATATATATATATATATATAGATGTATATATATATATATATATATATATATATATATATATATACAGTATATATATATATATTTATATATTTATATATATTTTTTCTCTCTGTCTATTTCTGTCTCTAATTTTATCTATAACAAATATCTATCTATCTGTCTATCTATCTATCTATCTATCTATCTATCTATCTATCTATCTTTCTGTCTGTCTATATATAATATATATATATATATATATATATATATATATATATATATATATATATATATATATATATATAAAACACAAGTTTTGACATTTTAGCTGTTTACCTGAACATATTGAATATACAGTTATATAATCAATATGGGTTTAAAGTGCAGACTCTCAGCTTTAATTTGAGGGTGTTTCACATCCTAATTTGAGGAAGGGTTTAGGATTTACAGCTCTTTAATATGTAGCTGCCTCTTTTTCAAGGGACCAAAGGTAATTGGACAATTATCTCAAAAGCTATTTAATGGGCTGCATGGGCTATTCCCTTGTTAATCCATCATGAATTAAGCAGGTAAAAGGTTTGGAGTTGATTCCAGGTGTGGCATTTGCATTTGGAAGCTGTTGCTGTGAATCCACAACATGAGGTCAAAGGAGCTCTCAATGCAAGTGAAACAGACCATCGTTAGGTTGAAAAAAATGAAGAAATCCTTCAGAGAGATAGCACAAATTTTAGGAGTGGCCAAATCAACAGTTTGGTACATTCTTGAAAAAAAGAGCGCACTGGTGATCTCGTGAACTCCAAAAGGCCTGGACGTCCACGGAAGACAACAGTGGTGGATGATTGCAGAATCCTTTCCATGGTGAAGAAAAACCGCTTCACAACATCTACCCAAGTGAAGAACACTTTCCTGGAAGTAGGTGTATCAGTATCTAAGTCTACCATAAAGAGAAGACTTCATGAGAGAAAATCCAGAGGGTTCACCACAAGGTGCAAACCAATAATCAGCCTCCAAAATAGAAAAGCCAGATTAGACTTTGCCAAACAACATGTAAAGAAGCCGCCCAGTTCTGGAACAGCATTCTTTGGACAGATGGAACTAAGACAGTGGCGTAGCTATAGGGGTCGCAGCGGTCGCAGTTGCGACCGGGCCCCTAAGCCTGAGGGGCCCACGGGCCCCTCTCGCCACACTTAGAGTGTCCGTATCATTCATTACCTCTTAGCTAAACTTGATCTTTACACAGCGCAGGTGCAGCAGCGTGTGTAATCCCCCTCCCTTCTTGTGCTCTGAGGCACTGGATTGGAGGAGACAGGGGAGGAGGAGTCTAGATACACACACTGCCGCACGCTGTGTAAGGAGAAGCTCATGTCTTATCGCAGCTCGTTTCCCCCACATCTATGTGAGTTCTGGACAGGCATCACTCGTAATTACATTGTCTTTCTTTAGTGTTTTTTTCCTACACGGTGTTTGATCTTTGCTGTCTCTCTCTCTCTTCTTTCTATCCTGCAAATAGAGGACAGAACGGGAGGATTCAGCAGTGAGAGCAGCGCAGACAGGACACTAATAAGAGGTTACTGAGTGTCATAATTCATTACAGGACAGCTCAGCTCCAGTTATCGGGAAGACACTGATAAGGGGGCTAGAGGTTACTGTGGGTCATGAATGATTGCACATTACTGGAGGTCTGGAGCTGTGCTGTAATGTGAAGCACACAGCTCTGCTATGCCAGTGTCCATTAGGAAGCTATAGATAATAAAGAGGCTACTCCTACAGGCAGGGGTGAACCTAGCCCCTCTGCTGCCTGAGGCGAACTATAAAAAGGCGCCCCCCCCCCCCCCCCAATCTATCGGAGTTTTCTCATTACTACCTTTACACATTAAACACGCAATATATTAAAAAAAATTAAATAGGAAAACATTTGTTGTTTATTTGTAAAGTGCTGTTTAATGTATAGAAAAGATTTAAATAACTCTTTTTACTGTATTACTTTAGTATCATAGATCAGCAACGCAGCATTAACACTGAAAATGGTTTAACATCTTCTATGCCCCCTTTTTATTACCTAATTGACTTATGATTTTTAACCGAGTTCAGTGGCCCGGCGTGGTCGGCATGATGCAGTGACGTCATCGTGCCGGGCAGTTGACGTCATCAGCGTGCTCCCGATCTCTTGTAGGCCTCAGGCCTAAACCAGGCTGTGGCCTACAAGAGCAAACGGCGGAGCAGGGGTTTCTATTGTGGCAAATTATTATTTTTTTTACATTTTATACTGCTAACTTTTTTTTGGTAGGTTCCGCTGGACCGTTTGGACTACGTCGTAGATTCATTGGACTACTTCAATGATCTACTTTAAAAAAAAAAAAAATTGTGAAAGAGGGTTGCATGGGGGAGTTTTGATTTCAATTAAAAAAAAAATCTTATGTCTGTTTTTTTTTTAATACTTTATTATGGCCTTAGTAATGGCAGCTGTCTGATTGACAGCGTTCAATTACTAAGGCTGGGGCTTAGCATTAGCCAGTAAAAAGGCTATCACTAACCCCTATTATTACCCCGGTTCCCACTGCCGCCAGGGATACCGGGAAGAGTCGAGTACGATTCAGTACCTGGCCATCTGAAACGACTGTTAGGCCGCAGGCTGGTATTATCAGGCTGGGAAGGGCCAAAAAAGTGGCCCTTCCCACCCTGGGGATGCTAGGCTGCAGCTGCTTTATTGTATCTGGCTGGTTATGAAAAATTGGGGAAACCCCTCGTCATTTTTTACAAATAAATTGAAAAAAAAATTACGTGAGATCCCCTCCATTTTTCATAGCCAGCCAGATACAATAAAGCAGCAGCAGCAGCCTAGCATCACCAGGGTGGGAAGGGCCATTGTTTTTGTCCCTTCCTAGCCTGATAGTACCAGCCTGCGGCCACCCAAGTGCCCTTCTCTTCAGACGGTCGGGTGCTGGATCGTACCCAGCTCTTCCCGGTAGTCCTGGTAATAATAGGGGTTAGTGACGGCCTTATTACTGGCTAACACTAAGCCCCTTCTTAGTAATGGACGCTCTCGATCAGACAGCAGCCATTACTAAGGCGGTAATGAAGTATTAAAAAACAGAGACATAAAGTAATTTATTTTATTGAAATGACAACTCTTCCACACAATCCACTTTAACCATTTTATAAAAAAAAAAAAAAAAAAAAGCTTACATCAGCGAAGTAGTCCAACGAATCTACGACGTAGTCCAAATGGTCCAGCGGAACCTACAAAACAAAAATTAGAAGTATGAAAAATAAAAATAAAGTTGGCTGCCCCCACAGACATATGAATAAATAGCTACCTTCGGGAACATATTAAAATAATAAGAAAAATTAGGCCCATAAAATAAAACATATCAAATAAAAAAAAAAAATTATAACACCTTTCTTTTAAAGAGAACCTTTCACCTCCCCATACATGTGCAGCTGAGTGCAGCATGTAATGGGGAGGGCCGCACAAACTCTGGGGCACTTTCCATTTTTTTCCTAGCCTCCTTCGTTATTTAGCTATCGGTGCTGTAATATTTGGTGCCCGATATTTAAATAACCCCCTGAACTGTCAATGGGGAGGTAATTGGCAAGGGGGCGTGTAACATCGCTGTGACACTGTCCAATCAGCTACAGACAGTTTCAGAGCAAGAGCTGGACAGAGAGCGCGTGCAGACAAGGACGACAAGACTGATCTCTCACCTGAGATCACAGTCTTGTACTTGCCTGCCGAGAGCTGAAGAGTGAGAGCGTGCGCGCGCACATGCTCTCCTCTCTCCAGCTCTTGCTGTTGACATTGTCCGTAGCTGATTGGACAGTGTCACAGCGATGTTACACGCCCCTTTGCCAATTACCGCCCCATTGGCAGTTCATGGGGTTATTTAAATATTGGCGCCAAACATTACGGCACCGATATCTAAGTAAGGAAAGAGGGTAGGAAAAAAAAATGTAAAGTGCCCCAGAGTTTGTGCAGCCCTGACCATTACATGCTGCACTCAAATGCAAATCTGTGGGCAGGTGAAAGATTCTCTTTAAAGTGTAATAACTTTTTTAAAAACTTTTGACATGTCAGAAGTTTTGATCAGTGGGGTCCGAACACTGAGACCCTCCACTAGTCGCTAAAACGAAGCAGCAGAAGTGTTCGGGTGAGCGGTGTGCCGCTTCAATTCTGTTTGGCTTTCCTTGGAGCAGTGTACGGGCTCAATAGAAAGTCTAGGAGTCCGTACACCGCTCACTCGGCTGAAAGTCGATCATAAATGAAGCGGCACAGCGCTCACCCGAGCACTTCTGCTGCTTCGTTTTAGCGATCGGTGGGGGCCTCAGTGCTCGGTCCCCCACCGATGAAAACTTCGGACATGTCACTATGATATATAAAGATATCTATTACTGCGATTGGTGCAAGTTTTAATTACTTTTTATTGAAAATGATTTGTACTTTTTGAGATACAGCTGCTTTGTATCCTGTATACAGAGCAGCTGTATATAGCGCTGAGACCTGAATCCATTAGGTCGCCTATTACCGATCACATCTAAGTTATGAACTTAGATGTGATTGGTAACAGCTCGATCCTGCAGGACCCGCTGACCAGACGGATACAGGATACAGCGCTATATACATTATATAATATATTTATTTTAATTAGCGGGGGCAGGTTTATGGGGAAGGATTAGGGCCTGTTCACATCAGCGTTGGCTTTCCGTTCCGGGGTTCCGTGGGAGGTTTCCGTCGGGTGAACCCCGCAACGGAAAGTCAAACTGAAACCACAGCTTCCGTTTCAGTCACCATTGAAATCAATGGTGACGGAAACATTGCTAATGGTTTCCGTTTGTCACCATTCCGGCAGGTTTCCGTTTTTGTGACGGAATCAATAGCGCAGTCAACTGCGCTAATGGTGACGGAAACGGAAGCTGTGGTTTCAGTTTGACTTTCCGTTGCGGGGTTACCTCCAACGGAACCCCAGAACGGAAAGCCAACGCTGATGTGAACAGGCCCTAAGGCTTCTATCACACTAGCATTAATATACGTTTACCTCTCCTCCGTCAGAGGAAGAGAGGATCGATACGTTAAACGGAAAGCAACGGTTCAATTAGAATTACCATTGCTTTCAATGGTAATTCTTTTGTATCAGTTGCTTTCCGTTTTTCTCCGTCCGCTAAGTTTCCGTTTTTTTTAAAGGAAACAAAAGTGCAGTCTGCAGAACTTTTATTTCCGTTCAAAAGAACGGAAACCTAGTGAACGGAGACAAACGGAAAGAAACTGATACAAAAGAATTACCATTGAAAGCAATGGTAATTCTAATGGAACCGTTGCTTTCCGTTTAACGTATCGATCCTCTCTTCCTCTGACGGAAGAGAGGTAAACGTATATTAATGCTAGTGTGAACAAAGCCCAATACAAGTAAGATATTAATAAATAAATAAATTAAAAAAAAAAAAAACAACTGGGATTTGAACCAGCAACCTTCATGTGTAAGGCAGACAAGCTAAACACTACACTATAGAAAGCTTCATTTAATGCCTATGAAACTGTAGTACTTGAGGGTTTATTCAATGACAGGCACTATTAATCTCTCCTGTCTCTCTTCTGCGTGTGGGTGGTGACTGGTCAGAGACTCACAGTCAGACTGGCTGCCGCAGCTGCTGCATGCAGTGTGCACTGTGAGTGACTGTGAGACTCACCAGTCACTGCCCTGATTGTAGCTTTCCCACGCTAATTAAGCACAGGAAAGCTACAAAGCCAGGTGTATACTGCAGGGGGGGGGGGTCGTTTTACTGACAGCAGAGGGCTCTATAGGGGGGAATCATCCCCCCACCATAGAGCCCAGACTAGTTACTATACTGGAAGGTTAGGGGGGTCTGAGCATCTGACTGACTGCTCTAAAGTGGGGGCAGAATCCCCCCTATAGAGCTCTCTGCAGTAAGTCAGACAGTCAGACCCTCCCCCACCCACACTAATCGTTCCATTATAGTGATGTGAGGGCTCTATGGGGTGGATTATTCCAGCCCCATAGAGCCCTCTGCTGTCGGTAAAATGCCCCCCCTTGCAGTATACTCACGTCCCGGTCCCAGCAAGGCAGGCACTTACCTCGTGGTGCTGGTGCTGCTCGTCGCTCCTCCTGCAGACTTGCTCCTCTCTGGCTGCATGTACTGTGTACAGCGTCAGAGAGGAGGAGGAGGAGTATTACAGACGTTCGGCGCGTCTGCATTGTCCCTCCCCCCGGTCCAGTCCCGGGCTGAAAATGCCGCCACCCCCCGTTTGGGTAGGTGGTGCCGCCTGAGGCCGTTGGCTCACCTGGCCTCATGGCAGGTCCGGCACTGCCTACAGGTTTTTTAGATAATATCTAGTAACAGGGGCATTTTCTTAACGTTTTTTTTTTTTGCTAGAATCATAAATTATCACCTATCCTTAGGATAAGTGATCATTTTGTTATCACTGGGACCCCCACCAATCATGAGATCTGGGGTCCCGAACCCCCCATTCCTCCTCACTATAAGCAGGACATTGAATGGTGCAGCGGTCGTGCATGCACTCTACTGCTCCATTCAAAGTCTATGGGAATGACAAACAGCCGAGTACAGCGCTCGGCTGTTTACGCCATTGTCATAGACAGTGAATGGTGCGGCGGGCGTATGCTCAACAGCCGCTCCATTCAAGCTCCTCTTTACTGCAGGGGTTCAGTGAGGAGGATCTGAGGGTTTGGGACCCCTGGTCTCTTGATCACCTCCAGCAATAAGAAAATTCTCAAATATACTGTGAATAGGTGATAATTTCTGATTCTGGGATTTTTTTTTTTTAAATATGTTGCAATTAATAAAATTATCAACTGCCCAGGTGGAATTTATCCTGTGTAGGAGGACATAGGGGGCAGCAATTGCTTTGTGGGGGCAAAAAAGTTGGTATTATTACTGTATAAGACACAAAGGAGGGTATTACTGTGGGGCACAAAAAAGGCATTATGATTTTGTGGTGGGGGCACTATTACTTTGTAGGGAACAAAAGGGGGCACTAGTACAGTTTGGGGCACAAATGGGGCCACTATTAAGGTGGAGGTGGCACTAAGAGTGCTATTGGGGCTAGCAGCATAATTTGTAGTTTGTGTGAAGAGTCAAGTTGTGGCTGGAAGAAGTCTTGCCAGTCTGGCCTGGATAGAGTAGAAAAGGGAAATCGGGATACAACTGTAGTGCATTAATTTTTCACTGTATAGAGCTGGTATATGACCTTTATTTGGTGACTTCATTATGTAGGAATACTATCATACATAGAACTGCGCCGCTTTAAGCCTGCCGTGTTATAAAAGTTGTTTTATTAGTCTCTGATGTATATATTTTTGTTTTGAGGGGTTACTTTAGAGACCCAGTAATGCAGCTGAAAGTTAGAGAGAAGATGCGTAGGGGGGCCCAAACTGAAATTTTGCACCTGGGCCCATGAGCCTTTAGCTACGCCCCTGAACTAAGATCAACCTGTACCAGAATGATGGGAGGAAGAAAGTATGGAGAAGGCTTGGTACGGCCCATGATCCAAAGCACACCACATCCTCTGTAAAACATGTTGTAGGCAGTGTGATGGCATGGGCATGCATGGCTGCCAAAGGCACTAGGTCACTAGTGTTTTATTGTTGACGTGACTGAAGACAGAAGTAGCCAGATAAATTCTGAAGTGTTCAGGGATATACTTTCTGCTCAAATTCAACCAAATGCAGCAAGGTTGATTGGACGTCGCTTCACAGTACAGATGGACAATGACCCAAAACATACTGCGAAAGCAACCCAGGGATTTTTTTTTAAGGCAAAGAAGTGCCATATTCTGCAATAGCCAAGTCAATCACCAGATCTCAACCCTATCGAGCTGCATTTCACTTGCTTAAGACCAAACTTAAGGCAGAAAGACCCACAAACAAGCAACAACTGAAGACAACAGCAGTAAGGCCCAGCAAAGCATCACAAAGGAGGAAACCCAGCGTTTGGTGATGTCCATGTGTTCCAGACTTCAGGCAGTCATTGTCTGCAAAGGATTCTCTAAAGTATTGGAAATTTTTATTTTATTTATGGCAATGTTAATTTGTCCAATTACTTTTGAGCCCCTGAAATGAGGAGGCTATATAGAAAAATGGTTGCAATTCCTAAACGATTCACAGGATATTTTTGTTCAACCCCTTGAATTAAACATGAAAGTCTACACTTCAATTGCAAAGCCAATGTGGTGCCATGCAGAGCCCAAATCATGAAGATTGTGTCATTGTCCAAATAATTCGGGACCTAACTATATATATATATATATATATATATATATATATATACACATATATACAGGGTGGGCCATTTATATGGATACACCTAAATAAAATGGGAATGGTTGGTGATATTAACTTCCTGTTTGTGGCACATTAGTATATGGGAGGGGGGAAACTTTTCAAGCTGGGTGTTGACCATGGCGGCCATTTTGAAGTTGGCCATTTTGTATCCAACTTTCGTTTTTTCAATGGGAAGAGGGTCATGTGACACATCAAACTTATCGAGAATTTCACAAGAAAAACAATGGTGTACTTGGTTTTAGCGTTACTTTATTCTTTCATGAGTTATTTACAAGTTTCTGACCACTTATAAAATGTGTTCAAAGTGCTGCCCATTGTGTTGGATTGTCAATGCAACCCTCTTCTCCCACTCTTCACACACTGATAGCAACACCGCAGAAGAAATGCTAGCACAGGCTTCCAGTATCCGTAGTTTCAGTTGCTGCACATCTCGTATCTTCACAGCATAGACAATTGCCTTGACAGTTGCCAAGCGACAGCCTCTAAATCTTAATGATTTACAGATGATCTGCAAAGAGGAGTGGGCCAAAATTCCATCTAACATGTGTGCAAACCTCATCATCAACTACAAAAAACGTCAGACTGCTGTGCTTGCCAACAAGGGTTTTGCCACCAAGTATTAAGTCTTGTTTGCCAAAGGGATCAAATACATATTTCTCTGTGCACAATGCAAATAAATATATATAATTTTGACTATGTGATTTTCAGTTTTTTTCTTTATATAATCTATCTCTCACTGGTAAAATTAAAATTCTATACTGTTCATGTCTTTGACAGTGGGCAAACTTACAAAATCAGCAAGGGATCAAATAATTATTTCCTTCACTGTATCTATAGATATAGATAAATCTATAGACTTATCTAGCAGAAAAATAAATGGCGACAGCTCACTGCGAACACTAATGCCACCTAAGCCACTAAATATAAATAAATATGCATTACTGCTAAATCTACTTACAAATAGGGAGGTTCTTAGTGCACATATTGATAAAAAAGTGTTTGCCCACCTGCCACGAAAAGGCGACCTCTGTAAGGTGGGGACCTACTCTGCACATACACCCAGAACTGGGACTAAGGCCCATACACCTAAATAAAATGGGAATGGTTGGTGATATTAACTTCCTCTTTGTGGCACATTAGTATATGGGAGGGGGGAAACTTTTCAAGCTAGGTGTTGACCATGGCGGCCATTTTAAAGTTGGCCATTTTGGATCCAACTTTAGTTTTTTTAATGGGAAGAGGGTCATGTGACACATCAAACTTATCGAGAATTTCACAAGAAAAACAATGGTGTGCTTGGTTTTAATGTTACTTTATTCTTTCATGAGTTATTTACAAGTTTCTGACCACTTATAAAATGTGTTCAAAGTGCTGCCCATTGTGTTGGATTGTCAATGCAACCCTCTTCTTCCACTCTTCACACACTGATAGCAACACCGCAGAAGAAATGCTAGCACAGGCTTCCAGTATCTGTAGTTTCAGTTGCTGCACATCTCGTATCTTCACAGCATAGACAATTGCCTTCAGATGACCCCAAAGATAAAAGTCTAAGGGGGTCAGATCGGGAGACCTAGGGGGCCATTCAACTGGCCCACGACGACCAATCCACTTTCCAGGAAACTGTTCATCTAGGAATGCTCGGACCTGACACCCATAATGACATAAATAACTCATGAAAGAATAAAGTAACATTAAAACCAAGCACACCATTGTTTTTCTTGTGAAATTCTCGATAAGTTTGATGTGTCACATGACCCTCTTCTTATTGAAAAAACTAAAGTTGGATACAAAATGTCCGACTTCAAAATGGCCGCCATGGTCAACACCCAGATTGAAAAGTTTCCCCCCTCCCATATACCAATGTGCCACAAACAGGAAGTTAATATCACCAACCATTCCCATTTTATTTAGGTGTATCCATATAAATGGCCCACCCTGTGTATATATATATATATATATATATATATATATATATAGGAATTGACACAAACAGTAAATATACAATTTTGCTGTAAAATTAACTTTTTATTTACCGTAATGTAAGGGCGCATGTTGCTTGGAACAGCACTGATATAATGGACCTTTGTCCTCAGCTCTCACTTATCGAATAAGAGCGGTAAAATAGTGACAGATAATACAAATTCTTTAGAGCTGGGTGTAGTAGGCATGATAAGTCCCTGCTGCCGGCGCATTGCATGCTGGGACACAAGTGGTGCATGTCGGGCACAGAATGACCGGAAAAGATACGGAACGAACACAGACTACCATCTAAAGCAAGATTCTAAAGATCCTACTGACATGAAGCCTTTTTGGGATCCCCAAACTCGTTTATTGTATGTTGTTTTTAGTCAGAGGACCCTAAAATCTGCATTCAGAGATCCAACCTCTGGGGCCCAATTTCTGAACTGCATGTACCTGAGACATCACTTGTGGATATCTGTCTGTATGTGATGTCTATTCATTCTCCTGACCACTTCTGTAGCGTCTCTGTGAGTTACAGCATAGGAGGCATAGTCTCGCGAGATTACGCTGTAAACTGTCATTCACAGCGAAATCTCGCTGTGCTGTGCTGTAAATCACAGAGACGCTACAGAAGTGGTCAGGAGAATGAATACACATCACGTCCTGGCTGGAGGTAATGTATATTCATTGTCATGACACATGAGTAGCGTTATAGTGTGTTTATGTGACTGCACATAGCGATATAGCTATATCGCTATCTGCAGTGTAAATGAATGGAGAGGAGTGTATGACGCTGATTGGTCAGCGTCATACACTCCTCTGTACAACGCCCACTTGGTCATATAGTAAAACACGCCTAGTTGTCCACTGAGAAACTCATTAGCATAAAGCTAATATAGGTCATAACTCCGTCAAAAATTATCGTTTTTCTAAATAAAATTACTTTTCTAATCTACATTACAGCGCCGATCACATCATGTACAATATAGGCCACTTATAATGTGGTGATAGAGCCTCTTTAAATAACTCAGTTTCAATAAAAAAAAAATCTGTAAATGCACCTGGCTATATAAATGCTGTTGAGATTCAAGGCGTAATTAATTGTGTAAGTAAAAGTATTTCAGAGGATAACTACAAATTCATGCTTTACACTAATGTTACATTCTCCAGCAAGAAAAATGAAGCAGGTATTTTTTTTATGGTATCTAAGAAGGTTATCCAGAGACCAAAAAATGCTTTGGATTTATATTATTAAGTGAAAATAAGTCACTTACTAATGTATAGTACTTTTATTTTTAACTTTGTCTTGAATCATGTAGTTCAAACCCGGTCAAGTGTTGCCAGAATCCTGTAGTTTTCGTAATATTGATGACGCGCCAGATATGGACAGTAACATCGGGAGATGTGCTGAAGTGCCCTGCAGAGCGCTAGCTGATGCTCTGTTTGTGGACTTGAGCGATAGGAAATGTGCCAGTCCCTTGCGGTCATGTGCTTGATAAAACACCATCACGAACGGCAGAGGAAGCACACCCTCATTCACGTGGAGCTGCATCATCAATATTACAAAAACTTCAGGCCTTCTGGCACCAGTTGACCGGGTTTGAGCTACACGATTCAGGTTGAAAATGAAAATACATTAGTGACTTATTTTCACATAATAATATAAATCCCAAGCATTTTTTGTCCCCAGATAACCCCTAACCCCTTAACATTTAACTGGTTTAATTGACTTTATTTAAAATAAACCCCTTTTACGCTAGGGATAGACATAAACATTTTGTCGTGCGATCCTAGTCATAGCTATGATCGCACGACAATCAATATACATAGGGTTGTATGAGATCACCCACAATTCACTATGTGCAAGTGAATGACAGGTGTTTTTTTAATTTTTATTGCTCCTTGACGAGATTTTAGCGCGATTATCACAAATCGTGCTACAAAATTCTACCATAGGACAGCATTGAAATCGCTGTTACAAGGCTATAACAGCGATTTGTACGTGATTTAGTAGTATGAATTTGATGTTACTTCCTGTGTCTACCGTGACACAGGAAGTGTATATGTTGAAACTGCCGAGTCCGGAAGTGCCCTGCAGGCAAATACAGAAGCACAAACATCTGTTTACCGTGGTAACCAGGTCTTTCCAGGCCTCTTATTACGCATGTGCAGATGTTCCTTCAACTTAGCATCCTTCCAGTGGCATAGCTATAGGGGTCGCAGTGGTCGCAATTGTGACCTGGCGCGAAGCCAGGGGGGCCCGCGGCCCCCTGTACCACGTCTATTCACAGTTATGGGGCCTATACAATAAACGAAATGCTGCCCTATTACTATAGTAACAGTATAATTACCCTACTCATCCATTTGCGTAGCGCTGGTCCGGACGTCTTCAGCGTCATGAAGTCCCAACGCTATGCGCGCCGTGTACAACATTGTGACACTGAATGGCATCAGGACCTGCGCTGCACCCGGAGCCCAAGAGGAGAGTAAGTATAAGATTACTGTCTGCTAGGGCTCTGTATCTAAGCCTACCATGTGGTAGGCTTAGGTACAGGGTCCAGAAGACAGTATCACACGCGGGCCCTGTATCTAAGCCTACCATGTGATAGACTTAGATACAGGGCCCAGCAGACAGGATCACTCATGGTGTGATCCTGTCTGCTGGGCCCTGTTTCTAAGCCTATTGGTGGTAGGCTTAGATACAGGGCACAGCATCACACATGGGCCCTGTATCTAAGAATACCATGTTGTAGGCTAAGATACAGGGCCCAGCACACAGTATCACACATGGTCCCTGTATCTAAGCCTACCATGTGGTAGGCTTAGATACAGGCCGCAGCAGACAGTATCACACATGGGCCAAGTATCTAGGCCTACCTACTAACACATGTGTGATCCTGTCTGCTGGGCCCTGTATCTAAGCCTACCGAGGTATACGTTTAATGTATACCTGTGATAGATGCCATAAAGTTGCATTCGTCACCCACAGGCTCCCAGGCCTAAATCACATCTCCGTTGGAGGCTCTGTTAGGAGCCTTTGTTGCAGCTTCTACCGAAAAAAAACGGGTTTTGGGAAAACCATGGACACCCATGGACATTGACAATAAAGGTCAATGGGTTCCGTCGGGCGCCAGTTCTCTCCTGCACTTCTGCCATTTTAGTTGTTCTGCTCCTCTGTTGGAGTAGAACAACGGAACACCAAACACAGATATGAACAGGGCCTAACCTGGTTATTAGCAATCATGATCATTCAACTAGTTTTGAAAGTAGGTGAATGACCGCTAATAACTCCTAGTGCAGGGACTCTTTTGTATCTGAAGGAGTCCCCGCACTAGGATTTTTTAGTGGCACATGTGCCCAAGCCATGTCAAAATTCTGACACATCTCGGTTGATCCTGCGCCCCTTACAAACCTCAGTAAACAAAGCATTGACAGCTCTATACTGACATTGGTTATTTTACATCACGTGGTGCCCCTCAGTTCATTGTCCTACTTTTAAAAGTAGGCCAATGATCCGGGGGATAACCTAGGACCACGTGTTGTAAACTAACCAATGATAGGATTTGAGGGGCCTATATATTAGAAATCCCCCATAAATCACCCCATTTTAAAAACTAGACCCCTCAAAGTATTCAAAACAGCATTTATAAGGTTAGGCGTTTCACAGGAATTTAAAGCAAAGTAGAGGTGAAATCTACAAATTGCATTTTTTATGCAGAAAATCCTTTTTATTCCACAACTCCATATTTATTGGCCAGATTCTGCAGTTTTTAGAAATATCCCACATGTGGCCCTAGTGCGGTAATGGACTGAAACACAGACCTCCGATGCAAATGAGCACCTAGAGGATTTTGGGGCCTCCTTTTTCTTAGATTATATTTTAGGCACCATGTCAGGTTTGAAGAGGTCTTGTGGTGCCAAAACAGTAGAAACCCCCCAAAATTGACCCCATTTGGCAAACTACACCTCTGAAGGACTTTATCGAGGAGTATAGTGAGCATTTAGACCCCACAGGCTTTTTTGCTACATTTTGTGGAATTAGGCTGTGAAATTGTAAATCACATATTTTTCAGATAAAACGTGCAGGGCTCAGAAAGGCAGGATTGCTATTTGGCATGTAGATTTTGCTGGATTGATTTCTGGGCGCTATGTCGCATTTGCAGAGCTTCTGAGGTACAGGGGAAACCCCTTAAAAGTGAGGAATTCATTGTAGTTTTCATGGGGTGCATGCAAAATTTTGATCAGTTTTTAGTCTATTTTTTAAGAGGCAATTCTACTTTTGTTTATTATTCCTCTTTTTCACATCGTTCAGCGTGCGCTATAAATGACATATTCACTTTATTCTGCGGGTCGATACTATTTAGGTGATACCATATGTTTATAGTTTTTTTTATGTCGTTTGCACAATAAAATACTTTTTTTTAAAAATAATTTACTTTTTGTGTTGCCATATTCTAAGAGCCATAACTTTTTTATTTTTCCCTCAAAAAAGCCGTGTGTGGACTTTTTGCGTAACGAACTGTAGTTTCGATCAGTAATTTTGGGTACGTGCAACCTTTTGATCTCTTTTTATTCCATTTTTTGGGAGGTGAAGTGACCAAAAAATTGTGATTCTGGTATGGTTTATTATTATTTTCTTTTACGGCGATCACCGCGCAGGATAAATAACAAAATACTTTTGTTGGTCAGGCCGTTACGGATGCGGCTATACCAATTATGTATAGTTTATTTATTTTTTTAATAATAAAGGACTTGACAAGGGAAAAAAAGGGATTTTGACTTTTATAACTTTACAACTTTTTTTTTAAATTATTTTCATACAGCTTCCTTTTTACTATTTTTTTTTTTTGTCCCACTAGAGGACTTGAAGACAGGAGGGCCTGATAACTATTCTCATACACTGCACTACAGTGTACATGCGTAGTGCAGTGGTGCCAAAACAGTAGAAACCCCCCAAAAGTATCCCATTTAGCAAACTACACCCCTCACGGAATTTATCGAGGGGTATAATGAGCATTTAGACCCCACAGGTTTTTTTGCCACATTTTGTGAAATTAGGCCTCATGCACACGAACGTATTTTTGACTTCCTGTAAATACTGGCGTAAATACGGGTCCTTGGTCACACGTATTCGACCCGTATTGCACCAGTATTTACGGACCCGTGCCCGTAAGTACAGGTCCAGTGTCACCCGTATTCCACCCGTATTTACGGGCACGTTTTCGCTGCAAAATTACACTGCAGTAATCGGCAGCCCTTCTCTCTATCAGTGCAGCATAAAGAGAAGGGACAGCCCTTTCCGCAGAAAAAGTAAAAGAAATTCATACTTACCCGGCTGTTGTCTTGGTGACGCGTCCCTCTCTTGACATCCAGTCTGACCTCCCTGGATGACGCGGCAGACCATGTGACCGCTGCAGCCTGTGATTGGCCTGTGACTGGCTGCAGTGGTCACATGGGCTGAAACGTCATCCCAGGAGGCCGGACTGGAGGAAGAAGAAGGGAGTTCTGGGTAAGTATGAACGTCTTTTTTTTTTTACAGGTTGATCTATATTGTGATCAGAAGTCACTGTCCATGGTGCTGAAACAGTTACTGCCGATCGTTTAACTCTTTCAGCACCCTGGACAGTGACTATTTACTGACGTCGCCTAAAAACGCTCCCGTAATTACGGGTGCACACACGTAGTCACCCGTAATTACGGGAGCCTCATAGACTTCTATGGGCCTGCCCGTGCCGTAATTACGGCCTGAAATAGGACACGTTTTATATTTTCCAACGGCACGGGCACCTTCCCGTAAGCATACGGCGAGGTACCCGTGGCCAACAGAAGTCCATGGGCCCGTAAAAACGTGCCGTAATTATGGGCGTTTTTACTTTCGTGTGCATGGGGCCTTAGGCTGTGAAATTGTAAATCACATATTTTTCTGATAAAACGTGCAAATTTTTAATTTTCACAAGGAATAAAGGAGAAAAAGCACCCCAACATTTGAAAAGCAATTTCTCCCGATTACGGCAGCACCCAATATGTGGTCATAAACTTCTGGTTGGACAAACGGCAGGGCTCAGAAAGGCAGGATTGCTATTTGGCATGTAGATTTTGAAGGATTGGTTTCTGCGCGCTATTTTGAATTTGCAGAGCTTCTGAGCTACCAGTACAGGGGAAACCCCTTAAAAGTGAGGAATTCATTGTAGTGTTGATGGGGTGCATGCAACATTTTGATAAGTTTTTAGTCTATTTTTTGAGGCTAAAAAAAATTTATTCTTCTCTTGTTTATTATTCCTCTTTTTCACATCGTTCACAGTGCGCTATAAATGACATATTCACTTTATTCTATGGGTCGATACGATTTAGGTGATACCATATGTTTATAGTTTTTTTATGTCGTTGGCACAATAAAATACTTTTTTTTTAAAAATCATTTACTTTTTGTGTTGCCATATTTTAAGAGCCATAACTTTTTTATTTTTCCCTCAAAAAAGCTGTGTGAGGACTTTTTGCGTAACAAACTGTTGTTTCGATCAGTAATTTTGGGTACGTGCAACCTTTTGATCTCTTTTTATTCCATTTTTTGGGAGGTGAAGTGACCAAAAAATTGTGATTCTGGTATGGTTTATTATTATTTTCTTTTACGGCGATCACCGCGCAGGATAAATAACAAAATACTTTTGTTGGTCAGGCCATTATGGACGCAGCGATACCAATTATGTATAGTTTATTTTTTTAATAATAAAGGACTGATAAGGGAAAAAAAGGGGATTTTTACTTTTATTACATTATAACTTTTATTTTTTTTATTTTTATACAGCTTCCTTTTTACAGTTTTTTTTGTCCCACTAGAGGACTTGAAGGCAGGAGGCCCTGATCACTGTTCTCATACACTGCACTACAGTGTACATGCGTAGTGCAGTGTATTAGAGCTGTCAGCTACTCGCTAACAGCAAGCATAGTGGGTCCCGCCTTAGTCAGGACCTACTAGGCTTCCGTAGATGGCAAAGCTGGAGGCCATTGTTAGGCCTCAGGTTGCCATGTTGCGGGACGTCAATGGTGTTTTAACCCCTAAGAAGCCGGGATCGCTACTAAACGCGGCTGCTAAGGGGTTATTGGCGGAGACAACCACGATCAGTCCCTGGACAAGGAGCTGTGGCAACTGCTGTACGAGACAGCAGTTGTCCCAGCACCTGTGTGCGGCGGGAGGGGCCGGAATGTCGGTTGATCCTATGACGTACTATTCCATCACTGAGCGCGAACGATGTGCTCATCATGACAGAATAGTACATCAAGGAGCAAGAAGGGCTTAAAGAGGCTCTGTCACCAGATTTTGCTACCCCTATCTGCTATTGCAGCAGATAGGCGCTGCAATGTAGATTACAGTAACGTTTTTATTTTTAAAAAACGAGCATTTTTGGCCAAGATATGACCATTTTTGTAGTTATGCAAATGAGGCTTGCAAAAGTCCAAGTGGGTGTGTTTAAAAGTAAAAGTCCAAGTGGGCGTGTATTATGTGCGTACATCGGGGCGTTTTTAATACTTTTACTAGCTGGGCGCTCTGAAGAGAAGTAACATCCTCTTCTCTTCAGAGGCACCAGAGGCTACAGTTGATTCTGCAGCAGCATCAGCGTTTGCAGGTAAGTCGATCTTACCTGCAAACGCTGATGCTGCTGCAGAATCAACTGTAGCCTCTGGTGCCGATGTGGCCGTCACGATGCAGGACCTGTGAGTGACGTCACAGATCTGCACTGTCAGAAGCTGGGCGTTCTGAAGAGAAGAGGATGTTACTTCTCTTCAGAGCGCCCAGCTAGTGAAAGTATTAAAAACGCCCCGATGTACGCACATAATACACGCCCACTTGGACTTTTACTTTTAAACACGCCCACTTGGACTTTTGCAAGCCTCATTTGCATAACTACAAAAATGGTCATATCTTGGCCAAAAATGCTCGTTTTTTAAAAATAAAAACGTTACTGTAATCTACATTGCAGCGCCTATCTGCTGCAATAGCAGATAGGGGTTGCAAAATCTGGTGACAGAGCCTCTTTAAGGAGGGTTGTGTGGTGTTTTTTTATTTCAATAAATATTATTTCTATGTATCTGTGTTTTTTTTTTTTTACTTTATTACTATTGCCTTAGTAATGGCTGCTGGCTGATTGACAGCGTCCATTACTAAGGCGGGGATTAGTGTTATCCAGTAAAGAGGCAAGCCTTAAAATTGGGGGAACCCACATCATTTTTTTAAAGATAAATAAACAAATAATTTGGAAAAAATGGTGTGGGGCGCCCCCCTATTTTTCATAACCAGCCAGACACAACATAGCAGCAGCAGGCTAGCATTACTAGGGTGGGAAGGGCCATGGTTTTTGGCCTTTCCCAGCCTAATAATAATACCAGTCTGTGGCCACCCCAGTGCCCGACCATCACTACAGATATATATTCCTAATATGGAGGGGTGATTTGAAGAATTTGAAGGAGTTTCATTCCTTTCTTTACATATTGAACCGGATGTGAGCTTCACAGTGGTGTATTCTAGGGATAAAATAAATTTTTTAGATGTTGAAGTGCGACTTAAAGAACTTAAGTCCTGCTTTGTATGTAAAAATGACAGACAGGAATAACCTACTTAGGTTCGATAGTAACCATCCGTGACAAATGGTGAGGTCCCTACCTTAAACTAAATTCCTTAGAGCAAGGAGAATAATCAGTGACAGTGGCGTAATTGCGACCGGGCCCCAAAGCCAGGGGGGCCGCGGCCCCCTGCACAACATCAGTGAAAAGAACTATAGTGAAAAGATACTGTATAAGATTACTGTCTGCTGGACACTGTATCTAAGCCTACCTTAGGCTTCAATACGGGGTCCAACAAACAGTATCACACATGCACATGGGCCCTGTATCCTACAATATGTGTTTGGCTGTGTTCACATCAGCGTTGCCCTTCCTTTGAGGGGTTCCGTAGGAGGTTTCTGCCGGGTAACCCCTCAACGGAACGGCAAACTGAAACCTCAGCTTCTGTTTCCCTCACCATTGATCTCCATGATGATGGAAACGTTGCTAAAGGTTTCCATTGGTCACCGCTGTGACAGGGTTCCATTGTTCATGGTGCAACCATTACCGCAGTCGACTGCGCTATTGATTCTGTCAAAAATACTGGGGTGACTGCAGGCTGGTATTATTAGGCTGGGAAAGGCCAAAAACAGTTACATAGTTACATAGTTACATAGTTAGTACGGCTGAAAAAAGACACATGTCCATCAAGTTCAACCAAGGGACGGGAAAAGGGAAGGAAAAATTTCTACACATAGGAGCTAATATTTTTTTTTTCTAGGAAATTATCTAACCCTTTTTTAAAGCCACCTACTGTCCCTGCTGTGACAGCTCCTGTGGTAGTCTATTCCATAGATTCACAGTTCTCACGGTAAAGAAGCCTTGTCGCCTCTGCAGCTTGAACCTTTTTTTCTCCAGAAGGAGGGAGTGCCCCCTTGTTTTTGAGGGGGTTTTACAAGGAACAGGATTTCACCATATTTTTTGTATGTGCCATTAATATATTTATATAAGTTAATCATGTCCCCCCTTAGTCGTCTTTTTTCTAGGCTAAATAGGTTTAATTCTTTCAATCTTTCCTCATAACTTAAATTCTCCATGCCCCTAACTAGCTTCGTTGCTTTTCTTTGTATTTTTTCCAACTCCAGGGCATCCTTTCTATGAACTGGAGCCCAGAACTGAACTGCATATTCTAGATGAGGCCTCACTAATGCTTTGTAAAGTGGCAATATTACATCCCTGTCCCGTGAGTCCATGCCTCTTTTAATACACGACAATATCCTGCTGGCCTTTGAAGCAGCTGATTGACACTGCATGCTGTTATTGAGTTTATGATTTACAAGAACACCCAGATCCTTCTCAACAAGTGAATCCGCCAGTGTAGCTCCCCCTAGGACATATGATGCATGCAGGTTGTTGGTACCCAGATGCATAACTTTACATTTATCTACATTAAACTTCATCTGCCAAGTGGAAGCCCAAACACTTAGTTTGTTTAAATCTGCCTGCAATTCATGAACATCTTCCATACACTGAACTATATTACATAGCTTGGTGTCATCTGCAAAAATAGAAATAGTGCTATTAATCCCATCTTTTATATCATTAATAAATAAGTTGAATAATAGTGGTCCCAGCATTGAACCCTGGGGTACACCACTTATTACCGGGGACCATTCAGAGTAGGAATCATTGACCACAACTCTCTGGATACGGTCCTTGAGCCAATTCGCAATCCAATTACAAACTATATTTTCTAAACCTATAGTCCTTAATTTACCCATAAGGCGTCTATGGGGGACAGTGTCAAATGCCTTTGCAAAGTCCAAAAACACTAAATCCACAGCGGCCCCTCTGTCTAGACTTCTGCTCAACTCTTCATAAAAACAGATTAGGTTAGTTTGACAACTTCTGTCCTTAGTAAAACCGTGCTGGCTGTCACTTATAATGCTATTTATTGTCACATAATCCTGTATATAGTCCCTCAATAGCCCCTCAAACATTTTCCCCACGATGGATGTTAAGCTTACTGGTCTATAATTACCCGGGGAAGACCTAGAGCCCTTTTTGAAAATAGGCACCACATTTGCGCTGCGCCAGTCCCTTGGCACTATACCAGTCACTAGAGATTCTCTGAATATTATGAAAAGGGGGACAGAAATAACTGAACTAAGCTCTTTAAGAATTCTAGGGTGTAACCCATCTGGTCCCGGGGCCTTGTGCACATTTATTTTATTTAATTTAGCTTGGACCATATCTACATTCATCCAATTCAGTATATCAACTGATATATTAACAGCACTGGCACCGGCTACATCAGCTGCTCTTTCTTCTGTTGTATATACAGAGCTAAAGAACCCATTTAGTAACTCTGCCTTCTCTTGATCCCCTGTGATCAACTCCCCATTACCATTATCTAGGGGTCCTACATGTTCAGACCTTGGCTTTTTAGCATTTATATACTTGAAGAATTTTTGGGGATTTGTTTTACTATCCTTGGCCACCTGCCTTTCATTTTGTATTTTTGCTAATTTTATTACATTTTTACAGATTTTATTAAGCTCTTTATATTTTACAAAGGCTACAGCTGTACCCTCAGATTTGTATTTTTTAAATGCCCTTTTTTTGTCGTGTATTGCCCCTTTCACAGAAGGTGTAAGCCATGTGGGGTTTAATTTGAGTAGTTTATACTTGTTACCTATAGGAATAAATTTTGCACTATAATAACTCAAAGTAGATTTGAAAATCTCCCATTTATCATTTGTTCCATTATTTGACATTAGTTCTTCCCAGTCCATGTCCTGAATTGCAGCCCTCATCCTGGGGATATTGGCTTTCTTAAAATTAAATGTTTTTGCCCTCCCAGCCTGCGTTTGTTTTTTACAGTATAGGTAAAATGTAACTATATTATGATCACTGTTACCGAGGTTTTCACGAACATTGACATTCCCAACAAGATCTGCATTATTAGAAATGACCAGATCCAACAGAGCTTCACCTCTAGTCGGGTCTTGCACAAACTGGCCCATAAAATTTTCCTGCAACAGGTTGAGGAAATGTCTCCCCTTTGCAGTTGAAGCTGAACCATGACACCAATTAATATCCCGGAAATTAAAATCTCCCATTATCACTACAGTACCCGCCTGTGCAGCCCGCTCCATCTGTTTATATAGCTGACCTTCCATCTCCTCAGTTATATTGGGGGGTCTATAGATTACACCAAAAGTAATTTTTTGAGTGTTTACCTCCCTTTCTAGTTCCACCCACAAGGTTTCAACCTCCTCACAGTATTCACCCACTATTGTCTCTTTCAGATTCGCCTTCATATCATTTCTCACATACAGACATACACCACCACCTTTCCTATTTGTCCTGTCTTTCCGAAAAAGTGTAAAACCCTGTAGATTTACAGCCCAGTCATGTGAAGAGTCCAGCCATGTTTCAGCAACACCAACTATATCTATATTTTCTTCCAGTATCAAGGCCTCCAGCTCCCCCATTTTGCTTGCTAGACTTCTGGCATTTGTGAACATACACTTTAACTTGCCTGTCAGTTTTTCACTTTTATTAGTGGCACGTCCCACTCTGGTAATGCTAGCCTAATGCTGTGGGTGTTATATCTAGCTGGTTATGAAAAATGGGAGGGACCCTGCGTCGTTTTTAAAAAAAATAAACAAATAAATTATTGGAAAGAACAATGTGGGGTTCCCCCATTTTTATAACCTGCGAGATACAATGTAGCAGCAGCAGACTAGTATTACCAGGGTGGGAAGGGCAACTGTTTTTGGGCTTTTCCAGCCTAATTATACCAGCCTGCGGCTGCGCCAGTACCCTCCCTTCACTACAGATGGTCTGTTACTGGATCGTACCCGGCTCTTCCTGGTACCCCTGGTGGCGGTGGGTACCAGGGTAATATTCGGGGGTTATTGTTAGCCTATGCAACGGCTAACACTAAGCCACGCCTTAGTAATGGAAATTGTCAATCAGCCAGCAGCTATTAATAAGGTAGTAGTAATAAAGTTTAGAAAAATACTAAGATATAGATTTTTTTTTAAATTGAAATACAAATCGCACACAACCCTCGTTATCCTTTTTATTGAGAATTTAAAAAACACCGTTATCAAAGTAGTCCTCGAATCCGACGTAGTCCAACAACCAAACTTGTAAAAAAACTTTAATTAGTAACACATAAAAAAGCAAAACAATTCTTATACTTAACTTTACTGGGTCCAGCGCTGGAGCCGCAATGTCAGCAAGCTGAGCCCTGTATCTAATCCTATCATGTGTGATACTGTCTGCTGAGCCACTGTATCTAATCCTATCCGTAGCTATAAGGTCGTAATGCTATAGATATGCTGTCTCCTATATACACATATACATACACACATTTTTTTTGGGGGGGTATATGTATTGGGGCTATTTCCCCTGACGTTTCAAGACCATAGCGACGTCCCTGGCTGCTAGAGCTGCATCGTTGAGTCACTTAGGAGACCCAGCGATTCAGCTAAAAGCAGCGGGCCATCGGCCATGAGAAGTTTGGGGGGGGCCCAAGAAGAACCTTTGCATCGGAGCCCATGTGCCTTTAGCTACGCCCCTGATTAGTGATGATGATTTTTTTAGAGGAAAATATGAATGCTCTCACAAAAAAAATCCAGAATAGGGGTTACCCCAATATGATTATACATGGACACAGGAAAATAACAGAAGGTCTGGTACGCTCAGACCTTGTAAAGGTCTCTACAGCTAATAGGAAATGTAATAGGATAGCTTTTATTTCAACATGCAAAAACTGCAACAAAACTGAAGGCCCCTGGAATCAATTGTATCTGCGTCCAAAGGACGGGGATATAATTGATATCGCTGGCAAGGGAACCGTCAGTTTCCTTCCTCGCCATTCGTCCCTTTTTTTTTATACAGGCGGTGCGATGACGTCGGCACGTCGGAGAAAAGGACGGCGCTGGATAGGGGACAGGTAAGTGTGGCACTAGCTATAGTGTAATGTCCGTGGCTGCGGGCTGTCAGCTCCGGTCCCCTCCTGACAGCCGCAGCCACGAGTCGGCAAGCACTGGCCCCAGCCTCCTCCACAGGAGACGCCAGCGCTCGCGTCCACTCACCTCAGCCGGATCCTGTACCCGGATCACCTCAGCCGGATCCCCGACCTTGTGACAAACTTTGAGCCGTGAGTACCCTAGACTATAAAAGGGGTCCAGCCCCCTGCTTCGATGCCTGAGCGTTGTTGTTGTTCCCTAGTTTGTCTATGTGATGGCCTCCTAGTGTGTTACCTGTACCTGTACCTGTTCCAGTTCCTAGCATTCCATACCATCGTGGTCGAGCACTGTGCTGTGCCAAAGTTGTGTCGTGCTATATCCACGTCTGACCTGCTTCACCTCGCCTGACGTCTACCTACTGCCTAGTCCCAGTCGAGCCTGCCTTGCTGAAGTCTGAGCTGCCACAGGTACATATACGAACTATAGACATTCACCTGCGCCCTGTGGGCCAGCTGCCTTACCGCCCACGGTGGTACGGCCCAGTGGGTCCACAGACCGTTCGTGACATATAGGGGGTGGCGCATCTACAGGGGGGCTGTGTGGCGATATCTACAGGGGGGCTGTGTGGCACTAGCTACAATGGGAGTGGCGCTATCAACAGGGGGTTGGTGCTATCTACGGGGGTGGTATGGCACTTTTTACAGGGGGCGCGGTGGCACTATCTACAGGGGGGCTCTGTGGTGCTATCTAGAGGGGGTGATGTGTGGCGCTATCTACAGGGGGTGCTGTATGGCGCAATCTACAGGGGGCTGTTTGGCGCTATCTACAGGGGGTGCTGTATGGCGCTATCTACAGGGGGCTGTTTGGCGCTATCTACAGGGGGGTGTCACTTTCTACAGGGGATAAATGATGGGAAAGGAAAAGGAGGAGCAGTGTGAGGTTCTATTATCAAAATAATAAAATAATAAACTTTATTGAATAGTCAAAGATAGAAAAAAAGCTAAAATGTCTAATATAGGGATAATGAATCTCAGTGCAGAAGACCCCTGATTCTGCACTTATATGGGACAACAATTAGCCCTTGTGAACAATTAGTATCCAATTGTGCTGACCGTTCATTTATTTATGTCATTTTACGTAGATTAACACTGTTCCTGCAATTTGTAGAATTTTATATCAATGCTGGCAAAAGGAGTGATAGTTGTTGTACTCCTGCCAGGCGCCTCCACCGCTAGTGGTAGAAGCAGAGGAGGCGGAAGAGAGCAGGGCAGCTGAGCCGTGTGATCCGCTCTGGTATGTGGATCGAGAGTACTGTACTCCTGCTTGATGCTTCTACCGCTAGACTATAGAGCGGGGGAAGCGGAGGAAAGCAGGGCAGCTAAGCCACAGAACCGCTCACAGTAGTGAGTCGCTCTCAGCAGTGAGATTCACTATGATGTTGTCCCTCACCTACACCGCTTCGCATAGAGGCGGGGGTAGTGAGGGAGAGCAGGGACACCTAACTAAGGCTGAAACACTGTAGCAATGGTATAATTGTGCTATAGGATATCTGACCTATCATTAGACAATTTTAAAAACTAAGCACTCGACACACGTTTCGCCGGCATTTCCGGCGTAGGCCAGCTGTCTTGTCCGTGTCTCCCGTGTCTTGTCCGCCTCTATTTTTTTAAATAAAGCACTGAGATCCTTTGGAAAACGGTGAGTGCCGTGCAATTCTTTATCTACAAGTTGTTTATTAAGTATATATTGCATTGTCACTTTATTGCACTGGTCACCTTTTGGTCTATTTACTTATTGATATATTATAACTTATGAAATACGTTTTTATAACAATTCTTTACACTTTCTGTTAATTGGATATAATTGCTTGATTGTATTGTATTCCCTATTTAAACCTTGCAAACACACTGTGATATTGCTTGAGAAAGGCCCATGATGGGGACTGAAACGTCGCATATTGATGGGTAAATAAAAAAATAATAATAATAACATTCACTTTAATTGCTTTTGGAGTGCTGCCTATTCCATAAATTTTCCTTGATAGGGCTGGAAGTCAAGGCCCTGAGGCTTGCACCCACGCATTCCGCATTTATATGGTGCTGCTCTCCTTGGATACTTTATGGATAGAATTAGATAAAGTGGCTCAGTAGACTTTATCACATATGATAGGCTTAGATATAGGGCCCAGCTCGCTGACAAAGCGGCTCCAGTGCTTGACCTAGGAAAAGAAAATGCAATAATCGTTTTGCTTTTTTATGCATTACAATTATTTTTTTTGTGTGCTTGTGTTTTTTTACAAGTTCGTTTTTTGGACTACTTCGGATTCCAGGAATACTTCCATGACAGCATTTTTTTTATTCTCAATAAAACTGTTAACGCCGGTTGTGTGGGGTTTTATATTTCAATAAAATATTTTTTTCTGTCTCTGTATTTTTTTAAACTTTGTTACTACTGCCTTAGGCCCCATGCACACGAACGTAAAAGCGCCCGTAATTACGGCCCGTAATTACGGCCCCATAGACTTCTATTGGCCACGGGTACCTTCTTGTTTGCTTATGGGAAGGTGCCCGGGCCGTTGAGAAATATAGAGCATGTCCTATTTCAGGCCATAATTACGGCATGGGCAGGCCGATAGAAGTCTATGGGGCTCCCGTAATTAAGGGTGGCTACGTGTGTGCACCCGTAATTACAGGAGTGTTGCCAGGAGACGTCAGGGGATAGTCATTGTCCAGGGTGCTGAAAGAGTTAAACGATCAGTTCGGGATAGAGAGAAGGGGCTGCACTGATCGGCAGTAACTCTTTCAGCACCCTGGACAGTGACTACCGCTGGACAGTGAGTACCATGCACGGCGCTCACAATATAGATGTCTAATGTTACCTTCAAATACCCATAACAAAAAAAGTTAATACTTACCTAGAACTCCCTCCAGTCCGGCCTCCTGGGATAACATTTCAGCCCATGTGACCGCTGCAGCCAATCACAGGCTGCAGCGGTCACATCGACTGCCGCATTATCCAGGGAGGTCGGACTGGATGTCAAAAGAGGGACGCATCACCAAGACAATTGCCGGGGTACGTATGAACTTCTTTTACTTTCAATCGCTGCTTTCCGCTGCGGAAACTCTGCCCGAAAGGACTGCCCCTTCTCTCTATCCACCACTGATAGAGAGAAGGGGCTGCCAATTAGTGCAGTGCAATATAGCAGAGAAAACGGGTCCGTAAATACGGGTGGAATACGGGGGACAAAGGACCCTTATTTACGCCAGTATTTACGGACGGGAAAATATATGTTCGTGTGCATGGGGCCTAAGGCCCCAAGCACACGACCGTATTTTTGTCCACCCGTAAATACTGGCGTAAATACGGGTCCTTGGTCACACGTATTCGACCGGTATTGCACCAGTATTTACGGGCACGTTTTCTTTGCAAAATTACACTGCAGTAATCGGCAGCCCTTCTCTCTATCAGTGCAGGATAGAGAGAAGGGACAGCCCTTTCCGTAATAAAAGTAAAAGAAATTCATACTCACCCGGCCGTTGTCTTGGTGACGCGTCCCTCTTGACATCCAGTCCGACCTCCCTGGATGACGCGCAGTCCATGTGACCGCTGCAGCCAGTGATTGGCCTGTGATTGGCTGCAGCGGTCACATGGGCTGTAATGTCATCCCAGGAGGCCGGACTGGAGGAAGAAGCAGGGAGTTCTGGGTAAGTATGAACGTCTTTTTTTTTTTACAGCTTCATCTATATTGTGATCGGCAGTCATTGTCCCTGGTGCTGAAAGAGTTACTGCCGATCGTTTAACTCTTTCAGCACCCTGGACAATCACTATACACTGACGTCACCCTGACTATTTTTATAAATAATGCCTGCGGCCACTCCGTTTCCCTACTTTCACTATAGATTCATATATGGACAGTGACATGGGGAGCAGTGCTGGAGTCCCCAAGCAGACCGCTAGTGCCTAGTGGCAAATACGGGCCTGGATACAGGGCCCAGCAGACACTATCACACCATGTGTAATAATGTCTGCTGGGCCCTGTATTTAAGCCTACCACATGGTAGGCTTAGATACAGGGCCAATGTGTGATACTGTCTGCTGCGCCCTGTATCTAAGCCTACCATGTGTGATTCAGTCTGCTGGGCCCTGTATCTAAGCCTAGCACATGGTAGGCTTAGATACATGGCCCATGTGTGATCCTGTCTGCTGTGTCCTGTATCTGAGCCTACCACATGGTAGGCTTAGATACAGGGCCCCAGCAGACAGTAATCTTATACTTACCTTCCTGTTCGGCTCCGGTTGCAGCGCAGGTCCTGTTGCCATTCAACGTCACGAAGTTGTGCATGGCACACATAGCTTTATGACTTTATTACGCTGAAAGACGTCCGGACCAGCGCTGCACTAGGGCCCGTGTAGTTTATTACATAGGCCGCAGTTACTATAGTAACTGTGAACCCTGCGAACGCTAACTGCGACCCCTATAGCTACGCCATTGGGTCTGGGGTCTAAATTAAATTTGTGGTCTGGCCTATAACCTGAAATTCTTTAGGAGTCTGGTCTGGGTTCTGAACTAATTTTGGGGTCTGGTCTGAGGTGTGAATTAATTTTGGAGCCTGGTCTTGGGTCTGAATTTATTTAGGAGTCTTGTCTGAGGTCTAGATTAATTTGGGGTATGGTCTGAGGTCTAGATTAATTTGGGGGTCCGGTCTGAGGATTTGATGCCTCTCCTGCCCTCATCCTGCATTTTTTAATTGTTTTGATACAAGATGTCTGAAATATACAGAAAGGATGCTGTACCATTGACACGAAGGGTCTGTGGACCCACTGGGCCATACCACCTTGGCGGTATGGCAGCTGGCCAACAGGGCGCAGGACAATGTCTATAGTTCGTATAGGTACCTGTGGCAGCTCGGACAGCAGTAAGGCAGGCTCGGCTGGGACTAGGCAGCAGGTAGACGTCAGGCGAGGTGAAGCAGGTCAGACGTGGGATACAGCACGACACGACTTTGGCACAGCACAGTACTCGACCAGGATGGTATGGAATGCAAGGAACAGGAACAGGAACTGGAACAGGTACAGGAACACACTAGGAGGCCATCACATAGACAAACTTAGGAAACATCAACAACGCTCAGGCATAGAAGCAGGGGGCTGGACCCCTCTTATAGTCCAGGATACTCACGGGTTCAAAGTTCATCTAAAGTCCGGTGCGCGCGCTGCCCATGGCTGCGGCTGTCAGGGAGGGATTGGAGCTGACGGCTCGCAGCCACGACATTACAGTAACCCCCCTCTTACGCCCACTCTTCTTGGGACCAGAGCGAGAGAGAAACTTCTTCAGAAGAGTAGGAGCATTGACGTTCTCCTCTGGCTCCCAAGACCTCTCTTCATGACCAAACCCCCTCCAATCCACGAAATAAAAAGTCTTTCCTCTCACTTTATTTGTGTCCAAGATCTCCTTAACCTCAAAAGGTGTCTGAAGGGCTGCTGGAGGCAACCACAGGGCTAGGATTTTTGGTATAGTGGTTCAGAACCACCGGCTTCAGGAGGGAAACTTGGAAGGAGTTGGGGATCTTGAGGGTAGGAGGTAGCCGAAGCTTGTAGGCGACAGGGTTGATCTGCTGTAGGATCTCGAAGGGTCCGAGGAACCTGGGAGAAAATTTGCATGATGGCACCCTTAGTCGGATATTCCTGGAAGACAGCCATACCTTTGTGCCAGGAGGAAACTGAGGAGGTTCTCTTCTCCTTGTATCAGCCGTCCGTTTCATGCGGTCGACTGCCATTAGGATGGAGGATCGAGTCTGCTGCCAGATCTGAAGGAGGTCTCTAAAAGCGGAATCAGCCGCTGGTACCTCGGAGGTATCGGGCACCGGGAGAGGAATTCGTGGGTGCTGGCCGTAGACAATGAAGAACAGTGTATTCCTAGTGGACTCGTTGGTGTGATTATTGTAGGAAAATTCAGCCCATGGGAGCAACTGCACCCAGTCATCATGGTGCTTGGAAATGAAATGGGGTATGTAATTCTCCAAGATCTGATTGATCCTCTCGACCTGACCATTGGACTGAGGATGGTAGGCTGAGGAAAAGTCCAACTTCACACAGAGGAGTCCGCAGAGGGCTCTCCAGAACTTCGAGGTAACCTGAACCCCTCGATCAGACACAATATGCTGCGGCAAGCCGTGCAGGCGGAAGATGTGTTGGATGAACAGCTTGGCCAGCTGAGCAGCAGAAGGAAGACCGGTCAGAGGGACGAAGTGGACTATCTTCGAAAATCGATCCAACACCACCCAGACAGTACTGCATCTGGCAGAGAGAGGCAGGTCCATAATAAAGTCCATAGCTATATGCCGCCAGGGAGCATTGAGCACAGGCAATGGCTGAAGCAGACCAGCAGGTCTGGATTGAGCGGCCTTGTTGGCTGCACATACAGAACAGGAAGAAACAAAGCCTATACTGTCCTTGGGCAGCGTGGGCCACCAGAAATGACAAGCAATCAGATCCCATGTCTTACGGACCCCCGCGTGACCTGCCAGTCTAGAGGAGTGTCCCCAGCGGAGGATTTTTCCACGATCAGCCAGGCGCACAAGTCCTCCCTGGAGGAATGTCCCCAACTTGCAGGGGATTGACAGAGACAATGCAAGACGGATCAATAATGTTCTGTTGAATCTCCATGGTGTCTTCTGTCTCGAAAGACCTGGACCAGGCATCGGCCCTCACATTCCTTTCGGCCGGGTGATAATGGAGCTCAAACTGGAACCTGGTAAAGAACAGTGACCACCTGGCCTGACGAGGGTTCAGCCGTTGGGCCGTCTGGAGGTAGGTCCGATTCTTGTGGTCTCTAAAAATTAGGACGGATGAGCTGCGCCCTCTAGTAGATGACTCCACTCTTCCAGAGCCAATTTGATGGCCAGTAACTCCCGATCCCCAATCGAGTAGTTGCGTTCTGCAGAAGAGAAGAGCTTAGAGAAATATCCACATACCCTTGACTTGCCCTTGGGACCTCTCTGGAACAGGAGTGCACCAGTACCGACAGAGGATGAGTCCAACTCCAACGAGAACTGTAGAGAGACATCCAGATGATGGAGGATAGAGGCTGACGTGAAGGCACTCTTCAGGCTATTGAATGCGGACTCTGCCTCAGGAGTCCACACCTTGGCGTTTATACCCTTCTTAGTGAGATTAGAGATGGGAGAAGTCAGTGAGGAGAAGTTTGGAATAAATTGCCTGTAAAAATTGGTGAATCCCAAAAAGCGCTGTATGGCCCTCAAGCCTTCAGGGCATGGCCATTCCAGGACAGACTTTACCATCTCAGGATCCATTTCGAGACTTAGCCCAGGAAGGGTAGAGCATCTCTCTCAAACACGCACTTCTCCAACTTGGCGTACAGATGATTCTGGGACTAGGCAGCAGGTAGACGTCAGGCAAGGTGAAGCAGGTCAGACGTGGGATACAGCACGACACGACTTTGGCACAGCACAGTACTCGACCAGGATGGTATGAAATGCAAGGAACAGGAACTGGAACAGGTACAGGAACAGGAACACACTAGTAGGCCATCACATAGACAAACTTAGGAAACATCAACAACGCTCAGGCATAGAAGCAGGGGACTGGACCCCTCTTATAGTCCAGGGTACTCACGGGTTCAAAGTTCATCAAAAGTCAGATGCGCGCGCTGCCCCTTTAAGAGCAGGCACGAGCAGGCACGTGCACACTACGGGATCCGGCTGAGGTGATTGGAGGCGAGCGCTGGTGTCTCCTGAGAAAGAGGCTGGGGCCAGCGCTTGCCGACTCGTGGCTGCGTCTGTCAGGGAGAGATTGGAGCAGACGACCCGCAGCCAAGGACATTGCAAACATGCTGCGCACAGCTTACTCCACCTTGTCCCAATGTGTTAAGTGAGGTGAAGACCTGAGAAATGTGCACACCACTGAAGTTATTTGTGAGGCTATTTTGTGATGAGCAGTGCCAGATTTATCAATAAGTGCAGGGGGCACGTCTTTGACAGCTCTGAAGGGCATCCGCCAGAGGTGGTCACAGAGAGAAAAAGAGCACACAGAGCTGTGCTATCCTCCTGCATCAATTTGTTAGCTCAGATCAATGCAGCAACAGTAAACTACATGCAACGGATAATAAGCTGCTATGTAGCTTCTTGCAAGCCTAGGTAAATTGGGGGAGCATGCTGGAAGGAAGTATAAAAGAGGAGGCCCTCCTGTAACTTGTTGTAAATGTGGAGATGTCCCTGCTGTGACTACTAGGGTAATGGGGAGCATTACTGTGACTACTGGCAGAAGGCAAGCTATGAATACTGGGAGAGGATGAAGATGCACTTCTGTGACTACTGGGAAAAGGAGTGGAGGCACCGCTGTGACTACTGGTGGAAGGGGAGGCACTGCTAAGACTACTGTGGGAAGGAGGGTAGGCACCGCTGTGACTACTGGTAAAAAGGGGGGGGGGCAGTGCTGTGACCACTAAGTGAAGTTGGAAGAAGGCATTGCTTTTACTACTAAGTAGGAATCACTGATGTGATTACTGGTGGAAGAGGGAGTATGGCTACTTCAGGAATGGGAAGGCACTGCTGTAAATCCAGGAAGGAGAAGGGGAGGCAGTGTCTGTTGTGACTACTGCAAGAAGCAGATAAGCCCTTTTGTGAGTACTGAGGAAAAGGAGAAAGTATCAATGTGACCACTGTGAAATTGGGGGAGGTAACACTGTGACTACTGGCTTCTGAGGTGTAAATCCAAAACTGATCATGACACAACCCCTATGACAGGATGCACTGTCTACTATAACCACTAGAGTTGGGATAAATGGTAGACATACAAAGATGAACTTGTTCAGCAGCAATGTTTAAATTGTTTAGGGTTATATTTGATATCACGGGACCTGACATGTGCCGGGAGAACACTTATTATTTCTGGACACACAGGTAAAATACACATTGCTTTTATGCATGCATTTATTTATTTTGTCATAAAATGTAACCACGGTAAACCTTTGAGGAATCACAGTTTAAATGTGAACAGAATTGATTATTTGTCCTATTTCTCATTAAAATTATGGTAATGTTATTTCAAAGATTGTTATTATTATCATGATTGTATTCAAATCAAGCAGAGAGTGCCACAATTGAGGGCTATTGTTGAATTGAAAAACAAAGATATTTTGCTGCAGTGAAATCCAGATCATTGTTTCATCTATTTTTCCTGCCTGAATAACAAAAATGTGTGATTAACTGTTGCTGTAATTAGTTATATTAATGAACCAGAGAGACTGTCAAATTACTTTTTATTTAACAAGTCGGAGCTTTCCGTCAGAACGGAGCCGTGACTAACACAAACTGAAACCAGTTTCAGTTAGTCTCCGTTGTGCAAGGGTTCCGTCGTTTTGATGGGATGAATACCATAGTCGACTATCATTGCTATGTTCCTAAAATCATATGATTGCTATGTGTATTTACAGTATGTTCCTCCGTGATACCACCATTAACATTTTGACTGTATTTTTATGTATTGTAGTGCATATCTCATTTTCTTTTCTCCCTCTTGATTACTTATTGGCCCACTGTCCAGCCTGCCAGACACATCCTGCTTTGCCACTTGTTTGTATTGTGTGTCTGGCCAACTGCAACACCTATGGCACATACCCACTGTACCTGGTGTGCTCCATTCCCTACCTTTTACAGAATTAATTGTTTCCAGCTCATCACCCACCTAGTGTTATGTTTCCCGACTTACAAATATTACACCTTACCCAGAAACGCTACTAAGAACTCTATGAACACCTGAATCATTCATAATTTTACAATTTATCATCCTATGTTTACAGTAGTAAATATGGCACTTCCCCCCTTATCATCCATTAACGTTTTTGTTTGCCTTACCTACGATGCTGTTGCTGCACCTTTGATCCCAGGTGCTGGTGACCCCCACAATTAAAAGTAGTACTCACCATAATACTGAACCTACTTCTGCCATTCCAAGCACAACATGTTCTTCTTCTTCTACATATGTTCTCTCCCCCCCCCCCCCCCCCCCTCAATTTTTTTTTTCGTTTCTCCTCTTCCTTTCCTTTTCTCTCCTCTCCCTCTTCCCTACTCCCTCTGTCGGTTTGGGATTAACATCTTTACCATTTGACCCCTGATATGGCTCCCCCAACCCTGAAGATCATTTCCCATAATGTCCAGGGCATTAACTCCCCACACAAACGTTCAAAGGCCTTCCACTTCTACAAAACTTGTCATGCCGACATCATTTGCCTTCAGGAAACTGGGGACGAGGAGTAATTATCGCCTTTAGAATGAATCTTCATTTTATCTGTACCAAGGAAATGATTGATCCTGCTGGACGTTGCGTGATATTGGTGGGAACGCCATATGTTGTCGATGTGACTCTTGTAGGTTACTATGGCCCCAATGACTTCCAGATACGATTTTTTTTCTCACTTATTTAAACTCCTTGACGTCCATCACCAAGGACTCCTACTGGTCATGGGTGACTCAAACTTAATAATCAACCCCTCCTTAGACAAATCAGCAGCTCAGGGTGCATCTACACCCCAAACGCCCTCTTCTTCAGCGACATGCTACACCTCCATGACCTCCACGATATCTAGCGTGAACTTAACCCCTCAAAAAAAGATTTTGCCTTCTACTCCTGTCCTCACTCCTCCTTTTAGCCGCATTGACCACATTTTCACCTCCCAAAGATCCTTGCCACTTTGCTCTGGAGCTAACATTTTAAGCACACCCTGGTCTGATCACAACGCCTTGGAGGTCTCCCTTGCATCTTTAGTCCCGCGGGGGCTCTCTTTTAGTTGGCACCTCAACAACTCCCTTTTGTCCTCTAAGGATACCTTTGCACAAGTTCAAGACACTGTGAAGGAATATTTTGAACTCAATGTGGGTTCCACAACTTCCCCAGTTATATTGTGGGAAGCTCACAAAGCCACATTGAGAGGTGCCCTCATTCCCTTAGGTTCCATTAAAAAGAAAACTAGAGAATGGAAAATTGCAGATTTATACAAAACCTTGAAACAACGAGAAAGTGTATGGAAACAAAACCCCTCACATGCCAACAAGAACTGCATGGAAGCCACTAAATTAGAACTAAACGTTCTCTTGACAGAGCAAGTTGAAAGAAAACTTAGATGGTCTAAACAACGTTATTACTCTCAATTGTACAAACCAGGTAAGCTCCTGGCACATCAATTGAGGGTTCCCGTCTCACAAAGGGAGTGTAATGACAGAGATAGGGAAACAGACAAGTGAGCCCTAATCTACCCGCCACTCAGTCCCTGCCTACTTGCAACGACCCGCCCTAGGCGACGGGGTACAACTGGGCGACGGTCCCTACACTCAATAAGTGCACGACAGACAACAGACAAGGAAACACAGAACAAAGGGAAAACGGGGCAGTTGCCCACGGCAACACCGTGAGCAACAAGAGTCAAATCAGGAGAGTACGAGGTGCCAAACGTAGAGCAGGAGAGTAGTGAACAAGCCGAGTCAAACCAGGAGTGTACGAGGTACAAAACGCAGAACAGAAGAGTAGTCAGTAAGCCAGGGTCAATACGAAGCAGGGACAAGTAGTTCAAGAAGCTGCAGCAGGGCCAGGAAACCAACAGAGAAGAATCACAAGCAAGGAGGAACAGGAAAGGCAGGTATAAATAGACAGAGGGCAGGAGCTAGCTCCGTCTGGCCAGGCTGTGATAGGCTATCCCACTCCTAAGCCTGCCATCCTGAGTGGTGGAAGATGGAGTCAGTCTCACAGACATAGAAGCAGGTGCAGACTGATTACCTATGGGCGTGGATACAGAAGCTGTGCCTGGCAGATCCTTAACAGGGAGCCCATTAAATTGAGAACCACTGCGGGTACTATAACTGCTGACCCTAGTAAAGTTACATCCGTATTTCACAACTTCCTCTCCAAACTGTATTCCTCTCCTCCTGCATTTGATTCCTTGAGGGCGAAACGCCTATTTTCTAACCTGACCTTTCCGGAGATATCGCCTTCCAACCTGATGTAGCTGATGCCAATGCTGTTAATATATCAGTTGATATACTGAATTGTCTGAATGTAGATATGGTCCAAGCTAAATAAAATAAATGTACACAAGGCCCCGGGACCAGATGGGTTACACCCTAGAGTTCTTAAAGAGTTTAGTTCAGTTATTTCTGTCCCCCTCTTCATAATATTTAGAGATTCTCTAGTGACTGGTATAGTGCCAAGGGACTGGCGCAGGGAAAATGTGGTGCCTATTTTCAAAAAGGGCTCTAGGTCTTCCATGGGTAATTATAGACCAGTAAGTCAAACCAACCTGATTTCTTTTTATGAAGAGGTGAGCAAAAGCTAAGACAGAGGGGCCGCTGTGGATATAGTGTTTTTGGACTTTGCAAAGGCATTTGACACTGTCCCTCATAGACGTTCAATGTGTAAATTAAGGACTATAGGTTTATAAAATATAGGTTGTAATTGGATTGAGAATTGGCTCAAGGACTGTATCCAGAGAGTTGTGGTCAATGATTCCTACTCTGAATGGTCCCCTGTTATAAGTGGTGTACCCCAGGGTTCCGTGCTGGGACCACTATTATTCAACTTATTTATTAATTATATAGAGGATGGGATTAATAGCACTATTTCTATTTTTGCAGATAACACCAAGCTATGTAGTAATGTTCAGTCTATGGAAGATGTTCGTGAATTGCAAGCGGATTTAAACAAACTAAGTGTTTGGGAGTCCACTTGGCAAATGAAGTTTAATGTAGATAAATGTAAAGTTATGCATCTGGGTACCAACAACCTGCATGCATCATATGTCCTAGGGGGAGTACACTGGAGAAGTCACTTGTTGAGAAGGATCTGGGTGTACTTGTAAATCATAAACTAAATAACAGCATGCAATGTCAATCAGCTGCTTCAAAGGCCAGGAAGATATTATCGTGTATTAAAAGAGGCATGGACTCACGGGACAGGGATATAATATTACCACTTTACAAAGCATTAGTGAGGCCTCATCTAGAATATGCAGTTCAGTTCTGGGCTCCAGTTCATAGAAAGGATGCCCTGGAGTTGGAAAAATACAAAGAAGAGCAACGAAGCTAATAAGGGGCATGGAGAATCTAAGTTATGAGGAAAGATTAAAAGAACTAAACCTATTTAGTCTTGAAAAAAGACGACTAAGGGGGGCCATGATTAACTTATATAAATATATTAATGGCACATACAAAAAATATGGTGAAGTCCTGTTCCATGTAAAACCCCCTCAAAAAACAAGGGGTCACTCCCTACGTCTGGAGACAAAAAGGTTCAACCTGCAGAGGCGACCAGCCTCCTTTACTGTAAGAACTGTGAATCTATGGAATAGTCTACCGCAGGAGTTGGTCAGAGCAGGGACAGTAGATGGCTTTAAAAAAGGCTTAGATAATTTCCTGGAACAAAAAAATATTAGCTCCTATTTGTAGAAATGTTTCCCTTTTCCCATCCCTTGGTTGAACTTGATGGACATGTGTCTTTTTTCAACCGTACTAACTATGTAACTATGTA
Source organism: Rhinoderma darwinii (assembly GCF_050947455.1). NCBI lineage: Eukaryota > Metazoa > Chordata > Amphibia > Anura > Rhinodermatidae > Rhinoderma > Rhinoderma darwinii. Next base: position 96,492,613 of record NC_134688.1, read on the forward strand.
ACCTTGACACCTTGGAGACCAAGATCTCTAAACAGAGGTTCAGGAGGCCATCAAGGACTTGAAACCCTCCAAGTCCCCTGGTCCAGACGGATTTTCACCACTGTATTATAAAAAAAAAAACTCTCCCGATTATTAACCCCACATTTAACCTAACTTTTCAACGCCCTTAGATCAGGCATTGCACCTCTTCCAACCAGGTTATCATTCTGCTCCTTTTACAATCAAGTGTGGCACGAGACAGGGGTGCCGTCTCTCCCCTATCTTATTCATCTTGGCACTTGAGCCCCTCGCTATGATGATCCGCCAAAATCCGGATATTAAGGGATTGGAACTGGCGGGCATGCACCACAAATTATCCCTCTTTGCCGATGACATGCTGATATTACTTTCCCAACCCATTACCTCCCTCCCCAACCTAATGATCACCCTATCCGATTTTGCCTCAATATCTGGTCGCACTATAAATCCCCCAAAATCTGTAGCGCTAAATATTAATCTTCCCCCTCAGGTCTTACATTCGCTTCATAACCACTTCCCCTTTCAATGGGCTAAACAATCGTTGGAATACCTGGGTATTCACCTTACCCCCTCTTACAACTAATAATACTCTGCTAATTATACTCCCCTCCCCTGCACCTTCGCTTCCTCCTTACAATTCTGGCAATCTATGTCTCTTTCCTGGATTGGGCGCATACATGCTGTACCTGTTCCAATCCCTGCCAATTAAAGTCCCACCGCACATATTACGTCTCCTTCAAAATCTCATTTTTTTCTTGTATTTGGCATGGCTCACATCCTTGAATATCCAGGTCCACCCTATACTCATTGAAACATGATGGAGGTCTTAGTGTTCCAAATATTTCAAAATACGGCGGCTATGATAGCACCTTTGACTAAATTACATACAACTATGAATATGCCTCTTTGAGTGTACCTGAACATTCCGGAGGTATCACCCATTCCCAAGGTAAACAAAGGTATCACCCAATCCCATCCAATCTTTGCCATGGATACCCCCCCCCCCCCCTACGTTCTAATCATCTGAAGCCCAGCCTCACACATTTTCTATCGGTATGGGACAATATTAGATATTCTAGCAGACTGATTTCTCCTCATTTACCCCTTATCTCCTTATGGCATAATCCCCTTTTCTCCCCAGAAGCAGACAATTATCAGGCCTTTAAATAGTGGTGGTCTCATTGTATTTTGAAGGTACATCAACTTCTCTCACTCTCCCATTCTCGGATTCTCTCATTCTGTGATCTTCAACCTTCTAAAAAAATTCCCAGTAGTGAGTTGTTCCGCTATCTACAGCTCAAGAACTGGGTAACCTCGCTTCTCAACAACAAAGCTGAATCTGACTCTCACTCTCAGTTTGAGAGAATTAGCAAAACATGCCCGACCTCTAGAGCTGTAATATCTATACTATACACAGAGGCGTAGCTAGGTTCTCCAGCACCCGGGGCAAAGATTCAGTTTGGCGCCCCCCCCCCCCAACCGCTTTCCCGACATCTCCTTCCTCCTCGCCATGTTTGTTTTCTCTACCAATCAATGACGTGTCATTTCTTATCCACATTTTTTTTAATGTAACATTTTACAAGCAATATAGTTCTATACACAACACCAGAACCAAGCTCATTACATATATACAGCACCATAAACAAGCTCATTACATATATACAGCACCAGAACCAAGCTCAGTACTCAAATACAGCATCAGAACCAAGCTCAGTACATAAATACAGCTCCAGTACCGAGCTCTGTACATATATACAGCAGCAGAACAAAGCTCAGTACAAAAATACAGCTCCAGAACCAAGCTCAGTACTTATATATAGTACCAGAACCAAGCTCAGTACATATATACAGCATGGCCCGAACAATAGTAAAGATATGCTGGGAGTTGCTGTTTCACAAAAAAAATCATATCATAATCATTCCACCCATCATCTCGCTGCAGATCATACAGTGACTACAGTACTGATTAGAGGCAGAATAAATATTTACATTAAATTACTCACCAGTGACGTCTCAGATTCTAGTTCTTTTTCTCCATCCAGTCCAGACCTCTATGATGACTTCTCCCGGTCACAGCCCATTTCTGCAGTTTGCCGCTCAGATGTCATCAGCTTCTCACTTTTCAAACATTTGTACACCTATAAACAAAGATAGAGTTCTCATTATACCACACACTACGCCCCTAAATATAATAGCGCCATACACTGCACCTCTAATTATAATAGCACCATACACTGTGTCCCACACACACACACACACACACACCGTGCCCCCTGTAGATAGTGCCCCCCATAGAGCCCCCTGTAGATAGTGTCCCACATATAGCTCCCCCTATAGTGCTCCACAGATAGCCCACCCCTGTATATAGCCCCCTGTAGATATAGCCCACCCCTGTATATAGTGCTCCACATATAGCCCACCCCTGTATATAGTGCTCCACAGATAGCCCACCCCTGTATATAGCCCCCTGTATATTGTGCTCCACATATAGCCCACCCCTGTATATAGTGCTCTACATATAGCCCACCCCAATATATAACCCCCCTGTAGATAGATCCCCCCCCGTAGATAAAGACCCCCTGTACATAAAGCCACCCCCTGTACATAAAGCCACACCGCGTAGATAATGTCATACACTTTTTTATTAGGATAAAAAACAAACTATACAAACTCACCTTAATCCCGTTCCCGCGCTGTCCACCAAGAATGGAGACCTGCTCTCTCCTGCGCAGGTCTCCTGGAATTGAACGACGCAAGCAGCGCGATGACGGGATCGCGCCGCTTGCGTCTATGAAAGGCGCTTATTGGCAGGGCTGACTTTCCCTGTCAATCAGCACCTTTCAACGACGCAAGCGGCGCAAAGTATCCGGCCATTCATTACTTATAATTGTACCTGTGTCCTATAGATGCAGGTACAATTATAGTGCAGGAGGGGGCGGCTGGTTTCAGTGGCGCCACCGACCCCTCAGAGTGGCAGCACGCCACCATCATGGGCGGTGCGGCCCTGGCGCCCCCTTCTATGTTGCGCCCGGGGCACATGCCCTGCCTGCCCCCCCCCCCTAGCTATGCCCCTGCTATACAAATGGATCCTCAGTAATCCAAGTCCTGCTAATCACACATATGTTGACAAATGGCATCGGGATTTGGGGACAACGATTGAGACAGCAGATTGGCGTGCTATTTAGAGCACAGTCTCACACTGCTCCAGTAACACAATTATGGAATCAGCTTATAATGTCATGATGCTGCGGTACTTGCACACGCATTTCCTACCTACCCTGCCATGTGTTTCCGTGGTTGCCTCTCACCCGGTGATACGGTGGTACTGTCGTAAGTGCACCAGACACATATGGTGGTACTGTCCTAAGTGCCACCAGATTCTGGAGCAAAGTTTTTGGTCTCATCCAGAGCCTATTTAATATAATCTTTCGCAAAGATCCTAAACTCGTACTCCTTTATATCAAACCCCCTGAGCTTACACACGCACAATTTCATCTATTCTCCTACATTCTTCTAGCAGACAAAATGACCATAGCCCATTCTTGGAAAAAAACATTCAGTCACATTCGCTGAAGTCAAATTGAGAATGGGTCAAATGTTTATTAATGAGAAGCTCACCAGCATTTTACTTGATAGGATTGCTACGTTTGAGAAAATTTGCCCCCCCCCCCCCCCCCTGGACCAACTATGCCTACCCTCACTTACCTGCCACCATGATTACAATAATTTAATCTTTTTCTAACTGTCAGACCGACTTACTCACTTACCCTTCATCTTTTCCCACTCCCCCGTTTTAGTTTTTTCTTTCCCTTTCACTGCTTAGTGCTATCATTTGTTATTACTATGTTCAGGTTCAGGTTCTTTGTTGTATCATATGGTGCTCGTTTCTTTCTTTCAATCTTATGCTTAGAATGTTTGCATGTACTTATTTTCTTTTATTGCAAAACTTTAATAAAACTTATTGAACAAAAAAAAATTATTACAAAAAAGTACCAGAATTCCTTTTTTTTTTGGCCTCTTCCCTCTGGTAATCAAACTTTCCCTGTCCACCACATTTCATCCACAAACCAATGGCAGGAAAAAAAAAAAACTCTAGAACAATATCCCGGATGCTTGTTTTCCTCTTCTCCTGATAAGTGGATGTCATTTTTACCTTTAGCGGAATTTTCTTATAATAATTCCTTTTACTCATAATTTTTTCAGGATAACATTATTGGTCTCCAGCAATTCCTCAAACAGGCCCAGGAACATTACATTACAAGATTGTCCTGAATTTCTGTTATGGTCCACCTTCTCCCACCATATACTCACCTCTCCCCGGAGTCTTTTCTCTCCTGGCCAAAGCCGCTCCTGCAGGATGCCCGGCTCACGCCATCACTCTCATCTAGGTCCTCTGCCATCTGCTAGGGCGAGCTTTCAAGGGTCTATCAGGTACCCTCCCCCTTGGCTCTGGGCCTAAACAATTGGGTTCCATGCCTACAGGCTAGGTATGTTCATTGCTGGATTGCCTTTTGTATTTACTGTTACCTGACCTTCTGCCCGTATTTTGTTGCTACCATACTCTGCCTGCCCTTCGGCCCATCTAACTGTGAGTGATAATCTTCCACCTGCTCTGACTTCTGCTACTATTTACTGTGTATCTTGCCTACTGTTTTTGTTACTATGCACCATTTTCCAAATCATTATGCACATTGAATTTAAGTGTCATAAACATTTAATCATTAGTTTTTCAATTAAACTCATGGATGGTATTGTGTCTTAGGGCTCTTTGGATCATTTTAATCAATCTCAGACACCTGTGATAATTCGTTTGCCAGGTGTGCCCAATCAAAGGAAATCTACTTAAGAAGGACGTTCCACATTATTAAGCAGGCCACAGGTTTCAAGCAATATGGGAAAGAAAAAGTATCTCTCTCTCTGCTGCCGAAAAGCGTGAAATAGTGCAATACCTTGGTCAAGGTATGAAAACATTGGATATTTCAAGAAAACTTAAGCGTGATCATCGTACTGTGAAAAGATTTGTGGTTGATTCAGAGCACAGATGGGTTCGTTCAGATAAAGGCATAATGAGGAAGGTTTCTGCCAGACAAATTAATAGGATTAGGAGAGCAGCTGCTAAAATGCCATTGCAAAGCAGCAAACAGGTATTTGAAGCCGCTGGTGCCTCTGGAGTCCTGCGAACCTCAAGGTGTAGGATCCTCAAGAGGTTTGCAAGTGTGTATAAAGCTATTATTCGGCCACCCCTAAACAATGCTCACAAGCAGAAACGGTTGCAGTGGGCTCAGAAATACATGAAGACTAATTTTCAAACCGTGTTGTTTACGGATGAGTGCCGTGCAACCCTGGATGGTCCAGATGGATGCAGTAGTGGATGGTTGGTGAATGGCCACCATGTCCCAACAGGGTTGCGACGTCAGCAAGGAGGTGGCGGAGTCATGTTTTGGGCTGGAATCATGGGGAGAGAGTTGTTAGGCCCCTTTAGGGTCCCTGACGGTGTGAAAATGACCTCTGCAAAGTACGTACGGTTTATGACTGACCACTTTCTTCCGTGGTACAAAAAGAAGAACCGTGCCTTCCGTAGCAAAATGATCTTCATGCATAACAATGCACCATCTCATGCTGCAAAGAATACCTCTGTGTCATTGGCTGCTATGGGCATAAAAGGAGAGAAACTCATGGTGTGGCCCCCATGTTCCCCTGACCTCAACCCTATTGAGAACCTTTGGAGCATCCTCAAGCAAAATATCTATGAGGGTGGGAAGCAGTTCACATCAAAACAGAAGCTCTGGGAGGCTATTCTCAAATCCTGCAAAGATATTCAAGCAGAAACTGTCCAAATACTCACAAATTCAAAGGATGCAAGAATTGTGAAGGTGATATCAAAGAAAAGAAGGGGTCCTATGTTAACATGTAACTTGGCCTGTTAAGTTTTTTTTTATTGAAAGAGCTTTTGATTTCTGTAAATATGACCTCCTGATGCTGAAAATTCAACAAATTACCATTTTAGTTCTCTTTACAACCTTTAAAATGTTTTGATTTCTGTTGTGCATAATAATAGTGCATTTTGAGTTTTATACTTCTAAAAAAAAATCTGTTATCATTAGGAGATTTGTTCAATAAAATTCGCATTATACTCCAACGGTTGATGGCTTAAGATCATACTGACTGTTATTTGCATCGACTATTTAGGAAAATCAGCGAAAAATAACATTTGCATAATAATTTGGAACGCAGTGTATATGTGCACATCAACCGTTGCCAATGGAGGCAACACTGGGAATTCTATGCAGCCAAGTCCACATCTCTGTACGTATGTTATAGGGTTAACACCTGGGAATCCCTTCTAGACAATGTGTCTGCCAGGATCAATTGTTTCAGTTGTTGCAAAATTTCTCTTCTTGTCTGAATGCTTTGTCATCTCCAGCTTTATCTTCTGCCTCACCTGAGGTGCAAACACTGCCACCTGAATCAGTAGCCTGGAGCCCTAGTTTACATCTACTGACTCCTTCCTGCTGTGCTGCGACTCCATGTCCTCAGAGACTTTTTGAACTAGTGCACTATCGATTTTTAAGTAGTGGTGCATCAACTTGCTACTGATAGAGGCAAGGTGGCCTACATCTTGTCCTAGTTTCTGGAAAAGCTTTGGCCTGGGCATCACCTTTATGAGAATGTAACAACCTTATCACGTCTAATATACAGGCGTTTCTATTCACGTTTAAAAAAGTGTTTAAAAAACAGACCGGGCATCATTTTACTCAGACTATATCAACGAACTTCTTCTGTGGGGCAGTATGCCATTCAGTTCCGTACCCTGGCTACTGAGTTACAATGGAATATTGAGGCACTAGTAGCTACCTTTTGGGAAGGCCTGGCAGTCTGCATAAAGAATGAATTGACTGGTCAAGATTCACCTGTCTCTTTAAATAACCTACTCTCCTTGGCCAATGATATTGAAATCCGGTTCGTGAAAGGCAATGGGATGGCACAATCTCCCTGGCTGGCATCATCCTTTCAGAGACCTATTCTGACCTCCACTTCTGCTCATCCGGATGAACCTTTAGAGGTGGAAAGACTTAAACTCTCTGTTGATGAAAGCCAAAGAAGGCGTACTAATAATCTGTGTCTGTACTGTAGAGGCAAAAAACATTATCTAACTAAGTCCACCCACTTCCCTTTCCAAGAATTTTTGGATTCGGGTTCCGCAGTATATTTTCTTTGTCAATGTCTTGTCTCCCGATAGCCAGATATCGTAGTCGGGACAAACTTTCCAAAAACATTTTCTGTCTGAAAACCTGGAACGTGGTTTTATTTGCAAATCCTCATCCCCTGCTGGAGGTGGCTTATTTTTCGTGGAGAATAAAGATGGTACTTCACAGCCCTGTATTGCCTGCCGAGGTCTGAATGAAATTACGATAAAGATCAAGTATCCTCTCCCATTAATTTCTTAATTTTTTGATCAGCTACAAAGAGCTAAGATTTTCACTAAGATTGAATTATGAGGAGCGTATCTGAGAAGGGGATGATTGGAAAACGGCATTTCATACAAAAGGCCCAATTCACACAGAGGTTTTTTTCAATCTGATTTTGACGCGAAAACCGTGTCGGAATCAGCGCCAAAAAACATCAGAAACCACCTCCCATTGATTTCAATGGGAGACAGTGGCATCTTTTTTTTCCTAAGTGGCTTTCAGCCCCTCGCGGGGAAAAAAAGCGCCATGTCCTTTCTTGCCGCGGTTCCGCCTCTGACCTCCCATTAAAATCAATGGGAGGGAGAAAAAGCATTTTTTTGCGTCATTTTTTGCCTGTGGTGCTCAATGGCCGCGGGCGAAAAATGCAGCAAAACACGCCGCAAAAATGGCAAGAAAGTTTTCGCAGCAAGAAAGTGCAGGCAGGTCTAAATCTGCCTCAAAATTCCTGTAGGAATTTTGAGGCAGCTTTTTTCTGTCTGCAAAATACTCTGTGTGAACTAGGCCAAAGATGGACACTTTGAGTACCTAATAAAAATGTGGAGACTAAATTAGAATTTCGTTATATCATCTTTTATTGTCAATGCCCCATACACCACCAATATGCAATGGCTCAGCTTATCAAGAAGCCTTATACAGAAGCAATGTATTACAAATAGAAATGAGTGAATCGATTCTACACAAATCAAATTTGTTATGAACTTCCCAAAAGTTTCAGCTTTTACAGAATCCAAAAATTTGGGGATTTCTCTGTCACGAATCGATTAAAATGATGGCAGCCGTCTTACAGATCAGTAAAAGACAAGAAGATGGAAAAGAAGAATCACATGAACTTGGGCAGTGGCCCGGCAGGATTCCCCATAATGCCCTGCAGACAGTGCTCCATCTAGCGCAGCCAATCATGAGGAGTAGAGATGAGCGAACTTATGAAAAGTTTGGTTCGGCTGGTTCGCCGAATTTCACGAAAAAGTTCGATTCGGACCGAACTAGTTCTGTCCGAACCTGTAATTTCCGTGTGCCGAGCATGGTACTGTCCAGGGTGCTGAAAGAGTTAATGGGCTGCACTAACTCTTTCAGCAACCTTGACAGTACCATGCTTGGCGCGCGGAAAATACAATTTTAATGTAATAAAAAAAAATAAAAAATACGTTCATACTTACATTCCTCCTGTCCGGCCTCCAGTGATGACGTTTCATCCATGTCGCCGCTGCAGCCAATCACAAGCTGTAGTGGCGGTCACGCACGTCACGTGACCGCCTCTGCAGCCAATCACAGGCTGCCGCGGCCGCTGCAGCCGATCGCAGGCTGCCGCGGCCTCTGCAGCCGATCGCAGGCTGCCGCGGCCTCTGCAGCCGATCACAGGCTGCCGCGTCAGGAAAGAAGGTCGGACTGGAGGAAGAAGAGGGACTCGTCACCAAGACAACGACCGGGTACGTATGAAATGCTTTTTATTTTATTTTTAATCAGCAGCCTCTTTTCTCTATCAGTGATTGATAGAGACAAGTGGCTGCCGATTAGTATAATATTTTTGTAATGTTTTTTCTGCCCGCCCGGGTTCGGTCAAAACGTGTTCGGTCGAACCCGGTGAAGTTCGGATTTGCTGCGAACCGAACTTTTCACGATGTTCGGACCGAAACCGGGTTCGGTTGTCCCGGTTCGCTCATCTCTAATGAGGAGTATAGGGTGTGAGTTACTGATAACTGGATAATAGTCATAGCCACTATAAACAGCCCAACCAGGAAATGCTGGTGCTTAGTGGGGAGGGAGAGAGAGAGAGAGAGAGAGAGAGAGAGAGAGAGAATCTGAAACAAGGAGTGAGAGACAGAGATAGTAAAGCACAGAATACAGATACTTGGTTAGGATGCTTTTACATCTGCCAATTTTGGGTGGAACAACGAGCGCCGATCAATGAGACAGCTCGTTGATCGGCGCTCGTTTGCTCCTTTCAGAAGGAGCTATTATCAGTAGTGTATGGGGACGATGATCCACATACATTTCTATCATGTCGGCTGCACGTCTCCATTTACACCGGGAGAGAACTATAATATTTTCTCGTGCAGAAAGAATACGATCGGCCGATGAACGAGTGTTTGCTCAAACAGGGCAATCATCAGGAACAAGCATTCTGTGAACACTTGTTTTCCCGATAATTGGCCTGTGTAAAAGGTCCCTTATTTTCAGTGAGTGTGTTTCACAGTGAGGAGAAAAGATAGTTAGATTTACAATAATTTAATAGAGAGAGATAGGGGTCGGTGTGTTAACTATCAGGCAGGCACAGCGAGGCAGCCATTGCTGTGAGTGAGTTCTGCTGCAGCTATATAATTCATTCTTACATTAATTTGTGAATCACCAATCTTTATCACATCATTCACAAATCTTCAATAATATTAATATTCTTCTGAAATACACATCATGGACGTGATATCACTAATTGTTTTGCATAGATCTAGTGCCACCATAAATTGGCATATTGTTCTGCGTCAAGTATTTATACAGCACCGTTATACTTGCGTTTGTATCCAAGTGACAATTTTTTTCAAATAAAGAGATTTTTATTTAAACTTAAATCCTGGTGCTGATAGCATGCCGCTGCCTGCTGATACAGACGTCACTCATTGTTTTGCATATATCTAATTGCTAATAATAGTGCCACCAAAAATGTGTGTATTATTCTGCATCAAGCAGTTATACAGCACTGTTATACATCAGTCTGTGTCCAAGTGACAATTTTTTTTTCAAATAAATAGATTTAAAATTTAAGACCTGCTTCTGATAGCGTGCCACTGCCTTCTGGTAGAAACGTTACGGATGTGATGTCACTCATTGATTTGCATATATCTAGTTGGTAATAGTGTCTGTATATCGTTACCACCATATTCCGCCTGCCCACACCTTCGGCCCTTCTAACCGTGAGTGACCTGCTGCCTGCACTGACTTCTGCTAGTATTGACTGTGTATCTTGCCTACTGATTTTGGTACTATATTTGTGCACATCAGCTATTACCAATGGAGGCTACTCTGGGCGTAGCGACCTGTGAATTCTTAGCAGCCAGAGACCAGCATCCAGGCATGCTCTTGGGCTTATAGTCTAATAGCGTTACATTCCCTACACCTCTACAATGGCACTAACCGGGGTGTAACGTCCAATTGGGTTGTGGATCCACTGGGCTACTTCGACGTAATGGAGTAGCTGCTGGCCAGTCGGGTGTTAAACAGTCACAGGCAGATAGTAACTTGGTGGCAGCTGAATACAGGCAGATAGCAGATAGTGGTTACAAGCTGGTGCCGGATTACTGGAAGCAGGCTGGAGCTGGATTACTTGAAACAGGCTGGTGCTGGATTACTGGAAACAGGCTGGCGTCAGATTACTGGAAAAAGGCTGGTGCCAGATTACTGAAAGCGGACACTGGATACAGGATACTGACTGTTCATGGACCCAGGATACAGGACACAGGATACCAACTGGTCACGGACACAGGATACAGGACACCGACTGGTCACGTACATAGGATACTGACTGGTCACAGACACGGGATACAGGATACCGACTGGTAACTGACAAAGGATATGGAAACTTCGCAGGATAACACTAGGTTGGTACAACGTTGCTCAGGCACCGGGATAGTGGGCAGACTTCCTTAAATAGTTCTGGATGTTCAGGGATAGGCTGGGGGGAACTATTCCTGGTGCGTACGCTAGGAATTTTAAGAAACTGCCAGAGCACGCACCCTACAGGTCCCAGGAGCAGGAGGCAGAGTGCGCCGGTATCCCAGAGAAGGAGGAAGGGGATGCCGGTGGTACGTATATACCGTATATAGACCGATGGCTGCGGGATGGGGTAGATGAAGATGGTCCACGACCTTCGGCGCAACACGGGGTGAATAACATAAAAGCCAAATTAGAGAGGTCAACTGAAAATAACAATTTGAAGCCAAAAGACAAGTCACTATTAGAAACCACTCTCATCCTAAAAGATTTGAAGAAGGTGGATGGATTTGCCTAGGTAGTGGCTCTGGATATAAGCTCAATGAAGGCATCAGCACATTCAGCCCAGGAGGTAGTGACAGCTCTCATGGAATGAGACGACAGGAACTGCAGAGGGGACTTCTCCTTGAGCTGAAAACACAGAGAAATTGTTGGCTTAAAGAGGCTCTGTCACCACATTATAAGTGCCCTATCTCCTACATAAGGAGATGGGCGCTATAATGTAGGTGACAATAGTGCTTTATATTTAGAAAAACTATCTATTTTCACCACGTTAGGAGCGATTTTAGCTTTATGCTGAGTACTTTCTTAATGCCCAACTGGGCGTATTTTTGCTTTAGACCAAGTGGGCGTTGTACAGAGAAGTGTATGACGTTGATTGGTCAGCGTCATACACTCCTCTGTACAACGACCACTTGGTCTAAAGTAAAAACACGTCCAGTTGGGGATTAAGAAATGAATTAGCATAAAGCTAATATCACTCCTAACGTGGTGAAAATAGAAAATTTTTCTAAATAAAAAGCACTGCTGTCATCTACATTATAGCGCCCATCTCCTTATGTAGGAGATAGGGCACTTATAATGTGGTGACAGAGCCTCTTTAATACATCTTTCGATGGTTATCCTGATTGCCTTCTTGCTCATTTTTTTCTTTGATACCATAGAAGTAGATAATCGTCTTTGTTGAAGCATTCTGATCTCTGAAGATATGAAATAACACATTCCTAAATGCAGGGCCGCCATCAGGGGGGTACTGGGGGTACTGCAGTGAGGGGCCCGGGCATAAATTAAAAAAAAAGGGGCCCGCACTCTGCCGCTGGAATTAATATACTCACGGCAGTGTGGCTCTTACGATTTCATTTCGGTGAAAGGAACAGGTCCCATCACGAAGCAGGGGCCCGTTCATTACATCAGAATAAAACCGTAAGGGCCCGCTGGAGAGTGAGATGTGCCCGCCCCTCCTCCTCCACAACAGCGTGACAGCGTGTGGGGAGGAGACATCACAGCAGCGGGAGTTATGAGCTCAGCCTCGGAGGATACGTCCAGCAGCAGCAGCAGCAGCAGTCGTTGTCGCCTTCAGTGAGTACTAATATCTGTGTCCGGCTGCTGCTGCCCGGAGCCTCCTGAAAAAATCTCCTCCTGCCCCCATAGAAAGTAAATATCTTACCCACCTCTGTATTATGTTAACACCGCAGCATAGGATTGTATCAGCTCTACGGCTCTTATCTCCCGTCCTGTGTAACATGTGACAATAAACCTGTCTTCTCCCTCTGTTTACACAGGACAGGAGAAAAGAGCCGTCGTGGAGCTGAGTGATACAATCCTATGCTGCAGTGTAAACTAATACAGACGTGGGGAAGATTTTTGCTTTCTATGGGGAGGGGGTAGAGTTAGATGATAATGGGGGCAGGGAGATGATAATGGGGGCAGGGAGATGATAATGGGGGCAGGGCAATGATAATGGGGGCAGGGAGATGATAATGGGGGCAGGGAGACGATAATGGGGGCAGGGAGACGATAATGGGGGCAGGGAGATGATAATGGTGGCAGGGAGACGATAATGGGGGCAGGGAGACGATAATGGGGGCAGGGAGACGATAATGGGGGCAGGGAGATGATAATGGGGGCAGGGAGATGATAATGGGGCAGGGAGATGATAATGGGGGCAGGGAGATGATAATGGGGGCAGGGAGACGATAATGGGGGCAGGGAGACGATAATGGGGGCAGGGAGACGATAATGGGGGCAGGGAGACGATAATGGGGGCAGGGAGACGATAATGGGGGCAGGGAGACGATAATGGGGGCAGGGAGACGATAATGGGGGCAGGGAGACGATAATGGGGGCAGGGAGACGATAATGGGGGCAGGGAGACGATAATGGGGGCAGGGAGATGATAATGGGGGCAGGGAGATGATAATGGGGGCAGGGAGATGATAATGGGGGCAGGGAGATGATAATGGGGCAGGGAGATGATAATGGGGGCAGGGAGATGATAATGGGGGCAGGGAGATGATAACGCGGGCCGGGAGATGATAATGGGGGCAGGGAGATGATAATGGGGGCAGGGAGATGATAATGGGGTAGGGAGATGGCATTGGGTAGGGAGGGAAATGATGCTAGAGTGGGAAGGAGATAATAATGGAGGGAGGATGGCACTTGAGTAGGGATGCACGATGCATCAAAACTTCGATACCGTGCACCCCCAAACGGTTCGATACCGTTATTTCATGTATTTCGATACTAAGCTGTGCGGCCGCACAGCTCAATATTGTAATACATGAATGTATGAGAGCGGAGCTGCGGCTGTGTGATACAGTTACGGCCCTGCTCTGGAGTCCTGACATGTGCTCGCCGCCAGGATTATGTGATGCGGCCAGCGCTGCACTAATGAGCGGCGGCACTGACAACAGAACATGGCGGGCGCACTACAAAACACCCCCACATGTTCTGTCTTCAGTGCCTGAACCGCCGCTCATTAGTGCAGTGCCGCCCGCATAACCTCGTGCTAACTGCGTGCGGGGCGGGGCAATGGTTGTATTACACAGCTGCAGTCCCACTCTATAAAGGCAGAGATCAAAGAAACCTCTAATCTCCGCCGCTATTCCCCTGAATGCTGCGATCAAAGCTGACTGCAGCATTCAGGGGAAAATAAGAAGGGGGGATGCCCCTTGGATAAGCGTCACAGGAAATCCTCTGACGCGATTGAGGGACATACCATATATGGGCAGACAGCCCAATGTCCAATGAAGGACCCCAGGACTGTCCTACCATATTTCCTGTTAGGGCATACTCAGGTCTGTCCTAACAACTGCCTGTGTACTATCAGTATATAGATATATACCAGTGCATTAAAGTTTAAAAAATAAAGTAAAAACATAAAGTAATGTTAAATAAAAAAAATATACACATACACCTTTTTTACAAAACACATTAAAATAAGTCTCAATACATAAAAAATACACACATTAAGTATTGGCGCGGCCGTAATAACCTGCACAACAATTTTTTTGCGTCATTTATGATGTGTACGCTGTAAAAAATAAAATAAAAACTTCTTTTACTTAATAATGTGGGGCACGAGGTGCGATGATGAATTTAACCTCCATGTGCCTCACATTAATAGTAATTAACCCCATCATGTACCGTACACATTGACCCATTATAATTGAGGAACATAATGGGGTTAATTACTATTAATGTGAGGCACATGGAGGTTAAATTTACCATCACACCTCGCACCCCACATCAGAGATGGAAGAACTGTTTTGTTTTTTTATTACTGTTGGAAAAGTATCGCTTTGTTATCAAAATCGCAATACTACACAAAGCATCGGTACCGAAGTCCAAATTCTGGTATCGTGACATCCCTCCACTGGAGGAGGCATTATACAATGGGGGGGGGGTAATAATTGGGTGAAAAGTGATGATATCTGAAGGGAGGGGAGAAATTATACATGGGGAGGGGTAGAGGAAGGAGAGAGTATACCTGGGCAGGTGGAGAAAGCTTATACCGGAGGCATAGTTAGCAACAGTCCTGAATTTGCAGGGACTGTCCTGAATCTACAGAGGCAGTCCCGGAAAATTACTGTCCCAGACGTGTCTCAGCCACTGCCATATTCAATTGTATCTGCGTCCACAGGATGCAGATGCAATTGAATACTATGGCAGAGCAGGAAAGTATCAGCTTCCTGCTCTGCCATTCACCCATCCAGGAGTGGAATCCCCGGCCAGACAGTTGCCGACACTCTGGCCGGGGATTCCTCTCCTAGAGGTAGCCCCTGAGGTCACTGTCCATATATGGACAGTGAGGTCAGGGTCTCCTCCTGGACTGGAATCCCCTGTAGAGAGTTCCACACACTCCCCTGTAGTTAGCGCCGAACATACCCCCTGTAGATAGCGCCACACACACACTCCCCTGTAGATAGTGCCACACATTGCCCCCTGTAGATAGCACCACACAATTCCATGTAGATAGCGCCACACCCACCCCTGCAGATAGCGCCACACCCACCCCTGCAGATAGCGCCACACACAGCCCCCTGTAGATAGCGCCACACACACCCGCCTGTACATAGCGCCACACACACCCCTGTAGATAGTGCCACACCCCCCCTGTAGATATTGCCACACACCTCCCCTGTAGACAGCGCCACACACAGCCCCCCTGTAGATAGCGCCACACACAACCCCTGTAAATAGTGCCCCACACCCCCCTGTAGATAGAACCACACACACCCCCCAGTAGATAGTGCCACACACACCGCCCTGTAGATAGTGCCACACACCCCCCCCCCTGTAGATAGTGCCACACACTGCCCCCTGTAGATAGCTTTAGACACAGCCCCCTGTAGATAAAAGTCTAAATGCTAAACTCTGGCCACAGGTAGGGGTCTGGTGGAAAGGTGTCTGAATTACCTAACAGGTCACACACACACACACACACACACACACACACACACACACACATACACATACACACACACACTCTTGTCTCTTCCCTGTCACTCCACAGAGCCCCTGTGAGGTTGCGTCTCCCCCCTGGCTACCACTGCTACCTTCAGTTCTCCCAGCCCTGGCACTTAGTCTCTCCCCTTTGCCCTCCGACACCCACCTCCTGTCTCTGCCCTGCTCCTCCAAAGAGTTTTCTTTTTAATGTGCCCTACCACCCGCCCCTTTACATTTCACCCCCCTCCTAATAACGAGGGGGGCGGGGGCCCAGACTCATTGGCAGTATGGGGCCCAGAAATTCCTGATGGCAGCCCTGCCTAAATGTCAAGAGTGTGAAAGTCTTTTTTTTTAGGAAGGATGGATTCAGGCAGAAGGACGGTAAAACTATTTTTTTTTTGACAGTGAAAGTTTGTGACAACTTTGGGAAGAGAAGAGGGTTGCAGCTTCAGAGTAATCCTGTCATCACGGATTACCAGAAAAGGTGGTTTGAAGATAATTTTTTGAATTTAACCTATCCTCTAGGGTGAGGTGATAGCCAGGAGGAAAGTTGTTTTGTAGTGAGGTGCTTGATACAGGGGCGTAACTAGGAAAGACTGGGCCCCATAGCAAACTTTTGACTGGGGCCCCTCCCTCCCCCGGGTGTCACACAACCCCCCCCCCCTTGTAGATCGTGCCTTTTTTACAAACCCCCCTTTTGATAACGCCATACAGCCCCCCTGTAGATAACGCCATACAGCCCCCTTTGTAGATATCTACAGAGGGGGCTGTATGGCGCTATCTACAGAGGGGGCTGTATGGCGTTATCTACAGGGGGGGCTGTATGGCGTTATCTACAAGGGGACTGTATGGTGTTCCCTACGGGGGGGTGTATGGCGTTCCCTACAGGGGGGACTGTATGGCGTTCCCTACAGGGGGGACTGTATGGCGTTCCCTACAGGGGGGGACTGTATGACGTTCCCTACAGGGGGGACTGTATGGCGTTCCCTAAAGGGGGGACTGTATGGCATTCCCTACAGGGGGCTGTATGGCACTATCTACAGGGGGGGCTGTATGGCGCTATCTACAGGGGGGCTGTATGGCGCTATCTACAGGGGGGCTGTATGGCGCTATCTACAGGGGGGGCTGTATGGCGCTATCTACAGGGGGGCTGTATGGTGCTATCTACAGGGGGGCTGTATGGCGCTATCTACAGGGGGGCTGTATGGCGTTATCTACAGGGGGGCTGTATGGCGTTATCTACAGGGGGCTGTATGGCGTTATCTACAGGGGGACTGTATGGCGCTATCTACAGGGGGGCTGTATGGCGTTATCAACAGGGAGACTGTATGGCGCTATCTACAGGGGGACTGTATGGCGCTATCTAGAGGGGACTGTATGGCGTTATCTACGGGGGGGCTGTATGGCGTTCCCTACAGAGGGGGCTGTCTGGCGTTATCTACAGGGGGGACTTTATGGCGTTACCTACAGGGAGTCTGTATGGCGTTTCCTACAGGGGAGGTCTGTAGGGAACGCCATACAGCCCCCCCTGTAGGGAACGCCATACAGCCCCCCCCCCTGTAGGGAATGCCATACAGCCCCCCCTGTAGGGAACGCCATACAGCCCCCCCCCCTGTAGGGAACGCCATACAGCGTCCCCCCCCTGTAGGGAACGCCATACAGCGTCCCCCCCCTGTAGGGAGCGCCATACAGCGTCCCCCCCTGTAGGGAACGCCATACAGCCCCCCCCTGTAGGAAACGCCATACAGCCCCCCCCCTGTAGGAAAAGCCATACAGCCCCCCCCCCCCTTGTAGGCAACGCCATACAGCGTCCCCCCTCCCAAAAAAATGCGACCTACAGTGTGATAAAGACTTTACAGACCTACTAAAAGACATGTACCCCCTATCCACAGGATAGGGGATACATGTGTGATGGCTGGCATTGATAGGGAGAACGGGGGACTAAAAGTCCCCCTGAAGTTCTCCATGAGTAACCTCTGACTTCCGGCGTCTGTGTCGGCAGCTCACTAAAAATGAAAGGAGCGCTGGTCACGCATGCGCACAAGCGTGACCGGCGCTCCATTCATTTTTCCGGAGCTGCCGACACAGACCCCGGAAGTCCGAGGTTTGTGATGGAGAACGTCAGGGGACTTTCAGTCCCCCGTTCTCCCTATCGCTGCCAGCGATCACACATGTATCCCCTATCCTGTGGATAGGGGATACATGTCTTTTGTTTAATGGCAGAGCGGGGAGATACCTTCCTGCTCTGCCGTACTGTTCAGTGGCCTCCCGCTGTAGCAGCCATAGCGGCTGCTAGCGGAGCCTGCGGCCATGGTGGGGGCCCGTGCCGACGGGCGACACGGGCCCCCTCATGCCGCAGGCCCCGTAGCAGCCGCTACTGCTGCTACGGCGGTAGTTACGCCACTGGCTTGATAGGAATTTTAGAAATAGGCTCAAAGAGAGGTACCATGAGTATGGACAAGGAGGAATTTTGAAATGAAATTGATTGTTTTGGATGCCCTTATGCTCATTTTTGGTCTAGTAAAGCTCTGAGAGCAACAATATGTATATTTAAGGTACTTCTCTTCAAGCCTTTTTCCAATCCAGCCTGTACAGAATCAAGAATGTAGGAGATTCATGGAATGAAAGGGGATGATGTCTTGTTCTGAGTAAAGGACAGGGTGGCTTTACACCCAGGGCCATGCAATGAAGCTGCAAGGTTTCTGGATGCAATGAAACAAGAGAGGCATCATTTATTATGGTGAAGAAGCTGGCCAAGATCAAAGAAGATGCAGTGGTGACTTGATTTTCTTCAGACAAAAAGGAGGTCTGTAAAGCAAAATTCAGGAGGATCCCCAAAAATATATTTAACTATAATCCACCCCAGTGAGAGAAGGTCCAGGATATTATCTAAAGATGGTTCAGAACATCCGCTTCTAAATCTCATACAATCAAAAAGTCATTAAGTTATGGTACTATTAAAATACCTTGTTTGTGAAAAAAGGCAAAATCTTCAGCTATGATCATATTCTAGGGGCTGAAAAAGTTCAAATGGAAGAGCCAGTAATTAAAAACTGACAAAATCTGTGGCCCAGAAACACTACTATTTTCAGTGAGATTCTGCTGGGATCATCCTCCCTCACCCTTTGTCTATGGACATTTTATGAGCAAAAATAAAAAGGATTTTTGCGCAGGTTGGTGAGTTGCCGCCTTTTCTTTTACACTTTTCTTTGGATGGATGGATAGCTATTATCAGGAACTTTTGGCTGCTTTAGGAACAGGATAATAAGTATCCTGGAGGTCCAGAGATGCCATGAAATCGTCTCTCTTGAGAAGGTTGATGGTGGAACCAATTTTTTTCCACTTTTAGTTTTTTGTACTGAATGTGTCGAATTAGACCTTTCAGATTGATAATGAGCCAGAGGCTTCCATTTTGCAAGAGCAGATCTCTAGTGCCACAGCTTGTTGTTTTTGCAGGGGAGAAAACCTCTGGGCAATTATAAATCTATCTAGGGGTGGATACTGGAATTCGAGAAAATAGCCATTTTTTATGGCCCCTGTAATTTATATGGAGGCAGAAATGCTGGACCTTACTGGAAGAAAATAGAAGTCTTTCCCCTACTGGAATATTGAGGAGACATTGGGAAGACTTGGTGGAGACTTGAGTTTGAAAGTAAATCTTTTACCCTTAGGATTAAAGGAAGACTTTGATTATAAAAGGGCTTCCGCTGCTAAAAGAACTTCTAATTCTAAAGGGAAACCCTTATTTTCATCTCTAAAATGTTATGTAGGCTGGGTGCAAATAAATGGTTCACAAGAAATTCCGCAGAGGCAAGACATGGAACCAGCGTCGCAGTTCATAGAAAGGATGCCCTGGAGTTGGAAAAAATATACAAAGAAGAGCAACTAAACTAATAAGGGGCATGGAGAATCTACGTTATGAGGAAAGATTAAAATAATTA
This sequence comes from Rhinoderma darwinii, assembly GCF_050947455.1. Taxonomy (NCBI): domain Eukaryota; kingdom Metazoa; phylum Chordata; class Amphibia; order Anura; family Rhinodermatidae; genus Rhinoderma; species Rhinoderma darwinii. The sequence continues at coordinate 96,512,471 of NC_134688.1, forward strand.
AACCTATTTAGCCTTGAAAAGAGACGTCTAAGGGGGGACATGAGTAAGTTATATAAATATATGAATGGCCCATACAAGAAATATAGTGAAAACCTGTTCCATGTAAAACCCCCTCAAAAGACAAGGGGGCACTCCCTCCGTCTGGAAAAAAAAAGGTTCAACCTGCAGAGGCGACAAGCCTTCTTTACTGTGAGAACTGTGAATCTGTGGAATAGCCTTACCAAGGAGCTGGTCACAGCAGACTGCTTTAAAAAAGGCTTAGATAATTTCCTAGAATGAAAACATATCAGCTCCTATGTCAGGCCCCATGCAAACAACTGTAAAAATCATCCGTAATTGAGGACCGTAATTACGGACCCATTTACTTCTATTGTCCATGGACACCTTCCCATTTATTTTCGGGCCGTAGAAAGCCGCCGCAAAAGATAGGTCATGTCTTTTGCTTTTTACGGACCGTGCTCCCATACTTTGTATGGGATCACAGGCCAAAAATACGGGTGGCTGTCCACGGCCATCCGTGCCTGCAATCACTAAGGCCCCATGCACACGACCATATTTTTGTCCACCCGTAAATACTGGTGTAAATACGGGTCCTTGGTTACACGTATTCCACCCATATTGCACCAGTATTTACGGACCCGTGCCCGTAAATACGGGTCCGGTGTCACCCGTATTCCACCCGTATTTACGGGCACGTTTTCGCTGCAAAATTACACTGCAGTAATCGGCAGCCCTTCTCTCTATCAGTGCAGGATAGAGAGAAGGGACAGCCCTTTCCGCAGAAAAAGTTAAAGAAATTCATACTTACCCGGCCGTTGTCTTGGTGACACGTCCCTCTCTTGACATCCAGTCCGACCTCCCTGGATGACGTGACAGTCCATGTGACCGCTGCAGACTGTAATTGGCCTGTGATTGGCTGCAGCGGTCACATGGGCTGTAACGTCATCCCAGGAGGCCGTACTGGAGGAAGAAGCAGGGAGTTCTGGGTAAGTATGCATGCCTTTTTTTTTTACAGGTTGATCTATATTGTGATCGGAAGTCACTGTCCAGGGTGCTGAAACAGTTACTGCCGATCGTTTTACTCTTTCAGCACCCTGGACAGTGACTATTTACTGACGTCACCTAGCAACGCTCCCATAATTACGGGTGCACACACGTAGTCACCCATAATTACGGGAGCCCCATAGACTTCTATGGGCATGCCCGTGCCGTAATTACGGCCTGAAATATGACATGTTCTATATTTTTCAACGGCACGGGCACCTTCCCGTAAGCATACGGGGAGGTACCCGTGGCCAATAGAAGTCTATGGGCCCATAATTACGGGCCGTAATTCTGGGAGTTTTTACGGATGTGTGCATGGGGCCTAAGCAGTAATTACGGGCACGGCCGTGTGAATGAGGATTCAATGTGTAGAATTTTTGTTTCATCCCTTCCCTTTTCCCATCCCTTGGTTGAACTTTATGGACATATATCTTTTTTCAACCGTACTAACTATGTAACTTTAGCAGCATTTACTGTGATCTGTAAAATGAGGATATTTACAATTGTAGTAAGCTGCACAAGTTCCTCCAACTCTAAAAGAGCACTGAAGAGAGAATTCCTGTGTCATGCACCACATCCTCAGGGCCTCCACTTCCTCAGGGCCTGCACAAAACACAGAACAGTGTATCAGTTTTGCTCTGAATGCTGCTTTAAATAGGACAGTGACGGGCACACTGTCCCCCATAGCAGTGTCAGGGACTGCTCCTCCATTAGCGCCATCAGCCACAATGCCCGCCCCCCTCTCATTAGTAATTACCTTTCCATGCTTCCCCAATGCATCTCTAGATAAGGAAGTACAGGATCTGGAAGATGCATGAGAGCGCCATCTTCCAGTCCATAAACATCTACCAAGTCATGCACTGATTAGTGCAAGACCCTGTTCACGCAATTAGGATCTAACATAGATTCCGCTCCGAAATCTGCACTTATAATCTGAGTACCATTGAAGTCAATGGAAAATTCACAAGACAGTCCACGCGGCATGGAAACTTTCTGCGCAGATTACAAACCATGGTGCTGAAATAAAAGTAAGTTGCATGTTACTTATCTGGGTGGATTTCGCATGGAATCCTTTCATTGACTTCAATAAAGACTTTAAAATACACACATAATCCGTCTATGTACTAAAATAATACGGATTACATCAGGATCTGCCGCGTGTTTATAGAGCGTTTATTGTGCTTCATTTAGCGGTTTCCTAGATGTGCACTCATCATAAGTGACAGCGCAAGCTCAGATGTAAATTGAATTGTACAATGGCTAATAAAAAGTGACAGAAATATTGTTTTTCTGTTTCAAATATGTTTAGAAAGGTTGTTTTATATGGATTATATAGATGTGCACGCATCGAAATGACAGAGCATGCACACTTGAACTAAAACGTATATTTTACTGCATGTATTAAAACATCTAATTGCAAAAAAAAAAGGATAAAAAAATGAAAGAAACATTTTCTTTAATATTTCTCTTTATGATTTTACATATTTCTAGGGTGGGAGGGATAGTTGGGAATTTTAGAGACAGGTTGCGAGGAGGGATGGACAGATAGGTAATTGGTATTTATATTTATTTATAATCAGAGATTTTCTAATTGATTTTTGTTCTAAATTTTATTTCTTGATTTTTAAATAGTACTTCTTGTAATTGTATGGAATCCTGAATGCAGTGGCTGCTGCACACATACGTGCTTACAGTGGACGGTGCCTGCAGATTGAAAAAGAGTTCTGCGACAGGCAACCAAATCTCCTGGGTCAGACTGGGCATCACAATGGGCAGCAAATACTACCAGATCATCTGGCATGTGCTCCTCACAATCCTGGAGATTGTTGATTTACAAACTTGGAGTTGCAGAGATACATAACACATAACTTTACCCAATGGCCAAGAAATTGGAAGAGAAAAAAAAATCCAAAATCACTACAATCATAATGTAAATTATGTTTGCTTCTGTTAAAAGGGCTGATTCTAGCTTTTCGGCTGCATGAGGTGAAAATTGAAATGGCGCCCCCCAGATTGAAATCCTCCTGGCTGTTCTACATCACTACCAGCCTTCTCCAACTCTTGCAGATGCGCCGTTGCAGAGTACACCTCACTGCACGGTGCCTGTCCACGGAGTACAAGGCAATGGTGCAGCCGAGAAAGCTGGAGGAGACTGGTAGTGATGTAGAACAGCCAGGAAGATGTCAATCAAGCATGGAAAGGTGGGTTTGGAGTCAGAACTGTGTTCTCTTCAGGATAGTGGCACTGCCCCATAACCCTTTAACCCCTTCCCGCTGCAGCCAGTTTTGACCTTCCTGACAGAGCCTAATTTTTTTAAATCTGACATATCTCAGTTTATGTGGTAATAACTTTGAAATGCTTTTACCTATCCAAGCGATTTTGAGACTGTTTTCTCGAGGAAAATGACTGGTATTTGACATTTGGAGCGTCAATTTTGCTGGTATGGTTTGCAGACGCCATGTCGCATTTGCAAAACCCTTGATGTACCAAAAAAAAAAAGTGACCCCATTTTAGAAACTACTTTCGGGGTGAAAGGCATTTATCAAAGGGTGTAGTGAGCATTTAGACCCCACAGGTGTTTTTCAGAAATTGACACGCAGATGATGCAAAGCGAAAATTGCAATTTTTCCACTGATGTGCCGTTTCACCACACAATATGATGCGCCCAGCTTGTGCCACTGGAGAATCTTACCCCATAAATTGTTAAGTGGGTTCTCCCAGGTATGGCAATGCCTTACATGCGGACGTAAACTGCTTGACTAAGGTAAGTTGGATGTTTTGCTGTCTCCAACCTCCCACCAGTAACCCAAATAAGGGACCACAACCTGAAATTGGTGTAAAGGCCACAACAGCCATTTATTAATTACACAAAATATTCAAATGCAATCAATAACATAACCAGAATATAAAAACATATTATAAATCAACATCCTGCACTATTCTGCAAACATTCCCCTGTTAAAGATTCCTCGAAGGCACTTCAAGAATTATATTTTCATTGCATCCTTTCCTTGTCAGGTCTGGAACTTATTGCCCTACAGCCGTACTGCACCTGACCCGAGGGCACCAACGATCTCCAAGACCTTACCTTTCCTGGGGACCCTGCCCATCAGGATTGTATAATACAAGCTGGGTAACCACTCCCAGCCCCTACAATACTACCCAGGGTTAAATGCCTATGTAATCTCTGTGGAGTACATCAGGGCATAATATGAGGGTATAATAATGGGGTAAATAATACAATTATCCATAGATGTGAGGTACGCTGTGAAGCAATCTGTTATGGACAGGCCGGTGTCGCACTGATAAACGGTATCCTTTTTTATCGCTCTTTTGTAACACTCTGCACCTTTTGTGGACTTTTCCTCCTTTGTAGTTTGGGAAATTTTGCTGGGAAAGTTTTGCGCTGGTATAATACGGGCGTCCCCGCTTCCAGAAGATGTGCTATGTTCCTTCCCTTCCTAGTTCCTAAATACTAGGGCCCTGAAACTGAAGGAATGTTCCCTTCCGGCCTGCACATCGGGATGATTTTTTATCACGGCATTACTAGTGGCATAAATTTTTTATTTTCGTGTGTGGGCTTGTTTTTTTCGAGACAAGCTGTAGATTTTATTGGTACCATTTTGGGACACATATGACTTTTTGATCACTTATTCATTTTAATTTTTGGAAGATGAAATGACCAAAAACAAGCAATTCTGGAATTGTTTTTTATTGGGGGTTTTTTCCGGCATTCACCGTGTGCCATAAATTACATGTTAACTTTATTCTGCGGGTCAATACGATTATGGCAATACCAAATGTATATTGTTTTTTTCATGTATTGCAGCTTTTGCACGATAAAAACCCTTTTTCAAAAAAAAATTAAAATCGCTATATTCTAAGACCCATAACTTTTTTATTTTTGAGCAGACAAAGCTGTGTCAGGGATTTTTTTTTGTGGGTAGGGCTGTCGTTTTTATTGGTACTATTTTGGGGTAAATGTGACTTTTTGATCACTTTCTATTCCATTTTTTTTGGAAGATGTGACCTAAAAACAGCGATTCTTGAGTTGTTTTGAAATTATAATTTTTTTTATGCGTTCACCGTGCAGGTCAAATTATGCAATAGTTTTATAGTTTGGTTCGTTTTGGACGCGGCGACACCAATTATGTAGTTTTTTTTTGTTTGTTTTTTTTTCCAATAATAAAAGACTTATTATGGGAAAAAATGCAATTTTATTTTTTTAACTTGACATTTTTATAAACTTTTTTTTAACATCCCACTAGGGGACTTGAAGGCCTGCACCTCTGATTGCTACTCTAATACACTGCACTATATGCGTAGTGCAGTGTATTAGAGCAGTCAGTCATACACAAGCCGGATCCTTATAGGCTTCCGTATAAGGCAGACAAAGAGGCTATTATTATAGGCCTTCGGTTGCGATACCAACCATCGCCACCCTAGCGATCACGTGGCTGGGGTACCAGCCGGTTAACAAACCCTCAGATGCTGCAATCTCTATTGTGACTAGCTCCGGTCCTTGCCATTACAGCTGACACCCGGCGGTGATGGTGTGGGCTCTGCTTCTGAGCCCGCAATTTTACCGCAACATAATGGTACTTCACTTTGCGGGAACCCCTTCCCGACAGCGCCGTATATATAGGGCGAATGTCGGGAAGGGGTTAAAGAGTAGGTAGCATATAGCATGCACTGTTTTTAAAAGTTGACTTTCTAGCTTTTGCTGCATCTGAATAAAACATACAGGGGAATGTTTGGAAATATTGTCAGGTCATGTATAACAGTATGGTGGCATTTCAAGGGGTTAAAATTACCTGACAGTTTCCCATTAAATTAATTGCAACAATTTCATCTGCACTGAAATTTTGTTATTATAAATATATCCTATATAATTACAGCACCAGAACCAAACTCTGACATATACATGGCACCAGAACAAAGCTCAGTACATATATACAGCACCAGAACAAAGCTCAGTACATATATACAGCACCAGAATAAAGCTCAGAAGATAAATACAGTACAAGAACCAATTATATTCACAAAAAGTGAAGTCACATACTATTACCAATATTGAAATAGTAGCAAAAGTCAATTTTTTTTAAAAATCACAACAAATATAAAAACTGTACAGTAGAGGATTCAAATCAATAACTGTATATGGGCTACATACAGAACCATCTACATCTAACAGCAAAAAGCAGTGTTTGCCAAATACACAGTGGTAAAACATTGACCATACCATAGACAGTGACATATCATCATTATGGGTACGACACTTGATCTTTACTTGCCTAGTTTTATTGATTGGGTTTAGAGGGTTAGTTTCCTCTATATGATAGTTCACATACTAGTCCATGTTGTGTTAGTTCACCACATGGTCTGCTGACAAGCACTTAGGATATATATACTATCATTCTCTCCTCCTCCTGTGGATTTATTTAGTACCCATGTTTTACCACTGTGTATTTGGCAAACACTGCAATTGTGACTTAGTGTCCCTGATTAGGTATTTTATACCCATTGTTGCTTCGCATTTAACATCATAGCTCTTCTCCTGATATGGTTGTATAACTTTTCATATGCTTTTTGCTATTCGATGTAGATGATTATTTATGTAGCCTACATAGAGTTATTGATTTGAATCCTCTGTGTACAGTTTTTAGATTTGTTGTGATTTAATATGAAATGTTAAATACTTTTGTGTCAAAAAAGACAAAAGTATAATAGGTATGATACCTTTATTGGCTAACCATAAAAGTTTTATATGCAAGCTTTCAGAGCACAGAGGCCCCTTCTTCAGGCAGTTTACAAATGAATATTCAATATTAGTAATGGTATATGACTTCTTTTTTCGGTGAATATATATCATATTGCAGAGTTTCTATTTGTTATTTGAGAGGTGTTAATTTAGATATAAGGATTGCCTAGCCCATCAGTTAATTGTCCTGTGAGACTTGTGTTTATAATAGTACAGGAACCAAGCTTAGTACATAAATACAGCACCAGAACCAAGCTCAGTAAAAATATACAGCACCAGAACAAAGCTCAGTACAGCAATACAGTATACAGCACCAGCACAGAGATCATTTGCAAAGTCAGTGTAAACCCTGCTGTATAGGTTTGTACAGCGTAAAACTACAGCTCCCAGCATCGCCCGAACAATGGTAAGGATATGTTGGGAGTTGCCGCCCATCATCTTGCTGCAGATTGTAACGGCTGCCGCGCCGTTCCCCGCCTTCCCACGGCCTCTGCTCCGGTTCCTGCGCCCTCCATTAGCACGTGCTCATCCCGAGCTCCACTTACCTGATCCGGACGCTCAGCTGGCCCTGGGCGGCGTCAGGAAAGTGCATCCCTTACCTCCCTCTGCGGCCGTCATCCTCGATGTGCGGCTGCAGTCACTAGAGGGCACGCGTGCTGACTCGTTCTGTCTTAAAGGGCCAGCGCACGCCTTAATTCTAAAGACTTCCTATTTAAGGTCCCTCCTTCCATTCATCCATGCTTGTTCAACCGAGTTCCCAGTGAGTTTCCCTGTGCTCTGGTTCTCTGTTTCCTTCCCTTCTGCCTTTGTCTGGATTTCCTGTTGCTAACCTCTGCCTGAACTTGACTATCCTTGCCTGCCGCCTGCCTTGACCAATTGCTATCCATACCCATTACGACGCCAGCCGCCTGCCTTGACCTACTGCTTCCATACCCGTTACAACATCTGCTGCCTGTCCTGACTTCTGCCTTTCCATCCGACCGCCTCTACCCGCTGTGCCAAGTGTTGCCTGGGTTCCAAGCACCATCTCCCAGACAACACCGAGGATCCAAGGACAAACCGGTGAGAACCGTTATACATATCATACAGTGGCTACAGTACTGATTAGAGGCAGAATAAACATTTACATTGAATGATTTACAGGTGACGTCTTCTCGGATTGTAGTCAATCGTTTTCTCTTTTTTTCCTCTATCCAGTCCAGACCTCATGATGACTTCTCCCGGGAACGGCCCATTTCTGCAGTTTGCCGCTCAGATGTCTTCAGCTTCTCACTTTTTAAACATTTCTGCACCTATAAATGAAAATAAAATGCTCATGATGCCAGACTACGCCCTTAAATATAATAGTGCAATACACTGCACCTCTAATTATAATAACACCATACACTGTGTCCCCCACACACAGTGCCACCTGTAGTTGCTGGCCCTCATAGAGCCACCTGTAGACAGCCCCCCACATAGAGCCCCCTGTAGACAGCGCCCCACATAGGGCCTCCTGCAGATTGTGCCCTCAGAGCCTCTTTTAGAGACTGCTCCACATAGCGCCCCTTTAGACAGCGGTCCACGTAGAGCCCCCTGTAGACAGCCCCCCACATAGAGCCCCCTGTAGATAGAGCCCCACATATAGCCCCCGGTAGACAGAACCCCACATAGAGCCCCTTGTAGACAGCGCCCCACATAGAGCCTCCTGTAGACAGCGCCCCACATAGAGTCTCCTGCAGATAGTGCCCTCAGAGCCTCTTTTAGATACTGCTCCACATAAAGCCCCCTGTAGATAGTGCCCCCATAGAGCCCCCCTGGAGATAGTGCCCCATAGAGCCCCTCTGTAGATAGTGCACCCATAGAACCCCCTGGAGATAGTGCCCCCATAGAGCCTCCCTGGAGATAGTGCCCCCATAGAGCCTCCCTGGAGATAGTTCCCTACATAGATAGTAGCCCCATAGATCCGCCTGTTGATGATGCCCCCCAGAGTCCCCTGTATGTAGAGCTGCCTGTAGATAATGCTACTCACACTGGTAAGTGAAAAAAAACAAAAAAAACTTTACATACTCACCTAATCCCGTTCCCGTGTCAACCTCTAGCAACGCAGGACTGGTCTCTTCTAATCAAGTCTGCTGGAGCTGAACGACGACTATTGCATCATTAACAAGCGCTGAATGGCAGGGCCTTTCAATGACGCAAGTGGCGCGATTATGTAATGGCGCAGCTTGCATCATTGAAAGGCGCTGAATGGCAGGGCAAGGAACTAATGTTCCTTGTCTTGCCAGTGCTAGTGATCCATGTAATTGTATCTGCGTCCTATAGACGCAGATACAATTATAGTGCAGGAGGGGGTGACGGTGTTTTTTTTTAGTGGCACGGCCGCCCCCTCAGAGAAGCTCACCTCGCCTCGTGGTCGATGCGGCCTGTCTGTTAACCTTAGCCACCAATTGTAACTACAGAAATAAAAATGATCAAGAAAAAACTGCAAGAAAAAACCTGAGTTTTATGATACTTTTTTACATACTTACCTCAAAGTGATGAGCAGCCTCTCAGTCGCACTGATGGACCTCGTCATCACAGTGTCCTCCCTGCAGAGGTGTTTGTCGAGGATTTAAACAAAATTGTCAAAGGCCTCAATCCAGGAATTTCTCAGGAAATGTGATAATAAATAAAATGAATTACTTATTTATACTCTATCATATACATTTTAATCATGGCTACATTACAAGCAAAAAGTATAAAAATAAAATACTGACCGTCTTGTCCAGGTAAAGGTGAACACAGTGGCCCCGATCTTCTTTCAAGGCCACTATGGTGCCTTTTAGTTTGCGCCTGAGGAGACAAAAGTGGGAAAAACACATACAAAATCTATTCATTTACCATGCTAAAACAAAATTAGAAAAAAAATGTATACAAATATTATTTTGGGGTACCTACCTGATGCGTTCTCCAACGGCGAATAATATTCACCACAATATTCATCAGAAGATACATTTGGGGACATTTTTATTCATTCTTTTTATTTATTTTTTACATTTTTGAGGATTTCTTTGGCTTGAATGGAGAAATAGGTCCTTCTCCTCATCAGTAAACAGATAAAAATGGAGTCTGGAGAATAGGAGTTTTCATGATCATGTGGCAGTAGAATAGTCTCCAGAGGGTGTATTTTAAAAATAAAATCTGTCACAAAACTAAAATCCGCAATTAAAATCTGCAGGAAAGAAGGTGGATTTCTGAGGCGGATTCCCTTGATTTTCGCGCAGCCGCCATCATTATGACACTCCGTTTGGATGTTTGTAAACAGAAAAGCACGTGGTGCTTTTCTGTTTACATTCATCCTTTTGACAGCTGTTGTGTGAAACAGGCAGTTCGCACCGAAGTGCTTCCGTGGGGCATGGATTTTCACACACCCATTGACTTCAATGGGTGCGTGATGCGAGAAAAACGCAGACACAAAGAACATGTTGCAAGGTTTACGCAGCGGACTAACGCTGCGCAAAACTCACATACTATCTGCACCGCCCCATAGACTTCTCTAGGTCAGCGCGAGCCGCGTGAAAACCACGCGGCCGGCACGGACGCAAAACACGTTCGTCTGAATCCGCCCTAACTATGCATGCCGTTATCTTACCTCTCAATGCAGGGACAGGGGATAACATGTTTTTAGGATTGCTGCCCCACCGTACAGACTCTTACGGCACTTCTAATCGACGTGCCAAAGAATGTATTTGTGTGAAAACCCTTTTAACCCGTTGAGGACGGCCCACTGTATTTATGTGGTGCGGATTTAAGCATGCTGCCCGAGCAACTGGGCAGTTGAATGTCAGGTGTCAGAGACGGGTAGGGACCCTGGAGGGAAGACAGAAGAGATTTTTACTTCTTCAGTCTTCTGTGTACTCACGTACACAGCGCTCAATGAGAAATGTGTATAGAATAAAGGCAGTGGCCTCTATTGGTTCCCGTGAATGCCGGTAGTAAAGGCTGTTGCTGGGTCTAACTAAACCCAGTACAGCCCTAAGGGTATGTTCACAAGGCAGCGTCCGTTACGGCTGAATTTACGGTGCTGTTTTCAGGAGAAAACAGCACCGTAATTTCAGCCGTTATGGCATGTGCAGGTGTCTTTCGCTGCGTCCATTACGGACGTAATTGGAGCTGTTTTTCCATGGAGTCCATGGAAAACGGCTCCATTTACGTCTGAAGAAGTGACAGGCACTTCCTTGACGCGGGCGTCTATTTTACGCGCCGCCTTTTGACAGCGGCGCGTAAAAAAAATGACCGTCGGCACAGAACATCGTAAGACCCATTCAAATGAATGGGCAGATGTTTGCCGACGCTTTTGAGACGCATTTTCGGCCGTAATTCGGGGCTAAAACGCCAGAATTACGTCCGTAAATAGTGTGTGAGAACCCAGCCTAACAGTGACAATAGTCACTATAACAAGGCTGAGTGCCCCTGTATCTAGGGCTGCTGTGCTACAACAGTTAAAGTGGAAAAGAATAGTGTAAAAAAAAAAAGGAGAAAAAAAAATGAAATAATATAGTCCCCCATAGGTCTTTTCTGACCTTTCGGGGACAGACCGTAATAATAACAACAACAATAAAATTTTATTTAAAAAAAAACACACATAAAATCTCCTCTCCGCCAATGTCGTAATGTTAGCCCTGTAACCCAATTACCCTAAAATAGTTATGAAATATATACAAATTTACCTTAGACAATGAAAATCACAAATAAAATTCTATTTTGGGCGGGATTCACACGACCGGGTCGTTCCCGAGCCCGAGTGTCAGCCGGTAAAATCGGCCATTTTGCCCGGCCGGTTTGCATTAAGTTTTGCATCCGTGCCGGGCAGATCCGGACAGTGACATCAGCGGCAACTCCTGAAGGGGAATCCCCATGTGTTCGGGGATTCCGCTTCAGGAGTTTCCCCTGATGTCACTGCCCTGATATGGACAGAGACATCAAGCGCTCTGTCCAGGAGCGGAATCCCCGAAAACACGGGGATTCCGCTCCTTCAAGGAGCTAAAGTGCGGCTAGCACATAGCAGAGCGGGGAGATACCTCCCTGCTCTGCTATAGCGGCGTCGCTACAGTAGTAGCAGCCGCAGCAGCTGCTAGCGGCGCCATCGAAGGTGTCGCCGGGCCAGGGTGCTTTTCAAGCAGGGGAAGGGAGCCAGCGCAGCGCTCCCTTCCACCTGCTGTACACCCCGGCCCTGCCACACAGTGTACAGCGATGCCATTCGTCAGAATGGCATCAACTCCTCCTCCTCACATGCACTCTGCGCTGTGAGGAGGAGATAGAGCGCAAGCTCCGGAAAACCCAGCCATCACTCGGGACACATCCCGGTGATGGCCGTGTATTACCCGGCCCCATAGACTTCTATGGGAGCCGGGCGGCCGGGTACCCGGGCGAAGATAGAGCATGTCCTATTTTTTGACGGCCGGTTTTCCCGGCCGTCAAAAAATCGGTCGTGTGAATAGCCCCATTAGGGGTCTATTATTCCTAATGCAGCCGGGTGCCGGCCGATTTATGAACGGCCGGCACCCGGCCGGGAAACCCTGCCGTATGAATGAGGCCTTAGGGTAACGCCATATTAGCAGAAAAAAAATTGCTAAAAAGTGAAAAAATATATATTTTTTTACTATTTTCAAACTCTAAGGGTATGTTCACACGCTTAACAAAAAACGTCTGAAAATACGGAGCTGTTTTCAAGGGAAAACAGCCCCTGATTTTCAGACGTTTTTTGAGCAACTCGCGTTTTCTACGGCCGTTTTTGGAGCTGTTTTCATTGGAGTCTATGAGAAAACGGCTCCAATTACGTCCCAAGAAGTGTCCTGCACTTCTTTTGACGAGGCTGTAATTTTACGAGCCATCTTTTGACAGCGACGCGTAAAATGACAGGTCGTCGGCACAGAACATCGTAAAGCCCATTGCAAGCAATGGGCAGATGTTTGCCGACGTATTGGAAGCGTTTTTTCAGACGTAATTCGAGGCGTAAAACGCCTCCAATACGTCTGAAAATAGGTCGTGTGAACCCAGCCTAAGCCTAAAAATGCGAGAAAGAAAAAGAGCAAAAATATGCGTATTAAAATAAGAACAGAAGCCTGCATTGATTACGGAAAAAAAACATTGCAAAAATCTTGTCAGTGGCCCAACAAATAAAAACGTTATGGCCGTTTAACGAACGCATGTTAAATATGGCTAAACGGTGTCTGGCCCTGATCTGGTTCACCCCAATTACGGCATTTATACAGGGTCCTGAATGCATTCCTGTACATATCGTTTTTCAGTGGCAATATTTGTGTCACACTCATGCCAGACTATGCTAAATCAGCATTAGAAAAGGGTGCAGTGGCTCTTTAAGAGAAGCAGCACTCCCCCTAGCTCCTCACTCCATATTCAGGCTCAGTATGCAGCGCTCGTCCTGCATATATTATGTTCATGACGCAGCTGCAAAAAAATGTTCATGTAAAAACTGCATTCAACTTTATAAGAGGAGACGGCGGATTTGTGTATTTCCTTGTGTAACATTTCACTGCATGAGCCTCCAGCAGTCGGTGCCCGCACAAGACGGGGATACCAGATGATTAAATATTAATAAGAGGTGTCCCTGCTCTGCACCGAACCCTCGTTATATCCATGCAAATACCCCCATTGTGCGGAGCCCCGGCTACAAGTGCGCTGTGTGGGGAATTTATAATGAGCCGTCCCGGGTCACCGGAGCTGTGAGACCGCCACAAAGGCAGACGAGTATAAATCCCGCCGCCCGGAGCCGCCTTACGGGTGAGTAACAGTCTTCTCTCAGAACGGGGTTTCCGACTCGTTACAAACGAATTTAAATCGTTAAGCGAGAAAAAAAACGTTGTTTTTTTATTATTATTAATATGCAATGTTGTTAATTAGCATAATTTATATATTTATGATAAGGTTGGGGGCGGGGAGCACAGGCCGCCGTTTTGCATGGGTCGTGTTGTGACTGCAGGACACGGGGGAGAAGTGATGTGGTGAGGGGCGGGGGATAGAATAGAATAGAAGTAATGGAAAAAAAAGCGCCCGGCAGCCGTGGCGCGGAGGGATACCGTTGGCATTCGATTGAACTATTTAACTCTCTCACCTAAGCAGTGCACAGTGATAGTGATGGAAGTAACAATTCTAAACCCTGCAGATTGTAAGAGCAGTTATACAGGGTGGCGTTCTCTTACAATGTTCTATTAACTGTTTCCATTCCAGAGCACAGAAGGACATGTATTTTAGTTGCCCCATGTGGCAATATTGGTACATAATAATATGCACTTTTAAGTCGTCGGCAGTTGTATAAATGCATAAAGCAGGGCAATAGGTGCCACCAATGCATCAGAATGTTGACCTAAATCATTGCATGGCTTGCTCCAGGTGGACTCCATTTCAGGTGACTGCCGACCTTATTTATTTATCACTAACAAGTTCTGCAGTAAATCTAAAACTTTATTTACTCCCATTGGTCCTTGACACAAGTAGGACTCGACGTCTAAGGGTATGTTCACACGGCGGGGGTCCGTAACGGCTGAAATTACGGGGATGTTTCAGCCTGAAAACATCCCCGTAATTTCAGCCGTACCGGCATGTGCAGGCGCTTGAGCGCCGCGTCAAGTACGGCCGTAATTAGCGCAGCTATTCATTGGAGTCAATGAATAGCGGCTCCAATTACGGCCAAAGAAGTGACAGGTCACTTCTTCTACGCGGGCGTCTATTTACGCGCCGTCATTTGACAGCGGCGCGTAAATAATACGCCTCGTGTGAACAGACAAACGTCTGCCCATTGCTTTCAATGGGCAGATGTTTGTCAGCGCTATTGAGGCGCTATTTTCAGACGTAATTCGGGGCAAAAACGCCCGAATTACGTCCGTAAATAGGCCGTGTGAACATACCCTAATTCTTCGACCACAGGTGCCCGCACACTAGGGACAATTTTTCCCAAGCCTTTCCATATGTTTTTGGAATGTGTTAAGAGGCACACCAGTACCGAAGGTAATCCATGCCGATATCCGGAAAAACATGAAATTTCCGTTGGGTTTGAACCAATGGCACCGCTACTGCAACACAACAGTCCTAAACACTAAAGCCAACATGTATTGACTTCTATTGGAGTGCAACTAAAGAAAAAGACTCCTGCGACTCTCCCTCCCCATTCACACGAGCGTGAATCACGTCCGTGTGCTGTGTGTTGAAACAACGCACAGCACACGGCCCTATTGATTTCAATGGGACCGTTCACACATGCGTGAGTTTTCACGCAACGAGAGTCCGCTGTGTGAAAGACATTGCATGTCCCATATTGGTGCATTATCACGCACCTACGCGCCAATTGAAGTCAATGGGTGTTTGGTGCGTGATGTACGCATCAATTGAGTTGAAAATAAGTAAAAAAAAAAGAAGTGCTTTGCGAGTGCGTGAATAGCGCATACCCCTCGCAAAGCACACTGATGCATAACGCCACACACACGGACCCGATTCACGCACGTTTTTCATTTGCGTGAATCGGGCACGCTCGTGTGCATGAGGACTAATTCTGAGCATCATATGCCGCAAGTCTCATTGTATCCAAGACTGTCAGGGTGAGCCCTAGTTGTCACCCTCAAATATGGAGTATTCTGCAGAAAAGCAAGGGTTAATGTTGTGGGGGAGTGGTGGTGGAGGATGCGGGGAGAGGTCTGCAATGTGAGCTATAAATTATGTGCTCCTGGGCGGATGAGTCCTGCTGCCATGTCTGATTATGTATTCCTGAAGGGCTGAGCGATCATTAGCATGCTACTTACAAGTCACACTGTACCCATGCTTGACAGACAACTTGGAGTCTGCTCTATGAAATGCTGATGTGCACTGACGCTGTGCATTCCTATGTACTGCATTTTACGACTTGTTCGCTCTGAAATCACAGCACATTGTTAATGTCGACATAGCTGAAAGATTTGTCTGAAATTCTATTAAAAAGATGTTTACAAGCCCCACTTAACCTAATGAAATCCAGGCATTTTGTAGTTCACAAGGAGCTGCGTATGTGCTTTGGATTAAAGGTAGTTTTTATAGGATGTAATAAAGAAATTTGGACTCGGTTTAAGGGCAGCATAGTATGGGGACCGGTCTGGTCTACTGTTAGCCCAAACTAAACGAAAAAATATTGCGCCTTTTGGCCATTAGCTATTAAAGAATACAGCGGACTCAAAGTTTTAAGTCCACTGTATTTATGAAGGCGGTGCTCCTCCACCCTTCCTGCCAGTGATTGATGGCTGCCATGTATACATACAGAGGTTTTACAAAATCGCAGCAAAAATTACTGTAAATACACCCTAAACTGGGTTTTTATTGTAAACACTTTTTTCTAATTTTTATGTGAATAGCCATATAAAA
This sequence comes from Rhinoderma darwinii, assembly GCF_050947455.1. Classification (NCBI taxonomy): domain Eukaryota; kingdom Metazoa; phylum Chordata; class Amphibia; order Anura; family Rhinodermatidae; genus Rhinoderma; species Rhinoderma darwinii. The sequence continues at coordinate 96,528,645 of NC_134688.1, forward strand.
ACCCTGAACTATTCCAGTTTTTATACTAGCTTCTGAAACACACAAAATATGCTGATATTTCCTGTTTTCTGTAGCTCAATTGTCCGATTTGCCGGGTAGACTGGGACAGGGTCTGCAGAGTCATCCCGTTATCTTTAGAAGCTGCGGGATTTAGTTAAAATTTTGACTTTTGATGCATTTACGCCACTTTAACAAAGAGCGGGTGAGCTTAAAGGGGTTTTCCAGGGACACAAAATTTTTGACCTAATATTCTATGTAACTATTTTTTCAAATCTGACATGTTTCACTTTATGTGGAAATAACTTCGGAATGCTTTAACCTATCCAAGCGATTCTGATATTTTCTCATGACACATTGGACTTTATGTTACTGGCAAAATTTGCTCTATACATTCAGTATTTAAATGTGAAAAACACCAAAATTTAGCAAAAATTTGCATTGTTCTAAATTTAAATGTATCTGCTTGTAAGACAGGCAGTTAAACCACACAAAATAGTCGCTAATTAACATCATGTCTACATTAGATTGACATCATTTTTTGAACATCCTTTTAGTTTTCTAGGACGTTACAAGACTTAGAACTTTAGCAGCAATTTCTCACATTTTCAAGAAAATTTCAAAAGGCTATTTTTACAGGGGCCAGTTCAGTTGTGAAGTGGCTTTGAGGGCCTTATATATTAGAAACCTCCAAAAAGTCACTCCATTTTAAAAACTTCACCCCTCAAAGTATTCAAAACAGCATTTAGAAAGTTTCTTAACCCTTTAGATGTTTCACAGGAATTCAACCAAAGTATGAGGTGAAATTTACAAATTTCATTTTTTGTTGTTGCAGAAATTCATTTTTAATCCATTTTTTTGTAACGCAAAGTTTTACCAGAGAAACGCAACTCAATATTTATTGCCCAGGTTCTGCAGTTTTAGGAAATATCCCACATGTGGCCCGAGTGTGCTAATGGACTGAAGCATCGGCCTCTGAAGCATAGGAGCACCTAGTGGATTTTGGGCCTCCTTTTTATTATAATATATTTTAGGCACCATGTCAGATTTGAAGGGCTCTTGCGGTGCCAAAACAGTGGAAATCCCCCAAAATTGACCCCATTTGGGAAACCACACCCTTAAGGAAATTATCTAGGGGTTGTGAGCATTTTGACCCTACAGGTTTATTGCAGAAATTATTGGAAGTAGGCTGTAAAAATGGAAATCTACATTCTTTCAAAGAAAATGTAGGTTTAGCTAATTTTTTCTCATTTCCACAAGGACTAAAGAAGAAAAAGCTGTTTGGACACGCGGCAGGGCTTAGAAGGGAAAGAGCGCCATTTGGCTTTTGGAGCTTAAATTTAGCAGGAATTGTTTTCGGAGGCCATGTCGCATTTGCAAAGCCCCTGAGGGACCAAAACAGTGGAAACCCCCCACAAGTGGCCCCATTTTGGAAACGACACCCCTTGAGGAAATTATCTAGGGGTATAGTTAGCATTTTGACGCCGCAGGTTTTTTGCAAAATTTTCTCATTTCCACAAGGACTAAAGGAGAAAAAGCACCGCAAAATATGTTAATCAATTTCTCCCGAGTAAAACAGTACCCCATATGTGGTAATAAACGACTGTTTGGACACACGGCAGGGCTTTGAAGGGAAAGAGCGCAATTTGGTTTTGTGGCTCAAATTTAGCAGGAATGGTTTTTGGCGGCCATGTCACATTTGTAAAGCACCTGAGGGACCAAAACGGTAAAAACGCCCAAAAAGTGACTCCATTTAGGAAACTACACCCCTTGAGGAATTCATCTATGAATGTAGTGGTAATTTTGACCCCACAGGTGTTTCATAGAAATTATTAGAATTGGGCAGTAAAAATAAAAATAATCCCTTCGCTTCAATAAGACGTAGCTTTAGCTAAAAATTGTTCATTTTCTTAACAATTAAAAGAAAAAAAGAAACCCAACATTTGTAAAGCAACTTCTCTGGAGTACGGCAATACCCCATATGTGGTCATAAACTTCTGTTTGGGCACATGGCAAGGATCAGAAGAGAAGGAGCAGCATTTGGCTTTTGGAGCACAGATTTTGCTGGAATGGTTTCTTGACACCATGTCGCTTTTGCAAAGCCCCTAAGGTACCAGTACAGTGGAAACTACCCAAAAGGGACTCCATTTGTGATACTACACCCCTTGCAGAATTAATCTAGGGGTGTAGTGAGCATTTTGACCCCACAGGTTTTTCATAGATTTTATTTGAATTGGGTATTGAAAATAAATAAGACGTAGCTTTAGCGCAAAATTTTACATTTTCTCAAAAAATAAAGCAGAAAAAGTACCCCAACATTTGTTAAGCAATTTCTCCCGAGTATGGCAATACCCCATATGTGGTTATAAACTAATTTTTGGGCACACGGCAGGGCTCAGAAGGGAAGGAGAGCCATTTGGCTTTCAGAGTACAGATTTTGCTGGATTGGTTTCTGGTCGCTATGTCGCATTTGCAAAACCCCTGTGGGACCAAAACAGTGGAAACCCCCCAAAAGTTACCCCATTTTGGAAACTACATCCCTCAAGGTATTCATCTAGGGGTGTAGTGAGCATGTTAACCCCACAGGTGTTTTGCATAAATTAGTGTGCACTCGATATTGCAGAGTGAGGCCCCATGCACACGACCGTGCCCGCAATCACGGCCCGCGATTGCGGGCACAGCCAGCCGCTGACTGACAGCCGCATTTTCGGGCCGTGCTCCCATACAAAGTATGGTAGCACGGCCCGCAAAACGCGAAAGAACGGACATGTTCCATAATTCCCAGAACATTTCCACGGCACTGACACCCTTCCGTAGTGCTACGGAAAGGTGTCAGTGTTCAATGAAAGTGAATGGCTCCGTTTTTGCGGACCGCAATTGCGGTCCGCAAAAACTGAGGTTTTTTGCTGTCGTGTGCATGGGGCCTCAAAATGGGATTTTTCAATAGATATGCCAATATGTGGTGCCCAGCTTGAGCCACCATAACAAGACAGCTCTCTAATTATTATGCTGTGTTTCCCAGCTTTAGAATCACCCTACATGGGGCCCTAATCTTTTGTCTGGACATTTGACAGGGCTTAGGAGTGAGAGAGTACCATGCGAAATTGAGGGCTAATTTGGCGAGTTACACACAATTGGTTCACAATTGAAGAGGCTCAGATGGGAAATAATAAAAGAAACCCCCCAGAAGTGACCCCATTTTAGAAACTACACCCCTCAAGGCATTTATTAAGGGGTGTAGTGGGCATTTTAACCCCACAGGTCTTTTCCATAAATGAATGCGTTGCGGATTGTGCAAAGTAAAAATTAAAAATTTTTCCCCAGATATGCCAATTCAGTGGCAAGTATGTTGTGCCCAGCTAATGCCACTGTAGACACACACCGCAAAAATTGTTAAAAGGGTTCTCCCTGGTATGGCGGTGCCATATATGTGGAAGTAAACTGCTGTTTGGGCACACTGTAGGGCTCAGATGGTTGGGAGCGACATTTGGCTTTTGAAGCGTAGATTTTGCTTGGTAGTAGTTTTGTTTGAGTATTGCTGGTGTTTCCGTTTATAATGTGGGGCATATGTAAGCTGGGCAGAGTATATCAGGGGCATAGTCAGGTGGTATAATAATGAAGTAAACAATAAAATAATCCATAGATGTGTGTTACGCTGTGAAGCAATCCTTTCTGCACAGGCTGGTGTCGCACTGATAAATGGTGTCTTTACTTATCCCCCTTTTGGTCCACACTCCGCACCTTTGCAGGAGTTTTACTAGGAAGTGTTGTCCTGGTATAATACGGGCGCCCTCGCTTCTAGCAGATATGTTTGGGCCTTCCCCTTCCTGGTTCCCTAATTTTAGGGCCCCGATAAATCGCCTCTTGAAACAGACGAAATGTTCCCCTCTGATCTGCATAACAGCATATTTTTTATTTCCTGACTTATGGAAGCCTTGCATGCCATGAATAAGGACACGAGACGTGTCAGAAACGCGTAGGCACATTCCAACAAGGAAAACTTTGATCCTTTACCCATCACTCATCCCTATATTCTTCACATTGCAGAACTATCCTATTTAGTTCTTTTTATTGTTATGCCAATAAAATTGGAACAGGAGTTCCTTTTTACTTTCACCCAGCGCTGGATTTTGGTTCACTTTATTCTCCTGTTGTTTGCCGCTGGCCGTGCGGGAATCCGGGCGCTGTCTGTCCCCAGACACAACGAATGGTGAGCTGGAGGTCCTCCTCCCCCCCCTCTTCCCCACTTACAATTTCTTATGGAAGCCTTAACTAATTTTATTTTTTCATAGACATAGTGGTATAAGGGCTGTTTTTTTGCGGGACGAGCTGTAGTTATTATTGATACCATTTTGGGGTAGATGCGACTTTTTGATCACTTTTTATCCTATTATTTGAGAGGCAATATGACCAAAAAACAGCAATTTTGGCATCGTTTTTTATGGTTTTTTTTATACAGCGTTCACCATGCATTATAAATTACATGTTAACTTTATTCTGCGGGTCAGTACGATTCGGGCGATACCTAATTTATAGAACTTTTTTATATTTTACAACTTTTTGCACAATAAAATTACTTTTGTAAAAAGAATGGATTTTTTCTGTCGCCATTTTGTGAGAACCATAACTTTTTAATTTTTTAGTCGACGGAGCTGTATGGGGGCTTGTTTTTTGCAAGACGAGCTATAGTTTTTATAGGCATCATTTTTGGATACATGCGACTTTTTGATCACTTTTTATTTACATTTTTTTAGTGCAAAGTGACCAAAAAACTGAAATTCTGGCATTATGTTTTAAGTTTTTTTTTTACGTCCTGCACCGTGTGGAATAAATAGCATAATATTTTTATAGTTTAGGCCGTTATGGTCGCGGCGATACCAAATATGTATGGTTTATTTATTTTTTTCAATACTAAATGAAAAAGGGCGATTGTGTTTTATTTTATTACTTAAAACTTTTATTATATTTTTTACAACTTTTTTTCACTTTGTTTTACACTTTACTTTAGTCCCACTAGGGGACTTGAAGGTCCAACTGGCAGATTTTTTTTTTTATAATACATTGCACTACCTACGTAGTGGAATGTATTAGATCTGTCAGTCATTCACTGACAGCAAGCCGATTAGGCTTTGCCTCCGGGCGGGGCCTAATTGGCTTCCTTAATGGCAAACAGGAGGCCATTGTTAGGTCTCCTGTTGTCATAATAGCAGTTGGCAGTTGTGCGAATGTTGGGCACATCTGGCGATCTGCTAGCAACCACGCTGCATCTGAGGGGTTAATGGCAGGGATCGGAGCTAGTTCCGGTTCCTGCCGTTACAGGTGGATGTCAGCTGTAACATACAGCTGATATCCACCGCTGATAACGCCGGCTCATCTCCTGAGCCGGCGCCATCTTGTCGGTGGCTACGGAAGCCCTTTCAGGCCCCGCCTCCAGGCGGGAGCTGGAAGATTTCCGGGCTAAGCACACCGGGAGGCCAGTATTAGGCCTCCGGTTGCCATTGCAGCCACCGACACCCCGGCGTTTTCATTGCTGGGGTGTCGATGAGCTGCAAACACCTTAAATGCAGCAATCGCTTTTGACGGCTGCATTTAAGGGGTTAATGGCGGGGATCGAAGCTAACTTCAGTCCTCACCATTACAGCAGGATGTCAGCTGTAAGATACAGCTGACATCCGGGAATGATGGCACCGACTCAGCTTCTGAGCCGGTGCCATGCATTTGTCGTAAGTATACGAGATTTTGCGGGAAGCACTGGCTTTCCATGACGTATACTTACGACAAATGTCGGGAAGGGGTTAAGAACAAATTTGCATAACACTTAAAATGCTCATAACTTTGTCAAATAAATGTGTTTTTTAAAAAACAAAACAAAACGCATTACTTATCTACATTATAGCGCCTATTAGATTAGGTAGAAGACAGGGCAGTTATAAAATGGTGACAGAGCCTCTTTAAATCTGAAGACTTTACTTCCTAATCTCCCTACCTCTGCTCTGCCGGAAGTTCTGATTTTCATTTGTCTCTTTTATATATATATATATATATATATATATATAATCGTGCTGCTATTGAAGTGCAAGCAAAGAATGAACGGGGCGGACATGGAGGAGGCCATGGACCAATAGGATGCCTCAAATCCCCGGACTTCTGACGTACACCCAGGTTCGAGGCATCCTATTTGTCCACGGTTTCCTCAATGCCGCCTCTTTGATTAGGCCTCAGTGCCTGCCCCGTTTGCCTCTTATTAGTAAAACTCCTCAGTGCTTGTGCGCTGGACGGCCTGAGAAAAAAAAATGTCCTTGGAAAACCCCTTTAACTGCTTATGCAACTTCTGCTTATGTAACTACAACCAGCATAAAATAGCAGCAGAGATGTTCCCTGTACACAGACTGCACACTAAGGCTATGCCCACATGGCGGATTTTCCATTTGAAAAAATCTGCCGTGGAATTGACCGAGAAACTGTGTCAGAAATTCAAGGCCTGATCCTTGGATTTCTGCTGCGGTTTTGCAGTAAAAACTTCTGTGTTTCCGCATGGAGATTAGCTGCATTCAATGGAGGCTACCTGACTCGTGATAACTGTGGTTATCAGCAAGGCGGTTTGCAATTCCGCCAGCTGAAAATGCTTTGAACAACAGGGCGGTTTCCCATTGAAGACAATGGGAGGCTTGTTATATGCGTTTTTCACACTAATTCCGATGCGGAAAACGCGTTGGAATTAGCGTGAGATTTCAACCATATGAACAAGGCAATTCTTCTCCACACAGTAGACCCTCCCAGCTCAGAAACATTAAATCTCACGGAGCAGTCAAAATCTGCTGAGACTACTCACCGAGGTTCAGCTGAAGTTGTCTCCCTTTTTTAAAGGGTCAGAGCTTTTATAACTAAATTAGAGAGAACATTTTTTAAATCCAATAATGAAGTCTGGTTCAGAAGTATTTGGACAGTGACACAATTTTCCACCACAATGGAGTTGCAAAAAAAAAGCAATTAAGATGTTAATGAAGTGTAGACATTCAGCTTCAATTCATAGGGTTTAACAAAAAATATTGCATTAAAGAGGCTCTGTCACCAGATTATCAAATCCCTATCTCCTATTGCATGTGATCGGCGCTGCAATGTAGATAACAGTAACGTGTTTTGTTGTTTTTTTTTTAAAACGACAATTTTTGGCCAAGTTATGAGCAATTTTATATTTATGCAAATGAGCCTTTCTAATGTGTTTTCTCTTATTTCCAACTGGGCGTGTCTTGTGTTTGTAACATCTGGGCGTGTTTACTTGTTTTACTAGCTGGGCGTTGTGAATAGAAGTGTTTGTCAGCATCATATGTCAGCATCATACACTTCTATTCACAACGCCCAGCTAGTGAAACAAGTAAACACGCCCAGATGTTACAAACACAAGACACGCCCAGTTGGAAATAAGAGAAAACACGCCCAGTTGTCCATTAGAAAGGCTCATTTGCATAAATATAAAATTGCTCTTAACTTGGCCAAAAATGATAGTTTTTAAAAAAACAAACCGTTACTGTTATCTACATTGCAGCGCCGATCACATGCAATAGGAGATAGGGATTTGATAATCTGGTGACCGAGCCTCTTTAACCATTTAGAAATTACAGCAAGTTTTTTACATTGTCCATCGTTTTTCACAGGCTCAAAATTAATTGGACTATTGACTGATAAGCAATTTCATGGCGGGTATGGCCTAATCTCTCCTTATTTATGACAATGTAAGGGCCTGTTCACATCTGCTTTAGGCTTCCGTTAATCTTTTTCGTCAGAGGAACAGACAAACGGAAAGTATCGTTTCCGTTTGCATTTACCATTGATTTCAAAGCTATTTTTTTTTCGTTTCAGTTTGCATCAGTTTGGCTCCATTCCATTAGGTTTCTGCTATTTTGACGAAAAGAATAGCGTAGCACACTATCAATTCATTCTTAAACAAAAAAAACTGTACTGGCGAGATCAGCAACGCCAAACGGCCTTTAAGACCACAGAAAACAACTAATGAGGATAATCACAAAATTCTTTCCTTGGTATTTACTTTTTATTGATTTTTATAACGTAACAGTAAAAATAAATTCACATTGGCTACTAACAGTCACTTTGGTTGGTAATTTTTAATAGAAACAAGTATATATTGTTGATATCTCATTTTAGAAAACATATTTTGGTAACTTGTACAGATATACATCATCTATATAGTAGAAACATCAGAGGTCATGTAGTTGATCACTGAAACCAAAAGTCTCAGGCTCTTTCCTTTTGGAATTTAGCCCTGATGATTTCTGAATTTCCACATATGTGGACATATCAAAGAACAGAAACAAGAGATCAAGGTATAGGATAGACATAAACAATAAGAGGGAAGGAGTGAAGAGGTAAAAAAAAAATAGAGAGGTAGGGGAAAGTGAAAGTATATTTCTCTTCTGTGCTTTTTTCTTTTCTTCTCCTCCCTGCCTTCCCGGTCTGGCTAGTTAGTTCTTCCAGGGTCCCCAGATCTTATAAAATGTATCCGGTGTGTCTACCACCATATTGGTGAGTTGGTCATTAACCATTATCCACACAGTTCATTTTTGACCAGGTCCATCTAAATTGTTACCGTGTGTCATGACCTAGCTATCGCTAATTTGGCTACTAAAACAATATATTGGATAAGTCTTTACCAGTTCTGGAACAAGATTCTGTGAACCGATGAAACCAAGATGAACTTGTACCAGAATAATACGAAGAGAACAGTATGGAGAATGAAAGGAAGAAACTGGATCTCTGGTGCTTATTGATGATGTGACTGTGGATAGAAGTAGCAGGATGAATTCTGAAGTGTATGGAACAAGACTTTCTGCTCAGATTTATTCAAATCCTGCAGAAATCCTAGGACGGTGCTTCATGGCATAGATGAATAATGTGCTTCTTAAGGCAAATAAATGGAATATTCTTCAATGGCCAAGTCAGTCACTGTCCTGACCTTAACTTGATTGAGCATGCTTTCAAATCCTATAGAATAAAACAAGGCAAAAAGACCCACAAACAAGAAGAATCAACTAAAGGTGGCTGTAGTAAAGGCCTAGGCATAGCATCTCAAAGGAGGAAACTCAGCATTCAGTGGTGTCTATGGGTTCCAGACTTCAAGCAGTCATTGACTGCAAAGGATTTGCATCCAAGTATTAAAAGAAAGAGCCAACGCAGCCGGATTTATATCAGAAGCAGCAAGACAACCGGCTATGTACAGTAGTTGAACAGACTCTATAGCAGCAAAATGGTTGGAAAGTTTTAACGAAGACTATTTAGAAAGCTGTTTTAATTTTGCATTTAGGAAGCAAGTGAGCAATAAAAAAAAATTCAGTGCAAAAGTGTCCATAGACTTAAGTCAAGTAATGGTATAATGCTACACACAAGATATTAAATGCTTAAAGAGGCTCTGTCACCACATTATAACTTGACTATCTCCTACATAATCTGATTGGCGCTGTAACGTAGATAACAGCAGTGGTTTTTATTTTGAAAAATGATCATTTTTGAGCAAGTTATGAGCTAGTTTAGATTTATGCTAATGACTTTCTCAATGGACAACTGGGCGTGTTTTTTACTTTTTACCAACTGGGCGTTGTACAGAGGAGTGTATGGGTATGTGCACACGATAAGTGGCTTTTACGTCTGAAAAGACACTGTTTTCAGGAGAAAACAGCTGCGTCGTTTCAGACGTAAAAGCTCCTCTTCGCATTTTGCGAGGCGTCTTTGACGCCCGTAATCTTGAGCTGTTCTTCATTGACTTCAATGAAAAACGGCTCAAATTACGTTTCAAAGAAGTGCCCTGCACTTCTTTGACGAGGCAGTCATTTTACGCGTCGTCGTTTGACAGTTGTCAAATGACAGGTCGTTGGCACAGTACGTCGGCAAACCCATTCAAATGAATGGGCAGATGTTTGCCGACGTATTTGAGCCGTATTTTCAGGCGTAAATCGAGGCATAATATGCCTCGTTTACGCCTGAAAATAGGTTGTGTGAACCCAGCCTATGAGGCTGACCAATCAGCCTCATACACTTCTCATTGTTCCAGCCCAGCATGATCCACAGCAAAGTGTGATTTGTGCAGTGAAAGAAGCTGGGCTGGAACAATGAGAAGTGTATGACGCTGATTGGCCACTTCTGATTGGTCAGCGTCATACACTCCTCTGTACAACGCCCAGTTGGTAAAAAGTAAAAACACTCCCAGTTGTCCATTAAGAAACTCATTAGCATAAATCTAAACTAGCTCATAACTTGCTCAAAAATGATCGTTTTTCAAAATAAAAACCATTGTTGTTATCTACATTAGATAGGGCACTTATAATCTGGTGACAGAGCCTCTTTAAAGAGACTCTGTCATCACATTATAAGTGGCCTATATTGTACATTATGTGATCAGCGCTGTAATGTAGATTACAGCAGTGTTTTTTATTTAGAAAAACTCATTTTTGACGGAGTTATGACCTATATTAGCTTTATGCTAATGACTTTCTTAATGGACAACTGGGCGTGATTTTACTTTTGACCAAGTGGGCGTTGTGGAGAGAAGTGTATGACGCAGACCAATCCGCGTCATACACTTCTGTCCATTCATTTACACAGCACATTGTGATCTAGCTAGATCACTATGTGCATCCACATACACACACATTAACGTTACTGAAGTGTCCTTACAGTGAATAGACATCACTACCAGCCAGGACGTGATGTCTATTCAGAATCCTGACACTTCGGTAAAGTGTGTGTGAGATTTACAGCAAGGCATCTTTCGGCCACGGCCATTGAGCGCCACAGGCAAAAAACGCAGCAAAAACATTTTCTCTGACTCCCATTGATTTCAATGGAAGGTCGGAGACGGAACTTTGAGAAAAAAGGGTATGCCGTTTTTTTTCCCCTTGAGCATTTTTTTTTTGCTCACGGAAAAAAACGCCTCTGTCTCTCATTGAAATCAATGGGAGGCGGTTTCGGACGTTTTTTGGTGTGGTTTCCAACGTGGTTTTCGCATCAAAAACAGCGCCAAAAAACTGTGTGAGCTAGCCCTAAGGGTATATTCACATGCGGCAGATTTGTTGTAGAAATTTCTGTGACTGAAGATCAGTTTCTTACATCTGAATGGTTTTTTTTCTGTAGCATGTGAATGTATTTCTGCCAGCCCCATTTTGATATATGGGACAGTCGCAGAAATTTCTGCAACACATCTGCCGCGTGTGTATACACCATAAGGGTATGTCCACACAGGGTGGATACGCTGTGTAAAAGCACAAGGCCTATCTGCCCTGGTCCCCAAAGGGAATTCCGGCTGAAAAGCCACACCAAATTGTGTTGCAGTTTTTCGTCCGGAATGTCCGCTGTAGAAAACAGCGCGTAAAAATAAATCTATATTTACCCGTAGCCATGGCGACGCGTCCCTCTGACGTCCTTCTGCCCGGCCTCCTGAGATGACGTTTCATCCCATGTGACCGCTGCAGCCTGTGATTGGCTGCAGCAGTCATATGAGATGAAACGTTATCCCTGGAGGTCGGGCTGGATGCAGGGAGATCTAGGCAAGTATGAGAATTATTTTTTTTCTGATTTGCGATGTTCACAGCTTTTTCGTCGTAAATATCGCAACATCTGCTATTAGTTGCGGGTTTTACCTCCCCCGTTGAATTAAACGGGGAAAACCCGCAGCAGAAAACCAGCGATTTCGCAACATCAATTGACATGCTGCAGATTAAGAAAAAGCATCGCGAGTCAATTTATGAAAGTTTTATTTGCTGGTTTTTTACGCAGCGTGTAGATGAGATTTGTTCAAATCTTATCCACTTTGCTGCTACTGTAATACAATTACAATTTTACACAATTAAATACGTTGTAGAATATCTGCAGTATTTACACTACGTGTGAATCCGGCCTAACACAGGGCCCTCTGTGATGCAAAGACACAAATTCGAGAAAAAGTATTTCTGGCAGGCATTTCCTAATGCCATGCAATAAAATAATATGAACTTCCAAAGGTTTGGTTTGGGAGTCATCTCTGCAGATATCAGGAGCTACATTTGATGACATAATTTGTTTTTACATGGCACTAAAATATGTACACTTTCTAAAAGTGTCTTGTCTGTGGTGAGGTGGTGTCCCTTCACCCTTGACCAATCGGTTTGATAGGCACACATAATTAACATGCATTGGATTCCAGCATTAGGTGCCCCAAATGTTTTACTTACAGCATCTTGCAGATTCCCTTTAAAGACGTTAGGTTCGGTTTATACTCCATTTTTTGCATCCTATTAAAAATAACTGTTATTTTCTTTCTTGTGTTTCTTTTTTCTTTGCACGAGACTCCTCGCACGTTATACGGTATCATCGGCATCTGCTTATTGTGCTCTAGTGTCTCTCCTTGCTCGATTTCAGATCGTCCATGAGAGCAGAGTTATGGTTTTTAAAGGGTAACTAAACGATCAACAAACTTCTGACATGTCAGAAGTTTTGATTGGTGGGGGTCCGAGCACTGAGACCTCCACCAATCGCTAAAACAAAGCGGCAGAAGTGCTCGTGTGACTCATAGACTTTCTATTGAGCCCGTACTCCGCTACATTGATTTCCGGAAAAAGCTGAGCAGAAACTAAGCGGCTGAGCACTCACGCGAGCCCTTCTGCCGCTTCGTTTTAGCGATTGGTGGGGTTCTCAGTGCTCGGAAACCCACCAATCAAAACCTATGACATGTCAGAAGTTTGTTGAACGTTTAGTTACCCTTTAAGCCTTTCATTTCTCTTCGTTATTGAGTCCCACTATACAGTGCAGTTGATCAGATGAAATGTTAGGAAAGTCTTACATTTGTAACCATAATCTATAGATTAGAAATTAATATTATCGTTCAAAAATATTTTTGGCAGTCATTAACAGATGGCATATTCCTGCTTTGTGTATTGCCAATATGATAGATAATAAATACCCTTTTCTCTAATATATACTGGGAAATGTAACATCCATTAGAGCAGTTCCCTAGGTAACGACGTACATGTGCTGCTAAAATATACAATAGGTGAAATGTATGCATGCAATAATTAGGATCTGAATGTCATCCAAGCTGGTGATTCAGGAAGCCAATGAAGTAAAAATAACACAAGGGCAGCACTAATGGAATTAACAGCTTCAGCAACTTGCCAAATAAAAGCTGAGCAAATCTCTAACAATAAAATACGCACTTCAGATTGGTGCACATGCAGTACAAGAATTACTATATTTTGGCATTGCTGCAATTCAAATTTATAAAACTAGCAATACTACCTGAGAATTTAATACCCCAACCATAATATATTGACAATTGATAGGTCAACTAATTCTTCGCTCACATCTGCCTCACGACTCCATTTATGGGTTTTGTCGGAGCTTTCCGTTAAGGGATTCCCATGAAGGGAATCCAAACGGAAAGCATAGGTTTCCGTTTGCATCACCATTGATTTCAATGGTGACAAATCCGGTGCAAATGGTTTCCGTTTGTCACACTTGTGCAAGGGTTCCGTAGTTTTCACAGAATTAATACCATAGTCAACTATTCATTCCATCAAAACGAGGGAACCATAAAACAACGGTAACAAACGGAAACCATTTGCACTGGATCCGTTACCATTTAAATCAATGGTGATACAAACGGAAACCTATGGTTTTCGTTTGTTTCAGTTTGGATTCTGTTCATGGGTTCCCCTGACGGATAACTCCGACAGAACCCGTGAACGGAGTCCCAACGCAGATGTGAATGAAGCCTAACCTGTAAATGGTAAAAATTTGACTACAATGTTTTCTTTATTGCAGTACAATATATAATATTATTTACAAACACAGGTAAATCCAAAAAGAATGAAAATTACTAAAGAAAGACTGATGTGTCTTCTCTTTCGTATACACTCCTGGTTGGGCTAAAAAAAAAAACTGCCACAAAATCTGCAAGTGTGATTCCAGCCTAAAAATATTCTATTAAATGTTGATTCAGTCCGACTGCCACACAGAGTACGGAAGCAATTTTTTCCCTTTAGTGTAAATTGGCCCACAAGTTTTTTTTTTTACCTTCCTCTGTAGCAACGATGGTAAAGTAGATTTCTTCCTTTCAACACCACTCATTCTTACCGTTTGATTTGATGGACATATGTCTCAATCATACTAACTGCTTAACTATAGTCACTATATATTACCTCCAGGATTTCTGGTTTCCACACGTAACAGAAATACAATGTATAATTTCTAAGCTTTGACTCTCAGGTCCGTAATTTACCAAAAATAAATAAAGCTCCTTATAAACTGGATGGAGTTTATGTTAAAGGGGTTTTCTAGGACATTAAATTAATGGCCAATCCTTAGTTAGGGGTCCCATCCCAGGGGTCCCCAATGATCAGTAGAATGAAGATGCAGCAGTCTTTTCTGGACCACCGTGGCCTGTTAACTTGAATGGGCTAAGCTACAGACAGTCGCACGCGTATAGACATCATTGTGTCACGTACTGCTTTGATGGGGCTGCGGCACACCAGGATAGGCTGTCAATGGAAAATTCTGGAAAACCCCTGTAAGTGTTAGTATATTGTACGGAAAATGTTTATTCATATGACTACTGTCAAATTCTCTTTATATATGTAATTTATATATTTTGCTTAATGAAAAGTTTTTTTACAGGAACTATTTAACCTCATGTTGAAATTCTGAGGACCCGAAAGACCATTTTACTACTGTATTCAAGGTGACAAGCAGCTATGTGCACAGGATGTTCCCTGCTATTCTCAAAGTCACAACAAAACTGTGCTCAAGAGAAAGCTTGGCATATAATCAGGAATGACAGGAGATATGTTTATGGATGAAAAACACACTCAAAGCATCGACTAAATTTAAAGGCTTTGAAAATGTTGGTTTTTTTTAAAATAAAAATATGTATACCAGTGTGTGTGGTGCAACTTCTAAATAGTTTTTATTAAAAAATTATTTTTACTTTTTGAGATACAGCTGCTTTGTATCCTGTATACAGAGCAGCTGTATCTTGCTCTGAAACCTGTATCCGTCAGGTCAGCGGGACTGACGGGTTCAGTGTTAGCTAGGACACGCAGGGTCGAGCTGTTACTGGTCACGTCTAAGTTCATAACTTAGATGTGATCGATAACAGGGGGATCCTGCGTGTCAGAGACACACATGACCCGCTGTCACTGAACCTGTCAGTGCTACTGACCTGACGGATTAAGGTCTCAGCACACGATACAGCTGCTCTGTATATAGTATACAAAGCAGCTGTATCTCACAAAGTAAAAATCATTTTTAATAAAAAGCAATTAGAAAGTTGCACCAAACACGCTGATTCACATATTTATAAAAATCAAAAATGTTTTCAAAGAGCCTTTAACCCCTTAACGCCCTATGACGTACTATTACGTCACAGTTGTTGGCCTGTTAACGCGAAATGCCGTATTATAATGGCATCACATTAACAGGCACCTGTGTCTACAGACACAGTTTTAGAGCAGGGATAGCTGCTGTCCCAGACAGCAGACTATCAATGCTTAACGCTGAGGGACCCATCGCAGTATTCCCTCAGAGGCGATGATCAGTCATTACTGACTGTCGCCATGTTGGAGGCGGAGGATCGGGCATTGGGAGAGTGATAACAAATGATTGGCTGCTGTCACAGGCAGTAGCCAATCACTACACATCACCAAGTGACCAATCAGACCAGCTATTTCTATGATTGGTCTGTCTGTCGTAACAGACCAATCACAGAACACTGGCGGCCATTTAACATTATGATCCCGCTCTGCACCCTCATTGCAGTTGCTGAGAGGGAGCAGAGCTGTTGTGTGCTATAGAGCTAAGAACTACTAGCCCCATGCTCCATTTATCACCTTATCACCCCCCCCCCCCCCCCCCTAGTGATCACATTCACTGTGCTGTCATTTTTGTTGCTGTAGATGATCAGTAACTGAATCAGTAACTGAATTGCTTTTCTCACACTTTTCTTTTTGGCTGTTTTTTTTATAATATAATACTTTAATTTATTTTTTTTGTAATCCCCTGGGACGAGTATTGCTGTCTTGTGATCTTGTGTTTTGATCAGTGACTTTGCCGTCACTGATCGCATAATCCAAGCCTTGAGTTACGTTTTTTCTGAGCGCTTGTTTTTTGTCATTTGTTATAAAAAAAAACGATTAAAAAAAACTTCAATACTGAAAAAAATATATATATTAGGTAGGTTTTGCTAGTGACGCAAACTCCTCTTCTGCACCCACCTGGCGGATCAGTGACATCGACAAAACTGATCGCGTTGCTTTAGGTTTTTATCCGAGCACTTGTTTTTTTTTCTTTTGTTATAAAAAAACAAACATTTTTTAGAAAACTGACAAAAAAAGTATAGTAGTTTAGTTTGCTAGTGATCCATACTCCACTTTTGCGTCCCCCAGCTCATCAGTGACATTGTCGTCACTGATCTATAATCTAGACGCCAAGTTGTTTTTTTTGAGCATTTGATATTAGTGAGGCATAGACAAACTTAGGGTACGACAACAATGCTCAGGCTTGGGAGGAAGGGGCTGAGCCCTTCTTATAGTCCAGGGTGCTATGGGCTAATTAAACATGAAAGTCCCTTTAAGAGCGGGCACGTGCGTGCGCGTGCACCCTACGGGACCCGGCCGAGGTGAGCGCTGGCGTCACCTGAGGAGGAGACTGGGGCCAGCGCTCGCAGATCCAAGGCTGCGGGCGTCAGGAGGTGAGTGAGCCTGACGGCCCGTGGCCATGGGCATGACAGTATTCCCCCTCTTACGCCCCCTCTTCTTGGGGCCAGAGCGAGAGAGAAACTTCTTCAGAGTAGGAGCAGTGAGGTTCTCCTCTGGCTCCCAGGACCTCTCTTCAGGACCAAACCCCTCCAATCCACCAAATGAAAAGTCTTTCCTCTTACTTTCTTGGTGTCCAAGATCTCCTTAACTTCGAAGGTGTCTGAAGGGCCGCTGGAGGCAACCGCAGGGCTAGGAGTCTTGGTAAAGCGGTTCAGAACCACCGGTTTCAGGAGGGAGACATGGAAGGAGTTGGGAATCTTGAGGGTAGGAGGCAGCCGAAGCTTGTAGGCGACATGGTTGATCTGCAGGATCTCGAAGGGTCCGAGGAACCTGGGAAAAAATTTGTAAGATGGCATCCTCAGTCGGATATTCCTGGAGGATAGCCAGACCTTCGTGCCAGGGAGAAACTGAGGCGGTTCTCTTCTCCTAGTGTCCGCCTTCCGTTTCATGCGGTCGACCGCCAGCAGGATAGAGGATCGAGTCTGCTGCCAAATCTGTAAAAAGTCCCTAAATGCAGTGTCAGCAGCTGGAACCTCGGACACGTATCCGGCACCTGGAGAGGAATTCGTGGGTGTTGGCCATAGACAATAAAGAACAGTGTATTCCCTGTGGACTCGCTGGTATGATTATTGTAAGAAAATTCGGCCCACGGAAGCAACTGCACCCAGTCATCATGCTGCTTTGAGATGAAATGGCGTAGGTAGTTCTCCAATATTCTGATTGAGCCTCTCGACCTGACCATTGGACCGAGGATGGTAGGCTGAGGAAAAGTCCAACTTTACACCTAGGAGTCCGCAGAGGGCTCTCCAGAACTTCGAGGTGAACTGAACCTCCCGATCAGACACAATATGCTGCGGCAAGCCGTGCAGGTGGAAGATGTGTTGGATGAAATGCTTGGCCAGTTGAGAAGCAGAAGGAAGACCGGTCAGAGGAACGAAGTGGGCCATCTTCCAAAATCTGTCCACCACCACCCAGACAGTACTGCATCCCGCAGAGAGAGGCAGGTCAGTGATAAAGTCCATTGCTATATGCTGCCAGGGAGCATTGGGCACAGGCAATGGCTGGAGCAGGCCAGCAGGTCTGGAGTGAGCGACCTTGTTAGCTGCACACACTGAACAGGAAGACACAAAGTCCATAATGTCTTTGGGCAGCGTGGGCCACCAGAAATGACGGGCAATCAGATCTCGGGTCTTACAGGTACCCGCGTGACCTGCCAGTCTAGAGGAGTGTCCCCAGCGGAGGATGCTCCCTCTGTCAGCCAGGCGCACCAAAGTTCTCCCTGGAGGAATGCCCCCAACTTGACAGAGACAATGCAAGACGGATCAATAATGTTCTGTGGAATCTCCATGGTGCCTTCTGTCTGGAAAGACCTGGACAAGGCATCGGCCCTCACATTTTTGTCAGCCGGGCGATAATGGAGCTCAATCTGGAACCTGGTAAAAATCAGCGACCACCTGGCCTGACGAGGATTCAGTCGTTGGGTCGTCTGGAGATAAGTGAGGTTCTTGTGGTCACTAAAAATTAGGATCGGATGAGCTGCCCTCTCTAGTAGAAGTCTCCACTCCTCCAGAGCCAATTTGATGGCCAGTAACTCCCGATCCCCAATCGAGTAGTTGCGTTCTGCGGAAGAGAAGAGCTTAGAGAAATATCCACATACCATTGACTTGCCCTTGGAACCTCTCTGGAACAGGAGTGCACCAGCACCGACAGATGAGGCGTCCACCTCCAACGAGAACTGTAGGGAAACATCTGGATGATGGAGGATAGAGGCTGACGTAAAGGCATTCTTCAGGCTATTGAATGCGGACTCTGCCTCAGGAGTCCACACCTTGGCGTTCATGCCTGTTTGGTGAGGTTAGAAATAGGAGGTAAGTGAGGAGAAGTTTGGGATGAACTGTCTGTAAAAATTGGCGAATCCCAAAAAGCGCTGTACGGCCCTCAAGCCTTGAGGGCGTGGCCATTCCAGGACGGACTTGACCTTTTCAGGATCCATCTCGAGACCTCGATTCGAGACGATGTAGCCCAGGACGGGTAGAGCATCTTTCTCAAACACGCACTTCTCCAACTTAGCGTACAGACGATTCTCCCTTAACCGCAGCAAAACTTGACGGACATGTCTCTGATGAGTCATAGGATCTGGAGAAAAAAATCAAGATGTCATCAAGATAGACAACAACACAAACATAGGGGAGGTCACGGAAGATGTCATTAACAAACTCCTGGAAGATCGCGGGAGCATTACACAGGCCGAAGGGCATTACTAGATATTCATAGTGTCCATCACGGGTGTCCATTCGTCACCCCGGCGAATCCGGATTAGGTTGTAAGCCCCATGCAGGTCTAGTTTGGAAAAAATCTTGGCACCACGTATACGATCAAACAGTTCTGAGATCAGTGGCAACGGATACTTATTTTTCACCGTAATCTGGTTGAGACCCCGGTAGTCGATACAGGGACATAGAGAACCATCCTTTTTCTTGACGAAGAAGAACCCGGCTCCTGCCGGAGAGGAAGATTTCCATATAAAGCCTCTCTCCAAGTTCTTGTTAACATAGGCAGACATGGACTGAGTCTCTGGTAAGGAGAGAGGATATACCCTACCACGGGGAAGGGATGCACCAGGAACCAGCTCAATAGGGCAGTCATACGCCGGGGTGGGGGCAGCATCTCTGCCTACCTCTTGCTGAAGACATCCGAAAATGCAGCATAATGACCAGGCAATCCTGCCAATGGCTGAGCCGAACAAATCTGTCCCAGGCAACGGTTGTGACACTCGGGGTCCCACTGGAGAACTTCTCCAGAGTTCTACTCAAGGACTGGGGCATGTAATCAGAGCCAAGGCAGGCACAGCAGCACGGGGTTAACGGCCTTGGACAAGACAAAAAACGATAACAGCTCGGAGTGGAGAGCTCCCACTTGGAGCCTCAACGGCTTGGTCACAGCAATAACTGGATCTGGCAGAAGTAGTCCTTTCACAGATGCGACAGTCAACGGCCTCTACAGAGGGGTAGTGGGTAATTGAAGAAGATCCACCAGGTCTCTACAAATGAAATTAGCAGCAGATCCAGAGTCCAGATACGCAGAGACCTGATGCGTTTTCTCGCCGGACACTATGGTCACTGGTATGGACTATTTAGACGGAAGTCCTTTTTTATCCAAGGTTGTCTCTCCTAGCAACCCTAGGGTTTGGGACTTTTGTGGAAACAGACGCACAAGATGTCCCGAAGTGTGTCTGCGTTGTTTCTCCTGGGTGGATAGCTTACACTGGTCCATCCTCACAGACTCCTTAGGAGGATCGGCACCTGAGAACAGCAGAGGTTGCTGCAAGGGTGGGACCGGACTAGGAAGGCCTCCTTCCGATGAGCCTCCTTGGAGCCGTTCTCGGATCCTCATATCAATCCGAGCGGACAGAAGGATGAGGTCATCCAGGGTAGACGGTAGATCTCGAGCGGCAAGTTCGTCCTTAATTGTTCCACAACAATTTTCCCGCCAGGGTGCGGAAGTGGATGGCATACTTGCTCACTGAGGTGTCTCCTTGGCGTAGGTTTAGCAAGGAAGCTGCTGCAGATGAGACTCGTCTGGGCTCCACAAACACCATGCGAAAAGTCCGGAGGAAGCCCTGGAAGTCACGGGTCTCTGGTCCTTGTCTCTCACAGATAGAGTTCGATTATGCAAGAGCCTTGCCAGTGAGGAGAGAGATGATGAAAGCGACCCTTGCTCCATCAGACGAAAATGTCCTTGCATACAGGCTGAAGTGGATCTGCCACTGGTTCAAAAATCCATGACCGGTACCTGCGTCTCCATCATAGCAGTCAGGAAGTGGCAAAGAAAAACGGGGATCAACACTGCCAGGAGGTGTAGTAGGAGAAACGGCAGCTTGTGCCTCCTGCCGACGTGCGAGAATGTTCAAGGCCTGGAGGAGTTGGTCCTGTCGAGACCAGAGGTCCAGCATATTTCGTATAGCGTACCTGTGGCAGCTCGGACAGTAGCAAGGCAGGCTCGGCTGGGACTAGGCAGCAGGTAGATGTCAGGCGTGGTGTAGCAGGACAGGCGTGGTATACAGCACAACACGGCTTCAGTTCTGCACGGCACTTGACCAGGATAGCACGGGATACAAGATAAAGGAGCAAGGAACACTGGGGAACACTAGGAGACCATTTGCATAGACAAACTTACAGTATGACAACAACGCTCAAGCTTAGGAGGAAGGTTCTGAGCCCCTGTTATAGTCCAGGTTGCTATGGGCTAATTTAAACATGAAAATCCGGTGGGCGCGCTGCCCCTTTAAGAGCGGGCACGAGCGTGTGCGCGCGTACCCTACGGGACCCGGCCGAGGTGAGCACTGCCGTCTCCTGAGGAGGAGACTGGGGCCAGCGCTCGCAGGTACATGGCTGCGGGCATCAGGAGGTAAGTGAGCTTGACAGGCCGCGGCCATGGGCATGACACCTCTCCTCTTCCTCAACAAGTGAGGATGATGAACCGGCAAGACGTGGCCCCCGGACATCTGCTACACCATCCCCTGAAAGCAGAGAACCCATGTGGACCCCAATCCCCTGAGAACTACCAGCCCAAGGTCCCTGGTTTTACGGGCACCCTAGGGATTCAATTTGAAACGCAGGGTTACAGGAAATAGACTTTTTTAAAGCTGACGAATGCATTGACTTAATGGTGACCCAATCAAATCTATATGCCCACCAGTTTATCACCCAGAACTCCTCATTTATTTACGCCAAGCTCAACAGGTGGACCCCCGTAGACACCATGGAAATGAGGAAGTTCAGGGGTATTATGCTCAGTATGGGGCTTCTGAAAAAGCCATCCATAAGAACATACTGGAGCACAGATCACACCCCCATGTACCGCATGGCGTTGACCAGGACTCGTTTTGAGATAATTCTAATATTTCTGCATTACTGCGATGATGCACAGTGCCCACAACAAGGTGACCCCAGCTTTGACCGCCTATTTAAAATTAGACCCCTATTAGACAATTTTGGTGCCAAATTTGCCCAGGTACTGTATATATGCCCGAGAAGTGCATTGCTATTGACGAGTCCCTGGTGCATTTTAAAGGAGGGCTTCGATTCCGCCAATACCTGCCGAGTAAGTGGGCAAGGTACGGCATAAAGATGTACACGCTGTGCGAAAGCACATCTGGGTACACCTACAAATTTAAAATATATGAAGGGAAGAACACCAGTATTTATCCCCCAGAAAGCCCCCCCCCCTTCCTGGGAGCTAACAGCAATATAGTGAGGGATTTGGTGCACCCACTGCTGGACAAGAGCCGCCACCTCCACCTGGATAATTACTATACCAGCGTTCTAGTTTTCAAGAGCCTCGCTTCCAAAAGTACAGTTGCATGCGGCACAGTTTGCAAGAACCAGAAAAGCCTCCCTAGGTCGCCGAATGGGCAAAAATTCAAAAGAGGTGAGAGCAGGGCACAATGCAGCGACAACCTGTTGTGTGTCAAGTATAAGGACAAGAGGGATGTACTTATATTGACAACCATACATGGCCATGGCAGCCCCCCCCCCCCCCATCCCTGCACAAGGTACTAGTACAGAGACTCTCAAACTCAATTGCGATCTTGATTACAATAAATAAGTAGGCGGGTTGATTTCTCAGATCAAGTTCTGCAGCCATGCAATCGAGGGTGTGGTGCAAAAAGCTGGTCGTGCACATCATGCAAATAGCATTATATAATGCTTATGTGCTGTTCAGATGTTCAGGCCGGCGGGTAATTTTCCTGGAATTTCAAGAGGTGGTAATAAAGTCCCTTATATTTGGGGATCAGGAAGGGGAGTGCCCCAGTACTTCTGGAAGTGGGGCCACACGCATTGTGCTGGGGCAACATTTCCTCAGTGAAGTTCCCCATGCTGGCAAGAAGGGAAAAAGCCAAAAACGGTGCAAGGTATGCTTTATAAAGGGCATAAGGTATGATACCATCTATCATGGGACATGTGCCCCGAGAAGCCGGTACTGTGCATGAAGGAGTGTTTTAAAATATACCATACGTCGCTGAAATTCTGATTTTGTTGTTGAACCGCCTTTATAATTACCCTGATGTACTTTGCACAGCTACAGTAATATTATGCCGCATGCCACTCTTTCTTTTCTTAGCACTGCTGTGTGCTCAAGCTTTACCCCGAAAGACCTGCTGAAAAACCATGCGCATATTTTAGTCCTGCATCCATGTAGCTGATCTTTCAGATTTTATCCAAATTTTTTCTTCTAAGCCCTGCCGTGTGCCTAGGCCATACCCGGAAAGACCAGCTAAACACAGCTGCACATATATCAGTCCTGCATCCCTTTGGCTTATCAGTGACATTGCCATGACTGATTTATAATCCTGAAAATTTTATCTAGACTTTATAAAAATAAATCTTCTTAACCCTGCCGTGTGCCTAGGCCGTACCCGGAAGGAGCAGCTGAACACAGCTGCACATATTTTAGTTCTGTATTCCTGTGGCTGATCAGTGACTTTCGTCTAAACTTTATCCAAACTATACAGATATCAAAGTTTTATGCCAAGTTATATAAACTTTTCAGTATAAGTTTTAAACAAATTTTTATACTAAAATCAATTTCAGCAAAATCGAAGCTCCAAAAGCTAAATGGCGCCCCTTCCCTTCTGAGCCCTCCTGTGTGCCCAGTCAGCAGATAATGACCACATGTGTGGTATTACCATACCCGAGAGAACCTGCAAAACAATTTATGGTGGGAGTGTCTCCGATAACATAAGCTAGACGCAACATATTGGGCACTGAAATGGCATAATTGAGAAAATTGTAAAATGTTTAAAATTCTGGAAAACTCCTGTTTGGTCAAAATAATGAATACACCCCTAGATAAATGCCTTAAGGGTGTAGTTTCCAAAATGGGGTCACTTCTTGGGGATTTCCATTGAACTGGTACCTCAGGGGCTCTGCAAACACAACAAGGCGCTTGAAAAATATTCCTACAAAATCTGTGTTCAAAAGACAAATTGCGCTCCTTCTCTTCTGAGCCCCGTCGTGTGCCCAGGCAGCAGTTAATGGCGACATGTGGAGTATTGCCGTACCCAAGAGAACCTGCAAAACAATTCATGGTGGGAGTGTCTCTGATAACATAACCTGGCTACAACATATTGGGCACTGAAATGGCATAATTGTGAAAATAAATTAATTTTTCATTCTTTGTAGCAAATTCTGGAGAACTCCTGTGGGGTCAAAATGCTCACTACACTCTTAGATAAATTCCTTGATGGGTGTAGTTTCCGAAATGGGGTCATTTCTGGTAGGTTGTCATTGTTCTGGTATATCAGGGACCCTGCAATTGTGGCATGGTGGCTAAAGAATATCCTAATAAACTGGCAGCAACAAAACACGTAAGGTGCTCCTTCATTTCTGAGGACTGTGTTTGAGTCAAGTGGCACACTAGGCCCACATATAGGATATTTCTACAAACTGCAGAATTCGGGTAATACATTTTGAGGTTTGTTTTGCTGTTAACCCTTGCTGTGTTACAGGAAAAAAAATGATTAAAATGGAAAATCTGTAAAAAAAAATATTTTTAAACTTCACCCCCATTTTGGTTTCATTTATGTGGAACTCCTAAAAGGTTAACAAAGTTTGTAAATGCACATTAAAATACTGTGATGGGTTAAGTCTAAAACGGGGTCATTTATTGGGGTTTCTGTCGTATAGGCCCCTCAAAATCACTTCGGTTTTGGAAATTATTTAAAAAATTGCTGCTAAAGTTGTTAGCCTTCTAACGTCCTAAAAAAACAAAATGATGTTAAAAAAAAATATGCCAACATAAAGTAGACGTAGTAAATGTTAATTATTAACTATTTTGTGTGATTTGACTGGATGTCTTAAAAGCAGAGAAATTCTAATTTTGAAAATAGCTAATATTTCCACATTTTCTTTAAATTTTGATATTTTTTTTAAAAAAGCGTCAAACATTGACAAATATTTTTCACTAACATAAATTACAATGTGTCATGAAAAAACAAACTCAGAATCACTTGGATAAGTTAAAGCATTCAAAAGTTATTACCACATAAAGTGACACGGGTCAGATTTCAAAAATGGGGCCACATCCTGAATGTGACAACTAGTCAACGTCCTTAATGGGTTAAGGTGCTTGTTTAGCTTAAATCATGGTGAATTTCAGACTTTAACCCCTTAAGCACACAGCCTAGTTTTGGCCTTAAAGGAACAGTGTCATCACAAATTATTTTTTTATATGTTAAAGATGTTAGTGCTTTATTAAAAACGTTTATATTCATTTGTGTGTTTGTGTTTTACTTTTTCTTATTTTTACACTTTTTCTTCCCTATGGGGGCTGCCATTTTTTGTTCCATTTCTGTCTGTGTCGATTAACGACACATACAGACATGGAATACGGCAGCCACAGTCCCATAGGGACTGCGAACGGCTCCCGTCCCATTGACTTCCGTGTACGGCGTCTGTGTGGGAACTGCGCATGCGCCGCTCCCACACAGTCCAATTCGAAATTGGCGCCGTCCGGCGCCATTTTCCTGTGGACCGGAAGTCGCGGCCGGACAGTAATATTACTACTTCCGGTCGCGGCTTCCGGATTTGTGCACTTGGACCAGCGGCAGCAAACGGAGCGGACGGGCCGGAGGGAGCCGCGGCGGCAGGAGCAGGTAAGAGATTTCAATGTATGTTCGTGTTTGTGTGTGTTTACTACTGTATGTAAACCTACTACGCTGTGTGTTAGCTCAAAAAATGGCGACACACAGTGTAGGAGGTTACACCGTTCAAACCCCTCGTTTATCCCGGCACTAGCCAGGATAAAGGAGGGGGGGATGCTGAGAGCTCACTAGAGCGAGGGCTTTTAACCCAATGTTGCAATGCTGCAATTTTGGGAAATAGCTCCATCTAGTGACCAAAAATGGGTAGTATTATAAATTAGAAATAATTTATAATATTTCCTGACTCGTGAAAAAAATAAAAAAAATTTGAACAATGTTTAATCACCCACACACTAAATGTTTAATTTAAAAAAAACAAACATGTTTTTCTGGCAACACAATGCCTTTAAGGCTCAGAACCCATTTTTCAAATCTGACATATTTCACATTATGTGGTAATAACTTCGGCATGCTTAAACCTACCCAAGCGATTCTGAGATTGTTTTCTCGTGACACATTGGGCTTCATGTTCGTGGTAAAATTTGGTCGATATATCCAGTGTTTATTGGTGAAAAATTGCAAAATTTAGAGAAAATTTTGAAAAAATAGAATTTTAAAGTTAAACCATCGAAAATAGTTACTAGCTCACATTTCCTATATGTCTACTGTATATTGGCATCGTTTTTTGAACATTCTTTTATTTTTCTTGGTTGTTACAAGGCTTAGAACAGCAATTTCTCATATTTTTAAGAAAATTTCAAAAGCCTTTTTGTTAGAAACCCCGATAAAACACCCCATTTTAAAAACTAGACCCCTCAAAGTATTCAAAACAGCATTTAGAAAGTTTTTTTTAACCCTTCAGGCATTTCACAGGAATTAAAGCAAAGTGGAGGTGAAATTTGCAAATGTCATTTTTCTTGCTGAATTTCAATTTTATTCAATTTTTTTTTCTGTAACACAGAAGGTTTTACCAGAGAAATACTACTAAATATGTATTGTCCAGATTCTGCAGTTTTTAGAAATGTCCCACATGTGGCTCTAGTGCACTCGTGGACTAAAACGCAAGCCCTAGAAGCAAAGAAGCACCTAGTGCATTTTGGGGCCTCTTTTCTATTATAATGTATTTTAGCCAGCAAGCCAGGTTTGAGGAGGTGTTGAGGTGCCAAAACAGTAGGAATCCCCCAATAGTGAGCCCATTTTGGAAACTACACCCCTCAAGGAATTAATTTATGGTTGTTGTTATCATTTTGACCACACAGTTTTGTCACAGGATCTATTTGAATTGGGCTGTGAAATTTAAAAAAATGAAATTTTTTCCAACAAGATGTCATTTGGGATCGAAATTTCTTATTTTCACAGGGAACAAAATACCCCATTTTGTTGCCCAATTTGTCCTTAGTGCGGCAATACCCCATTTGTGGGGATAAACTGCCGTTTGGGCCCATGGGAGGGCTCAGAAGGAAAGGAGCGCTATGTGTTTGTTGGAGTCCAGATTTTGCTGGATTGGTTTTCGGGTGCCATGTCGCATTTGCAGAGCCCCAGAGGTATCAAAGCAATGGAAACCCACCAGAAGTGACCCCATTTTGGAAACTACACCCCTCAAGGAATTTGTTTATGGGTAATTTGACCATTTAGACCCCATAGTTTCTTCACAGAACTTATTTGAATTGGGCTGGGAATTAAAACAAAATTAATTTTTTCCAATAATATGTAGTTTTGGCTGAAAATTTCTTATTTTCACAAGAAATAAAATACCCCATTCTGTTGCCCAATTTGTCCTGAGTGCGGCAATACCCTATTTCTGGTGATAAACTGCTGTTTGGGCCCATGGGAGGGCTCAGAAGGAAAGGACCACCATTTGGCCTACTGGGGATTTTCTGGTGCGAAGTCATGTATGCAGAAGCCCCTGAGGTACCAGTACAGTTGAAACCCCCAAGAAGTGACCCCGTTTTAAAAACTACAAGGCATTCATCTAGAGGTGTAGTGAGCATTTTGACAGGAGAATTACACCCCATAAACTGTAATGTGGGTTCTCACGGGTATGGCAATACCCTCAATGTGGCTGCTATCAGCCGCCTGGGCACGCAGCAGGGCTCAGAAGGGAAAGACGAGGGGGGATAAGCTGTGCGGAGTGCATCAGGGTAAGTAAAACTGGGGTAGATTAAAAATCAAGGGATGTATGATACATTTTAAAACACTCTTTCATACAGAGCCTTAGTTTTTCAGGAGACGTGTCACATTGATATATTGTGTCCTCCCTTATCCCCCTCTTATAGCAGACTTTGCACCTCTTTTGACTTATGCCCTTCTTGCCAGTTTGGGGAACTTCTCCTGGAAAGTGTTGCCCTGGTACGATGCGTGTGGCGTCGCTTCCAGAAGTACTGGGTGCCCCCCCCCCCCTACTTGGCCCCTAAAAATTAGTTTCTTGATAACCACCTCTTGAAATTCCAGGAAAGTTCCCGTCTGGCCTGCACATCGACGTAGCACGTACGCATTGTACAATGCCATCTGTATGAGGTGCCCGGCCAGCTTCTTATACCACACCACATGGCGCTGTAGGGTTTCAGGACTTGATCTGACAAGTCCACCCCTCCCATGTACCTATTGTAGTCCAGGATGCAGTCTGGTTTGGGGGTCTCTGTACTGGTACCTCGTACAGGTACATGGGTACTGGTGTGGCCATGTATTGTTGTCAATACAAGGACATCTCTCTTGTCTTTGTACTTGACACACAATATGTTGCTGCTAGATTTTGCCCTGCTCTCATCCCTTCTTGTTTGCCCTGCAGAGTCTTAGGGAGGCCTCTCAGATTTCTTCTAGCAGTGCCGCATGCCGCAGTACTTCTGGAAGCGAGGCAGTTGAAGAATGGGACGCTGGTATAAAAATTATCCAGGTGTGGGACGCTAGTATAAAAATTATCCAGGTAGGGGTGGTAACCCTGGTCCAGCAGTGGGTGCACCAAATCCCACACAATTTTTGCATTAACTCCCAGTAAGGGGGGGGCATTCTGGGGGCTGAATACTGGTGTCCTTTCCTTCATATATCCTAAATTTGTAGGTATAGCCTGATGCACTCTCGCACAGCTTATACATCTTCACACCATACCTTGCCCTCTTACCCGGCAGGTATTGGCGGAATTGAAGCCTCCCTTTAAAATGTACCATTGACTCATCAATAGAAATACAATTCTCGGGGGTGTATGCTTGGGCAAACCGGGCACTGAAATGGTCTAATAGGGGTCTCCATTTATACAAACTGTCAAAACTGGGGTCATCTCGGGGTGGGCACGGCTCATTATCAGTATAATGTAAGAAGTGAAGTATTGCCTAATTTATACATTTTTTTAGTTTCCAGTTCAGTTCTGAAGTTGCTTTGAGGGGCTTATATATTAGAAACCCCTATGAAACACCCCATTTTAGAAACTAGACCCCTCAAAGTGTTCACAACAGCATTTAGAAAGTTTATGAACCCTTTAGGTATTTCAAAGGCATTTAAAGCAAAGTAGAGGTGAAATTTACAGCTTTTTTTTTTTTTGTCAGAAAAGACTTTTTATACTATTTTTTTTTTTATAACACAAAAGGTTTTACCAGAGAAACGCAACTTAATACTTATTGCCCAGATTCTGCAGTTTTGAGATATATCCCACATGTGGCCCTAGTGCGGTAATGGACTGAAGCACCGGCCTCCGAAGCAAAGGAGCACCTAGTGGATTTTGAGGCCTCCTTTTTATTAGGCACCATGTCCGGTTTGAAGAGGTCTTGTGGTGCCAAAACAGTGGAAACCCCCCAAAAGTGACCCCATTTTGGAAACTAGACCCCTTGAGGAATTCATTGCCGTTTTCATGGGGTGCATGCGACTTTTTGATCAGTGTTTATTCTATTTTTAAGTGGCGTGGTGACTAAAAAACATCAATTCTACTATTGTTTTTTTATTCTACTTTTTTTTTACAGCATTCACCGTGCGCTATAAATGACAAATTCACTTTATTCTGCGGGGCGATACGATTACGGCGATACCATATGTTTATAGTTTTTTTTATGTCTTATGGCGTTTGCACAATAAAATACTTTTTTTTAAAAACCATTTACTTTTTGTGTTACCTTATTCTAAGAGCCATAACTTTTTTATTTTTCCATCAAGAAAGCCGTGCGAGGACTTATTTTTTGCGTAACGAATTGTAGTTTCGATCATTACCATTTTTAGGTACGTGCGACTTTTTGATCTCTTTTTATTCCATGTTTTGGGAGGTGAAGTGACGAAACAATTGTGATTTTGGTACGGTTTACTATTATAGTCACCATCGCCGGCCGCTATCGTGTAGCAGGCCGTCGATGGTAGCTTAACCCCTAAAAAGCTGCGATCTCTATTGAACGGGGCTTTTAAGGGGTTAATCAGCAGGGACACAGCGATCGGTCCCCGCTATAGGAGCTGCGGCAACTGCTGTACGAGACAGCAGCTGTCACAGCTCCTGTATGTGTCGGGAAGACGGCCGTTACTCCCGCGACGTACTATTCCGTCGCTGAGCGCGAACGGGATGGTCAGCACGACGGAATAGTACGTCGCTGAGCGTTAAGGGGTTAAAGATAGATAGACAGATAGATATGGAGATGGATAGATATGGAGATATTTGTACCTTTACAAAATAGTCCAGTGCTGCAAAGCCAGTAAAATATAATATACTGTCAAAACAACAAAATATATAGAACAAGGGTAAACATTTAAATGGGTTATCTGTAATTTTAAAAGGGGACAGTGAATTGAACAGTGCTCCAATAGCTCGCACAGCCGATATGAAAGTAACATCATGTGAAAGTTCGAGCAGGAATGAAACCTATGTAAACAATGAAAAGGCTGCTGTGCTCTTACGCTGATTTGTGGGGGTTCCAATAGTCGGACCACCACTGATCTAATATTGATGGCCTATCCTAAGGATAGGCCATCAATTTTATAATCCCGTATATTCCCTTTAAAGGGAATGTATCACCTATATTTTTTTAAAGCCAGATAGAGAAACAGAAAAATCTGTTTTCGTTTTTTAGTTGTAGATTTTTTTTATTCTATTTTTCGTACATGATTATGGGGGCAGCCATCTTGCCTGAGCTGCTTCCATCAACATTTAGAGATCTGCTTTGCAGCAGCAACAAGGACCATAGGAAACAACAGTCTGGAGCTAACCCATTTAAAAAAAATCATGGCAACAGCACTCGGCGAGTGCTTAGACCACCATATGCACTGTATATAGATTATTTTGCATTACGTCTCATTTACTATTCTTACAAATGTGAGATTCTCAGCTTACATTTTGATCAAATTGTGTGAGCCCACCTGTCACGACAAGGCGACTTCTTTTAAGTGGGTCCCTAACCTAAAATGTCACCCATCTACCCTAAGTTCATTATGAAGGCTTAGGCCCAGGGGAGAGGTGTCTTTTTTAAGTTAGGGACCCACATAAAAGAGGTCGCCTTGTCGTGGCAGGTGAGTTCACACAATTTTTTGAAAATATGTTCTAAGAATCTCACATTTGTAAGAATAGTAAATGAGCAGTAATGCAAAATAATCTAAATGCATTGCATTTGGTGGTCTTAGCGCTCGCAGAGTGCTGTTGCAATATTAGGGCATGTTCACATTTGCGTTGAGCTTCCCTTTGGCTTTCCGTTTGGCTTTCCATTCATCTGTTCCATCAGAGGAACAAGCAAACGGAAAGTATAGTTTCTCTTTGGATTTACCATTGATTTCAATGGTTTGTTTTTTTGTTTCAGTTCGGCTCCGTTCCATTAGGTTTACGTTTTCTTCAACGTAAAAAATAGCGTAGTGTGCTACGCTATTCTTTCCGACCAAAAAACTTAAACCTAACAGAATGTAGCAGAACTGTTGCAAACTGAAACAAAAAAAATACCATTGAAATCAATGGTAAATGCAAACCGAAACTATACTTTCCGTTTGTCTGTTATTCTGACGGAACAGATGAATGGAAAGCCCAATGTAGATGTAAACAGGCCCTTTTTTTTTATATGTATTGTATGCAGTCACAGCATACGTGCACCTGCACATTTGTCATTTTGTTAGGATGTGCTGACCTACTTTTTTGTGTTTTTGTGGAACTGACCAATTTATTTATATGGGAGAGGTTCCTAGGCATGCTCTGTGACATGTGCAGAGGTCACTTAAAGAGGCTCTGTCACCAGATTTTGCAACCCCTATCTGCTATTGCAGCAGATAGGCGCTGCAATGTAGATTACAGTAACGTTTTTATTTTTAAAAAACAAGCATTTTTGGCCAAGTTATGGCCATTTTTGTATTTATGCAAATGAGGCTTGCAAAAGTACAACTGGGCGTGTTGAAAAGTAAAAGTACAACTGGGCGTGTATTATGTGCGTACATCGGGGCGTGTTTACTACTTTTACTAGCTGGGCGTTCTGATGAGAAGTATCATCCACTTCTCTTCAGAACGCCCAGCTTCTGGCACTGCAGACACAGCTGTGTTCTCCAGAGATCACGCTGTGTCGTCACTCAAAGGACCTGCATCGTGTCAGACGAGCGAGGACACATCGGCACCAGAGGCTACAGATGATTCTGCAGCAGCATCGGCGTTTGCAGGTAAGTCAATGTAGCTACTTACCTGCAAATGCTGATGCTGCTGCAGAATCAACTGTAGCCTCTGGTGCCGACATGATGCAGGACCTGTGAGTGACGTCACAGATCTGCACTGCCAGAAGCTGGGCGTTCTGAAGAGAAGTGGATGATACTTCTCGTCAGAAAGCCCAGCTAGTAAAAGTAGTAAACACGCCCCGATGTACGCACATAATACACGCCCAGTTGTACTTTTACTTTTCAACACGCCCAGTTGTACTTTTGCAAGCCTCATTTGCATAAATACGAAAATGGTCATAACTTGGCCAAAAATGATCGTTTTTTAAAAATAAAAACGTTACTGTAATCTACATTGCAGCGCCGATCTGCTGCAATAGCAGATAGGGGTTGCAAAATCTGGTGACAGAGCCTCTTTAAAGAAGGGATAGGAGGAGAGCTATGCCTATCACCTATGTCAGTGGTGGATCCTATGTTATCTATATATAGGTGTTACCTTTTGTTGTAATCCTGCCTGTGATGATAATGAGATGGATGCTGAGAAGTGATATCTACAGAACAGGAAGTGTCAGTCTATTGTAAGGCTCAGTGGCCAGAGTGAAAACTGCGAGATTTCAGGATTATTTTTCAAAATAGATAATGACATAGAAAAAAAAAAATCTCCAAAAATTCTTAAAAAATATGTTTTAACATAAAAACTTGATTTAAACAGAAGGTCATTTTTTGATAAACCCATTGTGTTAGAGGGGAGGGGGAGCAGCAGTTGGAAAACATTGTATTGGATCAGAGCTCACAGCACAGCTCTTATTTTACACCAGGAAAAGCCCATCCATTCAGCAAGCATGGAGAAACAAAATGTACTTTTACAGAAAATAGCAGAGGAAAGGAAAAATACCAAAATATGCAGGGTGGGTTCCATCAAGAGCATAGTCGCACATTCCATTATAGCTCCGGACAAAATAGCGCTGCATGGGTCAATGGGTTTCGTTGTGTGCTGTTGGTGTTTGTCAAACGGTGGATCCGACGCTTCTTATTTATGTTGTTCTACTCCTATGACGGGAGCAGGACATTGGAAATAGCGACGCAAGTGTGAAGAGGGTCTTTAATACAACGTGTCTGATACACACAAATATCTGCCTGTGATTGTGATTTTTTTTTATTTTGTAACAATAAGGCTATGTTCACACGGAGTATTTTGGGGGAGGAATATCTGCCTCAAAATTCCGTTTGGAACTTTGAGGCAGATTTTCCTCTCCCTGCACGCCGATTTTCGCGCCGTTTTTCGCCCGCGCCCATTGAGCGCCGCGGGCATAAAACAGCGCGAAATACGCTTTCTCTGTCTCCCATTGAAGTCAATGGGAGGTCAGAGGCGGAAGCGCCCGAAGATAGGGCATGTCGC
This sequence comes from Rhinoderma darwinii, assembly GCF_050947455.1. NCBI lineage: Eukaryota > Metazoa > Chordata > Amphibia > Anura > Rhinodermatidae > Rhinoderma > Rhinoderma darwinii. The sequence goes on from NC_134688.1 coordinate 96,562,069, forward strand.
TTTTTTTTCCCGCGAGGCAGTTTTACTGCTCGCGGGAAAAATACGCCGACGCCTCCCATTGAAATCAATGGGAGGCGTTCTCGTGCCGTTTTTGCCGAGTTTTGCGACGCGGTTTCCGCGTCAAAAAACTCGGCAAAATACCCTGTGTGAACATAGCCTAATGGTCAAATAGTTATTCTAAACAAAGGGCTTCTTCAGCATCAAAATACAAACTTGACTGAAATTATTCTGGAATGTTTATATTTAATCCAAGATTTAGAACTACTTTAAAGATTATATTTGCATATAACTGTATTAACTTCACGTTGTAGCACATTTAAAGGGGACCTGTCACTTGGTCATATAAGTTTAACTGGTTAACTGACCTAAACAACACTGTCTCCCTGATTTATTTACTGGACACCCCAATCCCTTGTTTGCACCCTATATTTGGCTAATATGAGGACGATCCTGTCCCCGCAATGTACTGCCTTTTCCTAGGTCAGCATATTCAGCTGACCGATCCGCTTCTAGGAGTGCAAAAAGTTGATTTTTACTATCCCAAAGAATTGCACTGACTGAGCAAATTATACCCTGATCAGGAGAAATATTCAAAAATCTTGAGGTTCAAACAGATGGTATCTTGTCATCCTATTGGGAACTACATTGACGTTTGCTACATTTTAATACTAACCATGGAAACTTGCAACATTGGGTTTGTGGTTCTCAGTCTTTGAATTCTTCTGTTGATACAAAGCACTGTTCTGCATTGTACCACATGTAATGTGTTTCCTTGTGTTTCATTTATTTTACTGTTAAGGGAACACTCCTGGCAAAACTGATATACTGTGTCATGCCTGGTGTTTTCTTTCCATGGTGGTTTTGAATCCATGTGCTATGCACTGCCTGCACTAGACATACCACATTTTCATCCGTTTTGCCTGGAGAGCTCCTTTAACATTAGAGAATAAAGAGTATAGACAAAACTGTAGGATCTTTATTACTAGTTCTTCTGTTTTAAGTATACATTTAATTGCCTTTTTTATTTATTTATTTATTTATTTATTTGTATTCATTTGCAGTAGTGAAATTCAGTTCTTTGTGGTGAAATGGATATTACAGAAACTGAGTGTCAACAGGAAAATACACAAGTTACATCAAGCCCTAAGTATCACTAGGTAAGCCGGCATGTTGTTTTTACAATTGATATAGAAATACGTGACCAATGAATAGAACTGACAAATTATAGGGTTTTTATTAACATCTGTCCTTTCTTGCTACAATCTCTCAAAATTGAAGAGAGATTATGAACGATTTGTGAGGTCTATCTGAGGCTTTGTTTACACTGGCATCACGGGTTCCATCTTTCAAGGTTTCAAGATGGGTGTGACATGATCTATTCTCTCTCTTACCGGGCAGACTAAGCTATTCTGCTCATCAGGGACTATAGAAAACCTTCACTCCTGTAGCTTTGTGCGAAGATACGGGCAAAATGTCAAAATAAAGTGACTAAGCATTTTCCTCAGTTTCTTCTGGTGTCATGACTTCCATTTTTACAGGATTCATGATTGATCATAGTGTTAGGATTCGATTCTTTTACTTTCATTGACATATAATGTGCCCTCCAGTATCTTTTATTTTTTATTTTTTTTTACTGGATGGAATAGTGCAGCATGTGGCGGACATAGTACTTAGAGGAAAAACCCGCCTACCGATGAAATGTTTATATGAAAACTAATAATGTGTTCACATCAGCGTCGGGCTTCCATTCATGAGCACAGTTCGACCTTTCTGTCGGAGGAACCGATGAACGGTAAGCCAAACAGAAATCATAGCTTCCATTTGTATTACCATTTATTTAAATGGTAATCCTTCCAGTGCAGTTGGTTTCCATTCCGTAAGGGTTTCGTTTTTTTGCTGAAACAATAGCGTAGTCTAAACCAATTGCAATGGAAGCATTACCATTGAAATCAATAGTAATGCAAACGGAAGCTTATTGAGTATATGAGTTCTATGTCCGCCACTAAAGTTGTTTTGCTAGTATGCCCTCCCTCTCCCTTTTTTTTTTAAAAATAAAAATTCCTAGCATAAATGAAAAGGGTTTCAGAGTTTATAGGTCCACTTATGCAATTGAATCTATTAAACAATAAAAACGTACACCCAGCAAGTGACTGACGTTTGGGAGAAGAAATGGCATGACTGTACAATGTTCAGCATTCGCACTCTAGGTAATTAAGTCTGGTACACTGATTGATACATACATTATCTTGTTTCTCAGCATGCAGGAGGCGTGAGGGACTCCATTAAGCACTATGGATACTAGTACTATCAAAAAACATGATTCGCCACTCACAGTCAATGAACAGGTATTAATATTTCATTAATAATAATTTCATTACTATTCAGAGTTCATTATATTCACAGACAGCCCCAGTCCTGCACTACTGCATTCTGTCTCCAGATTGTTAAGTATGTTAGTTAGTTTTACAACTTGACAGAAAAGGAGAAATCTAGAACTGCCTTAGTCATGTGATGGGTGCACAGTTAGGGTATGTGCACACGATAACTGCATTTACGGCTGAAATTACGGAGCTGTTTTCAGGAGAAAACAGCCCCTGAATTTCAGACGTAAATGCATGTACTGGCATTTTTCGCCGCGTCTTTTCCGGACGTAATTTGGAGCTGTTCTTCATTGAAGTCAATGAAAAATGGCTCCAATTACGTCCCAAGAAGTGTCCTGAACTTCTTTGACGAGGCTGTTATTTTACCCGCCGCCGTCTTTTGACAGCGACGCCTAAAATGACAGGTCGTCGGCACAGTACATCGTAAAGCCCATTGAAAGTAATGGGCAGATGTTTGCCGACGTATTGGAGGCGTTTTTTCAGACGTAATTCGAGGCATAAAACGCCTCCATTACGTCTGAAAATAGGTTGTGTGAACCCCGCCTAATAGTACAGTTATCCAAGCTGTGTCTTGTAATAAGCCGAGCACTTGTGTGATCTCAACATGGCCAGAACAGATTTCCATCCCCTGGGAGTAAACAATGAAAGTTCCTTGAACTGAGTTTTTGAAAGCCGCAAGGAATTGTTACAGAAAGTATATTGAAAAATTATATTACTTTTTATCATACAAAAAAATATATATATTTGTGGAAACCAGAATACCCTTTTATGAACAATAGAGTTGATCTCTGGCATGTTCTTGTGCACTTCATAGAGCTCAACGTGACGTTTTCATTTGACTCATTTTCATTCCTAGCGCAACTCAATCTAGTGTCTGGTATGGCTTAAAGGCTATGGCCACCTTTAGGCCATTTTATTTTATTGCATAGGCTGTACTATGTGATAAAAAACACTTTTGCAATTGGTTGTGTTTTAAAAAAATAAATCTGTATGGATCCTGCATCTTGCATGTATTATAGTATAGAACAGGCTGCAGAATCCAATGCACAGGCAAATCAGACAGACAGCTGGTCTGTCTGCAAACCGGAACAGCTGGAGAACCAGCCAACAGACCAGCTCTCTGTCGACTTGTCTGTGAACGGGATTCTGCAGCCTGCTCTGTACTATAATACATGCAGGCTGCAGAATCCATACTGAACTATTTTTTTTAAAGCGTATGTTTGCTTTCCATGAAAAAACTATTATAGTGCAGGAGTGTGCACTATAATCGTTTGTTTTTTTAAAATCACTTTTATTACCGCTTTTGCTTTTACCAGCAGCACGGACTGCGTAAAGTCCATACTGCCGATTGCTCATAATTCTACAGTTAGAGACAGAGCGTCCTGCTCATCTCCATGGCTCCCTTATGAAGAACTTCCGTTAGTGCTATAGGACTCTATAGCGCTGACAGCCGTTCTGGATATGGGAGCCACGGGGACGTGCAGGATGCTCTGTCACCCACTAAAAAATGATGATCAGTCGGCAGTACGGACTTTACACAGTCCGTGCTGCTGGTAAAAGCAAAATCGGTAATACAAGTGCTTTAATAAAATAATTATAGTGCACACTCCTCCACTATAATCGTTTTTTCACTGATAGCGGAGGTACGATTTAATCGCAACCAATTGCAAAAGTGTTTTGTTTTGCTTTCCAAGAAAATACAGCCTATGTAACAAAATGGCCCCAAATGTGTCAATAGCCTTTTAAGTTAATGTACAGCTAAAATTTCTAATGTTTTTTTTTCTTTAATATTCAATATAGTACAATATTATGCTCCAAAGTACCATCCACAGTGCAGCTCCCAAATAAACCCTAGCACAGTGAACCCCCAACAAGGCCAGTTACAGTGCACCCAAAATGCCACAATTCCCTCAATAATATGAATAGCTCCTTCACCCTTGTCCTCCTCTAGTAGTTGCAGTAGGTTAGCCAGCAGCAGCTGACATGTAATTTCCACCTCCTGTGCCATAGGTCACTACAGGACGAGGAGCTTTCTACAGAGGACAGTACTTATGTAGTACTGCGCATCTCTACATACTCTGCGCGGTCTAACAGAACGCAACGATGATACAAATATTTTTAAAGGGTACCTCCAGCTATGCAGCTGTTTGTGGCTTTTACTAGGATTTTAAAAGTGACAGCGGGAGATGCAATAGGGAGAGTAGGTAGTTGAATTGTCTATGCAACACCTAGGCACACGTACCACCCAATCTTCCTGTCGCCCCCCCCCCCCCCACTGTGACTTTTAATATACTGGCGGGAGACTCCGCTACTACCTGGAGATACTCTTTAATGAACATATCAGTGCAGAAACCGTAATAATAAAATTAGCTTACCGCAGCGCTCCAGAGTATCACCCTTGTCTTTAGGTAGCAGTTTTACAACCCATGACCTCATAAACAATTTAGGCAGACTGCCGTAATAATTTGTTTCAACAACAGTGTTGGTTTAATTCACAATTTTATAAATCCAAATTTTAATTCCTCCAGCATTTACAAATTTACATTGGAAGAATACTTTTCCTGTTTACGAGTGCTCAAGATGTGAGATTTCAGGGAAGCTGTCTGCATGTTGTATGAGAATTTTGTAATTTTCATGTTGCGTTGTGTTATCCGTATTTGGGAATCTGTCCACATGCATCTTCTTACCTTGCAGGTGATTGTAATGTCTGGTCATGAGACTATTCGGGTGTTAGAAGTAGGTGTGGATACGCAAACTCAACCTGAAGAGTCTGGAAAGGCCTTGGACCCTCCAGTAACTGAACCTTTAGTTACTAATAATTTGACAAGGGAGACAGTGCTGTGCCAAGCGGAGAATTCAAGTGCAGAGTCTGTAGGTAGGGATCCAGTGAAATATGGTAAAAGTGAATATGCCATCACTTTATGAGATGAGAAAACCAATTTAAAGTGGTATTTCCATGATAATAAGGGATGGCATTTCGCTAGGATATGCTATCATTTGCTGATTGTTGTGGGCTTCAGTGCCGCAATCCCAACGATCCTCAGAATGAAGGCGCTGCATCACTAGTGAGGACTGCTGCACCTGCACAGTATTTCCCTGCTCTACGATGTGCAGCGAACTCCAGCACAGTCCCATTCACTTGATCAGCCTCACTCAGGCCGGACCCCCACCGATCAGTATGTTATGGCATGTCTAGTGAGTTGCCATAACATTATGAGTGGAGAGTAGCTCCACTCATGAAGCACCCGATTGAAGTTTAAAACTTGCAGCGGGAGATTTTGCAGGCATGGCAGTCTGGTTGCTTAATCAACCATTGGACACCAAAGCCTCAGCTGCGTAGGAGCTTTGCTGTTGTGGCTTTGATGTCTGACATTTGCCTCAGCGACCAACCCGCCTGGCTTCCAACCTTCAGTTTTAAACTTCAGGTAGGAAACCTGCTATTCTTCATGATCCAATAAAAACCTAAAAATTCACATGTGACTGCAATTACCCCAATATCCATGTCGCACTTCTAGAATTTGCGGAAGCTGATATATGAGAAGTTGCGGAGTCTTAGGCCTTGTCCACACACAACAGAATCTGCAGCAATTCCGTTGAAAGTAGCGGACTTTCTGCTGGGTCAAGAACGCACCATTTCCTGCGGTTTTTATGGCAGAAAATGATGGGTAGTTTTACTGCGTTTTTACCAATGTTGGGACATGGTGACATTTCTGAAAAACGCAGCAATTCTGTCCACTTTCCACAGCAGGAATTGACATGCTGCAGTCCGAAAATTATGCACCGCAGGTCAATTTCTGCACTGAATATTTACGCAGCGTGTGGATGAGATTTGTTAAATCTCACCCACTTTGCTGCTACTGTACTCTGCTGCGTTTTTTCCGTCTGCAATGCCGGACAGAAAAAACGCAGCAATTCCGCAGCGTGTGGATGAGCCCTTACACTTGAGTGCTACTTTAACTATAGCTGTATTTGCCTGTGACATGGAAGAAAATCAGTGGCCATTTTTTATCTCAAACTAACAAAATAGCTACTCTGCAGGGTCAATATTCAAATATAGAAAGAAAATCACTGGTTACCACAGTATTCACTCCATGTCGCATGCAGACACAGGTACAGCTAAAGCAGGGTTACAGTGTGAGGACCCCAACAAACAATGGACCATATCCAAGCTATATGGGTACATGTTAGTGGAACACTGCGAGGAAAGGATATGGGGAACAACTACAGCCATACCTACATTTTCAAATTGCGAGTGAAGTTCGGCATTAAATTTCAAGATATACATTTATCGATTTTATTTTTTTTGCCAGGTTACACAACTGATGTCCAATCGTAATCAACAACTGACTTTCACTAGACTGATAATTGTTTTTTTCTTTCCTTTTTTCTGCCCTTTGGTTGTGAAGTGAAATCTGCAGCCGGACTAGTCTCTCCTTCTCTGCCAATGCTTTATACTCATGCCTCACACCATCCTCAGGCGACCCTTACGTCTTTCGCTGTGCAGGCTGCACCCCAGGTGAGACTTTGACCTTTCCCCTTGTTTAGGTTATTAGGGGCCAGTCATGTTTATTTGTTATATCTGCTAGTGAACAGTAAGGGCTTGTCCGCAGGTAACGGAATTTTCTGCAGCAATTCCGCAGAAACTAGCAGGATTTCCGCTGCGGAAAAAAACACACCATTTCCTGCGGTTTTCACTGCAGAAAATGGTGCGTATTTTGCTTTGTTTTTCTCAGTGTTGGGAGATGGTGACATCTGCTCTGAAATACGCAGCAATTCAGTCCACTTTCCGCAGCAGGTATTGACATGCTGCAGTACGAAAAAGACACCGCTGGTCAATTTCTGGTCGCTAATTTTACGCAGCGTGCGGATGAGATTTGTTAAATCTCACCGTCTTTGCTGCTACTGTATTCTGCTGCGTGTTTTTCGTCAGCAATTCCGTTACATGTGGACATGCCCTTAAACTGAATGTTGCCATGTATTGTAAACTTTAACTTGTAAAATATATGGATGTTTATAAATGTTTGTGTGTGTGTGTGTGTGTGTGTATATATATATGTACAGGAGGATGGGTGCAAATCCTCCTAGGCTCCAGTGGTGGGTGCAAATCCTCCTAGGCTCAGGCTAAGAGCCCTCAGAAATACAGCAAGCAAAAGAATTGAGTAAACACACCACTATTTTCATCCACTACCTTGGAGTGCTGCCTCAATTCTTTTGGTGTGTGTGTGTTTGTTTGTTTGTTTTTATATATATATATATATATATATATATATATATATATATATATATATACATGTATTTGTATTTTGCTATTCCCCCACAAAGAAACAACTGTTTATACACTCACCTTGTTCATGACCACTTCCCTTAACAACAGTATTATTTAGCCAGGGAATATAATTCCACGACCATGTACGTGCCCTTGGGGGAGCGTCTCCATACTCACTTATTTATCCAGGCAAACTGAACATAGCTGGACACGACATCAATTCATTTTTCTTATTTGATTCTTTATGTACAGTATGCACAATATTTCTAAGCACACAGCCCTTAATTGTACATATTAAACAGTATATGGTCATAGTGGGTTACAATATTTAGAGCATAAGTTCTTAGACCATACGGAGATGTTGCAGGTAGGAAATGTGCACATTATTTTGCATACATGGAGAAACAGATAATAAAAATTATTTGTTGTCATGACCCCGTCCTATCAACTTCATAAAATCCGTCCCATCAACTTCATAAAATAGTCAGATTACGACAACCCCTGTCCATGCCCATGCCTAATTTAGGAGATATGGACATCATAGAGGGTACCCTCCTTCTCGGGGCCCTTTTCTATAAGCAATGGCAGAGAGCTTCTGCAAACTAGGGAAGGGACAGTTTTTCTTCATTTACTCTGCCGCACTGGCTGGCGTAGAGTGCAGTAGCGCACACAATGTCCTGACGCTGCCAGTGGTCCGGACCCTGTGTGCTGCGGTTTCCAGTGCTGAAGAGTAGCGGGGAGAGGTAAGTATATAGTGGGGTCGAGTGTCTGATTATTTAAGAGGGCTGGTGTCTAAATAAATGTAGGGGGTCTGGTCTGGTGTCTAAATAAATGTAGGGGGTCTGGTCTAGTGTCTAAAGTTATTTAGGGGTCTGATCTGGGGTCTGAATAACTGAGGGGTCTGGTCTGGGGGTCTGAAGTGATTTAGTGGCCTGGTCTGGGATCTGAATTAATTTAGGGGTCTGGTCTTGGGTCTGAATTCATTTAAAGGCACACAGGAGCCATTGTCAGCCGAGCTGTCAGTCAGCAGACTGGCAGATTCGGCCTACGGTGCCACTATTCTTCTTCTATGTATAGTGCATACATAGAAGCTGCATTGCAAAAAGTTAATTATTTTTTTATTTTTTTTAATAAAAGTCAATTAGAATAATGTTTTTAACCTCAAAATAAATAAAGGCTACAAAGGTTGACATAGCCTTCAACAGCCTGGACATTGTAGCAAATTATAGGGGTCGCAGAAAGATTTCTTTGTGCTGCTGATGTTTTTTGCTCACAGAGAATTCCCTAGATTTGTTACATTTGTATGTGGGAAGCATTAGGTTTGTGTGTGTTTGCCACCTGTGGATGTTAAAAAAAAAATGTTTTCATTCACTTAGGGCTGGGTGATTTTGCAAAAAATAAAATCAATTTTTTTTTTTAACACTTTGGCAGATTTTCGATTTGAATCTCGATTTTCTTATTTTTTTCTGTTTATTTAACAGTAATACCAAGAGATAATTGAATAAATAATTTTTTTATATAAATAACTTTTTAACATATTTTACTATACGAATTGTACGTAACTTCACAACTTTTAACCCCTGCAAATACTTTTTTTTCATCAGAAATACAATTGGAAAAATGTATATCTAATTGATTATAACTTCTGTGTTCCCCAGGAGATAATAGGTTAACAGAATCTATAATCTATGATGCACTTCATGCACTAACATCCCTCTCTGCCGGTCACCACCTCAGCCGGTCTCTGATATTGTAACGAGAGCAGTGTAAATTTCAGCAGGGCCAGGAGTTAGCAGCGAGCGGGCACTTTGGGGCGAGATTACATTATAGTGTCCGAAGTGTGAGCAGGACCCTGTGAAGTACCGTCCCCACAATGGTGTTTTAAATAAATGACATTAAGGACGGATTCACACGACCGTGATTGGACCGTGAAAAACGGTCTGTGTTTCAGACGGATTTTCCGGCCCAACCACCACACATGTGAACGACAGTGGGAAAAAAAATGGCCATTAAAAACTGATCAATTGTCAGTTTTTCATGTCCATTTTGCATCAGTGTTTCCAAATTTTCATCCGTTTCCAGTCCCTTTTTAATGGCTGTTTGTCATCCATTTGCCATCCATTTTTCATGGCTGTTAAAAAAAAAAAGAAAAGAAGGATGGATTTCATTTGTCAGGTTTTTTTTGTCCCAATCCCCTGAAAACTCCACAGTGCCCATGTAGATAGTGCCACAATGTCCCTGTAGATAGTGCCCACATAGTGCCACAGTGCCCACATATAGTGCCACAGTGCCCACATATAGTCACATAATGCCACAGTGCCCACGTATAGTCACATAGTGCCCACATATAGTGACCGTGCCCACAAGTGCCACAGTTTACCCTGGGCTATAAATGACCGTTATACTTTATTCTGCAGGTCGGTATGATTACGGCGATACCATATGTATATAGTTTTCTTTATGTTTTGCAGCGTTTGCGAAATAAAATAACTTATTTAGAAAATAAATTGTTTTTTGTGTCACCATATTCAGAGAGCTGTAACTTTTTTATTTTTCAGTCAAAAAAGCTGTGTAAGGGCTTGTTTTTTGCGGGACGGGTTGTAGTTTGTATCGGTACTATTTTGGTGTTCATGCGACTTTTTGATCACTTTTTATTGTATATTTTGGGAGGGATGGTGACCAAAAAATAGTGATTCTGGCATTGTTTTTTTTTTTTGCGGTGTTCACCGTGCGGGAAAAATAATATTATAGTTTTATAGTTGGGGTCGTTACGAACGCGGGGATACCAAATATGTGTACTTTTTTTTTACTTGTTCATTTTTTTCCTATAATAAAAGACTTACTATAGGAAAAAAAGCAGTGTTTGTTTATGTAACGTATAACTTATTTTTACACTTTTTTTAAAACATTTTTATTCTTTTTTTTACTTTTTTCACTTGTCCCACTAGGGGACACTAAGACTTGCAGCTCTGATCGCTGCTGGAATACATTACACTACACACGTAGTGTAATGTATTCTAACTGTCATTGTGACGTAACAGTCACACTGACAGGAAGCCTACTACGTCCACCCTCCGGCTGGTCCTCATAGGCTTCTGTACATGGCAGCCCGGAAGCCATTGCCTGGCGTCCGGTTGCCATGGGTACCATCACCAGCCTCTGTGATTTCACGTGTGGGCTGCCGATAGGTCAAAATCGAACGCCGCAATTAAGGGGTTAACTGCCGAAATCAGCGGCGATGGGGAATGCAGGGCAGATACCCTGCACAGTTAACCGCGCGACGGTTAACTGTCAAAACACAGACGTAACTGCACGTCAAGGTGCGCAAACTTACTGCTCACCTCGACGTGCATTAACGTCAAGGTGCGGGAAGGGGTTAATGTCTTGTAAAAATGCTGTTATGTAAACATAAGACAAATGAAATAGAGTATGCAAAAATATTGGACATCATTAGTCAGTGCAAAATGTAGTACTTTATCTGAAAATATATTTTTGCTGTTTATAATGTTTTCACATGAATAGGATCACAAAGACTTTAAATCAAGATCAGAGTTGTGTTGAATATGAGACACAGGTCATTTGGACATCAGAAAGATTAATATTTCTAGTTTATATTTTTAGAGGAAATACTTGAAAGTCATGGCTAATAAAGTGCAGTCCTGTAGAGAATTATTGACATTTTCAGCAAAATTTCTTAATGAAATGTAAAATAAAACTATTTTTCTTTTCAGGTCTTGACTCAGGAAAACTTAGCAACTCTTCTCACAGGAGTTATGGCTCCCACAGGAGCAGTTGCTCAACCTTTTCTTATCCCCATCACTATTCCTGGTCAAGTTGCTGGCCAACAGGGTCTGGCTGTTTGGAACTTCCCCACTGCAACTCTAGCCACTATTCCTGGACTAACAGCTACTCCCCCTGCTGGTGGAGTGTTCAAACTGCCTCTAGCAAACTTGCAAGGTAAATCTAATTTTACGGTTAAAGTATTGCTTCATGCAACTTTCTATATAAATGTGATGGACTTTCCCATAGACTTCACCTACTAGTTTTCTGGGGTCCATAACTGGGATGTACATGTACTGAAGTTAGATCTAAATGAAAGTTTCCTATTTATTGATGCTTAACCCTTTCATGACCAAGGGTCACTCATTCCCCTGTGTCCAGGTCAAATTTTCCACTTCTTTAAACGATAATATCTTTGGAATCGCTTTGAATATCACAACTATTTTTTTTACAAGACATTTGAGGCTTTAATTTTCTAGATTAGTTTAATTAATTAAAATTTTTATTATCAGCAGACAAATCACAAAAATGTTTTGTATTTTTTTATATATATTTATCTATATTATATGATAACAGGTACAAAATAGCAGCACTAACTGCTGTCATCTGTGCAATATGCAAGGCCACCTTTTTTTTTTTACCTCTCGCTTGTCTACTGCATTGCACTATACGGCTTCAGCACTTGATCTGAAAGATCAACCCCTCCCATTTATTTATTATATCCCAGAATGCAATCTGGCTTGGGGGTCACTTACTGGTACCTCCTACAGGAACAGGGGTGTTGCCGTTCCCATGTATTGTGGTCAAGAGAAGGACATCCCGCTTGTACTTGACGAACAACACGTTCTCGCTGCATACTGCCCTGCTCTCACCCCCTTCTGAGACTTTAGCCAAGCAGGGTTTTAGGGAGGCCACCCTGGTTCTTGCGCACGGTGCTGCATGCTGCCGCATTTATGGTGGAGAGGCACTTAAAGTGTAGCTAAACGTTTGACAAACTTGTGACATGTCATAGTGACATGTCAGAAGTTTGGATTGGTGGGGGTCCCCACCAATCACTAGAACGAAGCAGCTGAAGCGCTCGTGTGAGCGCTCAGCCGCTTCGTGTCTGTTCGTCTTTTTCCGGAAAGCCAATGTATCGGAGTACGGGCTCATAGACTTTTTATAAAGTCCGTACACCGATACATTTATTTCCGGAAAAAGCCGAACAGATATGAAGCGGCTCAGCGCTCACACGAGCGCTTCAGCTGCTTCGTTCTAGTGATTGGTGGGGGTCTCAGTACTCGGACCCCCACCAATCCAAACTTCTGACATGTCACTATGTTGAAAAGTTAAAAAAAAGTTTGGTAATAGTTTATAATAAATAAATAAAAATCCAAAGTAAAGAAAAAAAATTCAAAACCCACTTTTTCCTCCTTACAAATTGCTTTATTATGAAGTAAAAAAGTTACACATATTTGATATCGCTGCATTCGTAACGACCCCAACTATGAAGCTATTTCATTATTTAACCCACTCAATGAACGCCGTAAAAAGTTAATTAAAAAAACCATGCAAGAATTGCTGTTTTCTGTGCATCCTACCTTAAAAAAATGTGTTAAAAAGTGATCAAAAAGTCGCGTGAACTCCAAAATGGTACCAATAAAAACGACAAGTCTTCCCACAAAAAAAAAAAGCCCTCATACAGCTGGATCAGTGGAAATGTAAAAAAGTTATTGCTCTTCAAATATGGAGACACAAAAACAAATAATTTTGAAAAAAAAGTGTTTTTACTGTGTAAAAGTAGTAAAACATAAGAAAACAATATAAATTTGGTAATTAAGTTATTATGTTATCTATACCACACGGTAAACGGCGGGAATTTAGGACACAAAAAAAGAGTGGCGAAATTGCTGTTCTTTTTCTATTTCGTCCCCCAAAAAAACTTTAATAAAACTTAATCAATAAATAATATGTACCCCAAAATGGTGCTATTAAAAAATACAACTCGTCCGGCAAAAAAACAAGACCTTATACAGCTATGTCGACGCAAAAATTAAAAAGTTATAGATCTTTGAATGAGACGATGGAAAACAGTAAAAAATGGCATGGTCATTAAAGAGGCTCTGTCACCAGATTTTGCAACCCCTATCTGCTATTGCAGCAGATAGGCGCTGCAATGTGGATTACAGTAACGTTTTTATTTTTAAAAAACGAGCATTTTTGGCCAAGTTATGACCATTTTCGTATTTATGCAAATGAGGCTTGCAAAAGTACAACTGGGCGTGTTGAAAAGTAAAAGTACAACTGGGCGTGTATTATGTGCGTACATCGGGGCGTGTTTACTACTTTTACTAGCTGGGCGTTGTGTATAGAAGTATCATCCACTTCTCTTCACAACGCCCAGCTTCTGGCAGTGCAGATCTGTGACGTCACTCACAGGTCCTGCATCTTGTCGGACACATCGGCACCAGAGGCTACAGATGATTCTGCAGCAGCATCGGCGTTAGCAGGTAAGTCGATGTAGCAACTTACCTGCAAACGCTGATGCTGCTGCAGAATCAACTGTAGCCTCTGGTGCCGATGTGGCCGACACGATGCAGGACCTGTGAGTGACGTCACAGATCTGCACTGCCAGAAGCTGGGCGTTGTGAAGAGAAGTGGATGATACTTCTCATCAGAAAGCCCAGCTAGTAAAAGTAGTAAACACGCCCCGATGTACGCACATAATACACGCCCAGTTGTACTTTTACTTTTCAACACTCCCAGTTGTACTTTTGCAAGCCTCATTTGCATAAATACGAAAATGGTCATAACTTGGCCAAAAATGCTCGTTTTTTAAAAATAAAAACGTTACTGTAATCTACATTGCAGCGCCTATCTGCTGCAATAGCAGATAGGGGTTGCAAAATCTGGTGACAGAGCCTCTTTAAGGCCTAAAATAGGCTGGTCACTAAGGGGTTTCCCAAGTTTTTGAAAAAGTTTCTAAGAAGCTGAATGTGTTGAAAAACACAAAACAAAAAACACACAAGAAAATTCCTCACCTTTGAAATTTCCTGCCATGCCAGCGGTTCCCTGGTCCCCCAACAATCTTTGTTTACACCGTTGCAGCAATGACGTGTCGTGCCGACATATGTCTGCAGCAGTCCCTCACCAACTGCAGTGAGTAATGTGAACAAGGTGTAAACAAAGATCCGCAAGGGATTAGGGGACTGTCTGTGGGAGATTTAAAAGGTAAGTGATTTTATTTATCCTACCACACATTCAGCTTATTTAAAAATGTTTTAAAAGCCTGCAAAACCACCCCAATCCGAGTCCCTGTCTATTTGCCAGAGCCGCATTAAACCAATGCCCTCTACTTATGCTACATTCTGTACTAACATTTTCACATGTACTTTTCACTTACGGTATTGTGTTACGGTATAATAAATCATTCCATGCACTTTAAATATTGTGCCTCGTATTTTAAAACTATCCTAGGGAAACCCGGGTAATGTTGCCCATACCAGCCAAAGTTAATCTTTCATTCTCTAGTCTGGACTAGAAAGATAGAACATCAACTCTTGTTGCTATGGGCAAGGCTCCTTTTTCTAATACATGTAGCAGTCGAATCTTCTGAAAAAATGTAACAATAATAAAACAATGCATTGTCAATTTGATATATTAGATGATACATATCTTACATGAATTCTTGTGTGCTAATCCTGGAGGCAACAACTGCTGTGTTAGGCTATGTTCACACAGAGTATTTTGGGGGAGGAATATCTGCCTCAAAATTCCGTTTGGAACTTTGAGGCAGATTTTCCTCTCCCTGCACGCCGATTTTCGCTGCGATTTTCGCGCCGTTTTTCGCCAGCGGCCATTGAGAGCCGCGGGCATAAAACAGCGCGAAATAGCGCTTTCTCTGCCTTCCATTGAAGTCAATGGGAGGTCGGAGGCGGAAGCGCCCGAAGATAGGTCATGTCGCTTTTTCCCGCGAGGCAGTTTTACTGCTCGCGGGAAAAAGACGCCGACGCCTCCCATTGAAATCAATGGGAGGCGTTCTCGGGCCGTTTCTGCCGAGTTTTGCGACGCGGTTTCCGCGTCAAAAAACTCGGCAAAAGACCCCGTGTGAACATAGCCTAAGGGTGAGTTCACATAGAGTTTTTTGCAGGAGGAAAATCTGCCTCAAAATTCCACTTGGAATTTTGAGGCAGATTTTCCTCTGCCTGCACGCCGATTTTCGTTCGTGAACGCCGTGGGTTTAAAACGCTGCGAAATACGCTTTCTCTGCCTCCCATTGATGTCAATAGGAGGTCAGAGGCGTAAACGCCCGAAGATAGGGCATGTCCCTTCTTTTACCCGTGAGACGTTTTTTCCGCTCGCAGAAAAAAAACGCTTTTGCCTCCCATTGAAATCAATGGGAGGCATTTTCGGCAGTTTGTTGGCGCGTTTTCCGACGCGGTTTCTGCATCAAAAAACGTGTCAAAAAACTCTGTGTGAACTCACCCTTATTGTGTGGTACATAGACGATATAGTATGTAATGCTGCATATTGTAATCTAAATTCTAAGCAACATTTAGTAGAATTTTTTGTTTGTCTAGGACACATATGTTTTTATCATTTACAAATGCAGAAGCCTGAGTTTTGGTAATAGGCATATTTTACAAGTGATGCATCCTTATTGATTTTTTTTTCTAAATGTTTTTACAGCAGCATCAGTCTTGAATACTGCCCTACAAAACCCCGTTCAAGCAGCTCCAGCATTCCAGACTGTTTACCAGGCACAGCCAGCAGTTCAGGCCCAAGCAGCGCTTCAGGCCCAAGCCGCTCTTCAGGCTACTTTCCAGCAACAGGCTGCGCTACAGGTCCCAACAACTCTACAGGCCCAAACAGCCATGATGTCCAGTACTGTAGCCAAAGCAGAACCTCCGACACATCTTACTGTCCAGCCAGCAAGCTTCACTTTTAATCCAGCTATTGTAAGTACGTGCAAGAATCATGAATAAGTAACCCTGCGCATTCTAGAGTAAGAGACTTCGTCAAACTACTGATGCACATATTTATATTGAGTATCAGAAAACAGAGAAAAATCACGATCAATAAAATACATTTCATATGATGGTTTAGGCCCAATATCAGTTTAGCTTACGCATTATAATAATACAACAAGTGTAAAAGATTGAAAAGGAGATGGTAGAGAGGAAATAGTAATTCCCTAAAATGATGGTGTTAATGGAATTGCTCCCTTTAGCAGTGACAGAGTTTCAAAATACATATGTAAGCCTGCCAAATATTTCAGGAGACACATGTATTATTGACTGAAGTCTGAATCCATTGACAGACTAAAATCTGTAGTAAACAGCGGTCTGAAGTCTGCTGACAGATTTGCGGGACAAGGGCTCCTACTGCTAATTTAAGTGATTTTAATATTCAAAAAGTAAACCTACATTTTCAAGCAGGTCACCGTTAGCATTTATAAAAACACATCGATGTAAAGTCACATGGTTAGCAAGGTGGAAAAAAAGAGAAATCCATCTAGTTCAACCTATTCTCCTGCAATGTTGATCCAGATGAGGGAAAAAACCCTCATGAGGCAGAAGCCAATTTTCCGTATTTTAGGGGAAACACTCCTTCCCGACTCCACTATGGCAATCAGAATAAATCCCTCTAGTACATATTACTTTACATATTATTACTTTCAAGAAAGGCATCCAGGTCCCCTTATAAAATAAAATACCTCAACCTGTTGTAGGATAATTCCATGGGCCAGTTTTTGGAAGAGCTGAAAAGAAGTGGTGCTCTGTTGGATCCGGTAATTTCTAACAATGCAGAGCTTGTTGGGAATGTCACTATTTGTGAAAACCTTGGTGACAGTGACCAAAATATAATATGATTTTGCCTAAACTTTGAAAAACAAACACAGGCTTGGAGGCAAAAGCACTTAAGTTTAATCAGGCCAATTTCCCCAGGATGAGGGCTGCACTTCAGGACATAGACTGGGAACAACTAATGTAAAATAGCAATACAAATACCTAATGGGAGCACTTAACCCCTTCCTGCACCTTGACGTAACTGCACGTCCAGGCGAGCAGTAAGTTTACTTACCTAGACGTGCATTTATGTCTGCACTTTAAAAGTTAACCGCAACGCTATACCGCAATGGCACTTAATTGCAGGGAACGTCTGCCCTTATCTCAGGCAGAGTACAAGGGACCAATCAGAGCGATCCCTTGTTGGAGATTGCTCCGATTGGTAAGTCTGTACAGTCTAACCAATCGGAGCTTAGATGTGTAGAAAAATATGATTACAGGCTCTGATCTCCTCTGTTGACTTATGAAAGTCAAAGAGATCAGTGCCTGTACCGTCGTCTTGATAATTAGAGAAAAAAAAGACTCCCATTATTCCCTTGATCACAGTTCCCCCACTGTGATCACTCCCCCACCTCTCCCATTGAATAAGGGAGCTTTTTTGTTGTTGTTTTTTAAAACAAAAAAGAAATCATAAAACACAAAAAAAAAAAAGTGTTTGGTCAGTGTCAATTTAGTCAGTGTCAAGATCATCAGTGTCATTCAGTTAGCGTCAGTCAGTGTGTGGTTGTCAATCAGTCAGTGTCATTTATCGTCTTTCTGTAAGTATAGTTTATTCAGTTTAAGTTAGTCAGCTTTAGTGTCATAAAAGAAAAAAAAAATATTAGTGTACGGTGGTGTTAGCGCAGTTGCACACAACTGAGTGCCACTCGAGCCGTTTTTCATGGCATCTGAGTGGCACCCGATAGTTTTCACGGACCCATTCACTTCAGCAGGTCATTGAAAACTGACCCGATTCTCCGATCCGTGGAAAAATAGGACATTTCTATCTTTCCACGGATCACTGACGGGACCCAGCCGTCACACATTGTCGTGTGCATGAGGCATTAGTGTTTTAATGTTTCATGTAAAAAAAAGGCAAAAAAAATCTATACTATACATATAGATACAGTATACATATATACATTTAATGTAAATGTAATGGCAGGAAGGAGGTGAAGGGAAAGTGAGCCCTAATCTACCCACCGCCCTGTCTCTGCCTACTTGCAACGACCCGCCCTAGGCGACGGGGTACAACTGGGCGGCGGTCCCTACGCTGTCTAAGTGCACGGGAGAACAAACAGGGAACACGCAAGGGAAGGGGCAGTAGCCCACGGAACGCCACGAGGAAACGGAGCGGTGAATGAGTTGTCAGGACCAGGATGAAGTGGAGTATACCCAAGTGAGCACGGAGGAGGAAGCAAGCCGGAGGCAAAGCAAAGCGGGTTAAGCAGAACAGCAGCAAGGCAGAAGCACGGCAGAAGCAGGCTGGAGCAAGCAGCAGTGGGGCCAGGAATGCAAAAGAATTACAAGCACTGAGGAGGAGAACACAGCAGGTAATAAAGGACAGGGGGCGGAGCTAACTCCGACTGACCAGGCCGCGATAGGCTCTCCCACTCCTGAGCCTGCCACCCTGGTTGGTGGGAGATGGTGTCAGTCGAACAGGTCTGGCCTCAGGTGTGGATTGATTAATCCCAGGAGTATACCTAGATGTAGTACCTGGCAGATCCCTAACAGTACTCCCCCTTTTATGAGGGGCCACCGGACCCTTACTAAGAGGACCCGGTTTAGTAGGGAAGAGAAGGTGGAACCTCCTGATCAATACCCCAGCGTGAACATCACGGGCAGGTACCCAAGTCCTCTCCTCCGGCCCGTACCCTCTCCAATGGACCAGGTACTGGAGGGAGCCCTGGACCATCCTACTGTCAATAATCTTGGCCACCTCGAATTCCACCCCCTCAGGGGTGAGAACGGGAACAGGAGGTTTCCTCGAGGGGGACCAGGCCGGGGAGCAGCGTTTAAGGAGGGAGGCATGGAAGACGTCATGTATGCGAAAGGATGGGGGCAGCTCCAGACGGAAGGATACAGGGTTGAGGACTTCAATGATCTTATAAGGCCCAATAAATCGGGGAGCAAACTTCCTGGACGGGACCTTAAGGCGCAAGTTCCTGGACGACAACCAGACCAAATCCCCGACGACAAACCGGGGGTTAGCAGAACGTCTACTATCCGCCTGAATCTTTTGTGCGCTTTGGGACGCCTCTAGGTTCTTCTGAACCTGGGCCCAGACAGTGCACAGTTCCCGATGAACCTCCTCTACCTCAGGATTATTGGAACAACCAGGGGAAACGGAGGAGAACCTTGGGTTAAACCCGAAATTACGGAAAAACGGGGAGACCCCTGACGAGTTACTGACCCGGTTATTCAGGGAAAATTCAGCAAGGGGAAGGAATAAGACCCAATCGAATTGACAGTCAGAGATGAAACACCTTAAATATTGTTCCAGGGACTGGTTAGTCCTCTCCGTTTGGCCATTAGTTTCGGGATGGAAGGCGGAGGAGAAGGACAGATCAATCTCCAACTTTTTACAAAAGGCTCTCCAAAATAAGGAAACAAATTGTACCCCTCTGTCAGAAACGATATTGACTGGGGCCCCATGGAGACGCAGGATGTGTTTCACAAACAAAGAAGCTAACGTCTTGGCGTTAGGTAGCTTCTTAAGGGGCACAAAGTGGCACATCTTGCTGAAGCGGTCTACTACCACCCACACCACCGACTTGCCCTGAGATGGAGGCAAATCGGTGATAAAATCCATGGAGATATGGGTCCAAGGTCTCTGGGGAATGGGCAAGGAACGTAGTAGGCCCGCAGGTCGGGACCTAGGGGTTTTGGACCTAGCGCAAACCTCACAAGCGGCGACGTAAGCCCTAACGTCTTTAGGCAACCCAGGCCACCAATAGTTTCTGGTAATGAGGTGTTTGGTGCCCAAGATGCCAGGATGACCAGATAGAGCGGAGTCATGGTTTTCCCTGAGTACCCTTAGCCGGTATTGCAGGGGAACAAACAGTTTGTCCCCAGGGACGTTCCCGGGAGCAGCACCCTGATCAGCCGCGATTTAAGAAGCTAAATCAGAATCCGTGGCAGAAACGATTATACCAGGGGGTAAAATACAAGCAGGATCCTTCTCGGAAGGAGGATTGGCCATGAAACTACGTGACAGGGCATCAGCCTTAATATTCTTGGACCCAGCCCTATAGGTAACCAAGAAATTAAATCTGGTAAAGAATAGTGCCCACCGAGCTTGTCTAGGATTAAGCCTCCGGGCCGATTCTAGGAAAACCAGATTCTTGTGATCTGTAAGGACCGTTACCTGGTGTCTGCCCCCCTCCAGGAAGTGTCGCCACTCTTCAAAAGCCCATTTAATGGCTAGAAGTTCGCGGTTGCCAATATCATAGTTACTCTCCGTTGGCGAAAACTTCCTAGAGAAGTAAGCACAGGGGCGGAGATGGGTGAGGGAGCTGGTACCCTGGGACAAGACGGCCCCCACTCCCACCTCGGATGCGTCAACCTCCACAATAAATGGCTCCTCTTGGTTGGGCTGAATCAGCACGGGGGCCGAGATAAAGCACTTCTTGAGGGTCTCAAAGGCCTGGACGGCCTCAGGGGGCCAATGGAGGACATCAGCACCCTTGCGAGTAAGGTCCGTAAGAGGCTTAGCGACGACCGAGAAGTTGGCAATAAATCTCCTGTAATAGTTGGCGAACCCTAAAAAACACTGTAACGCCTTAAGGGAGGCAGGTTGGACCCATTCCGCCACAGCCTGAACCTTGGCAGGGTCCATGCGGAATTCATGAGGAGTGAGGATTTGCCCTAAAAATGGTATCTCCTGTACCCCAAAGACACATTTTTCAGTCTTAGCAAACAGATTATTCTCCCGAAGGACCTGGAGCACCTTCCTGACATGCTCCACGTGGGAGGACCAGTCCTTGGAAAACACCAGTATGTCATCAAGGTACACAACAAGAAAATTACCCAGGTAATCTCTCAGGATTTCATTAATAAAATTCTGGAAGACAGCAGGAGCATTACACAACCCAAAGGGCATGACCAGGTATTCGAAATGACCCTCGGGTGTGTTGAACGCAGTTTTCCACTCATCCCCCTCTTTGATGCGGATAAGGTTATATGCCCCCCGTAGATCGAACTTAGAAAACCATTGGGCTCCCTGAACCTGATTAAAAAGATCCGGAATCAAAGGAAGTGGGTACTGGTTCCTTACGGTGACCTTATTCAGGTTACGATAATCAATGCACGGCCTAAGACCACCATCCTTCTTCCCCACGAAGAAGAAGCCAGCACCTACAGGAGAAGTCGGGGGGCGAATGAAACCCTTGGCCAGGCATTCTTGGATATACACCCTCATAGCTTCACGTTCAGGACATGAAAGATTAAATATCCTACCCTTAGGAAGCTTGGCACCAGGCACCAAATCGATGGCGCAATTGTAATCTCTATGGGGGGGCAACACCTCGGAGGCCTCCTTAGAAAACACATCGGCGAAGTCCTGAACAAACTCAGGAAGCGTGTTTACCTCCTCCCGGGGAGAAATAGAGTTAACAGAAAGACATGACATAAGACATTCATTACCCCATTTGGTAAGCTCCCCAGTATTCCAATCAAACGTGGGATTATGCAACTGCAACCAGGGAAGACCTAATACCAGATCAGACGATAATCCCTGCATCACCAGTACAGAGCACTGCTCCAAATGCATGGAGCCAACCAGGAGTTCAAAAACAGGAGTATGCTGAGTAAAATAACCATTAGCAAGGGGAGTAGAGTCGATACCTACTACAGGGATAGGATAAGGTAAATCAATAAAAGGCATTTTTAGAGACATAGCAAATTCCACAGACATGATATTAGCAGATGAGCCAGAATCCACGAAAGCACTGCCAGTGGCAGACCGGCCAGCAAACGAGACCTGAAAGGGAAGCAAAATTTTATTGCGTTTCACATTAACGGGAAATACCTGTGCGCCCAAGTGACCTCCCCGATGATCACTTAGGCGCGGAAGTTTTCCGGCTTTTTATTCTTGCGCCTGGGACAGGTGTTCAGAAGATTCTTGTCGTCCCCACAGTAGAAGCAGAGACCATTCATTCTGCGAAACTCCCTACGTTGTCGAGGGGACATGGAGGCCCCGAGTTGCATAGGTACCTCCGAGTCCTCCGTGGAGGGGCGAGGAGACGGGACCTCGGGGGGAATCGCAGAAAGGTCAGAGGGGAGCACATTGAAGCGTTCAAGCTGACGTTCCCTGAGACGTCGGTCAAGTCGTACTGCTAGGGCCATAACCTGGTCAAGGGAGTCAGAAGAGGGGTAACTAACCAGCAGATCCTTCAGGGCGTCAGATAATCCTAACCTAAACTGGCACCTTAGGGCCGGATCGTTCCACCGAGAAGCTACGCACCACTTTCTAAAATCAGAACAGTACTCCTCAACCGGTCTGCTACCCTGACGTAAGGTCACCAGCTGACTCTCGGCTAAAGCAGTCCTGTCAGGCTCGTCGTAAATGAGTCCGAGGGCAGAGAAAAAGCGATCAACAGAGGAAAGTTCAGGGGCGTCAGGAGCCAAGGAGAAGGCCCACTCTTGGGGCCCTTCCTGGAGTCGGGATATGATGATACCCACCCGCTGGTTCTCGGAACCTGAGGAGTGGGGTTTAAGGCGGAAATACAGTCTGCAACTCTCCCGGAAGGAGAGAAACGTCTTACGGTCCCCTGAGAACCGGTCAGGTAACTTGAGGTCGGGTTCTAGAGGTGAGGTGAGGGGAACTACTACGGCAGCGTCACCCTGGTTGACCCTCTGGGCCAGGGCCTGGACCTGTAGGGAGAGGCCCTGCATCTGCTGGGTCAGGGTCTCAAGGGGGTCCATGACAGCGTCAACGTAGGGGAAATGGTAGACTAGGTAAGGGGCTTGTAATTATGTAATGGCAGGAAGGAGGTGAAGGGAAAGTGAGCCCTAATCTACCCACCGCCCTGTCCCTGCCTACTTGCAACGACCCGCCCTAGGCGACGGGGTACAACTGGGCGGCGGTCCCTACGCTGTCTAAGTGCACGGGAGAACAAACAGGGAACACGCAAGGGAAGGGGCAGTAGCCCACGGAACGCCACGAGGAAACGGAGCGGTGAATGAGTTGTCAGGACCAGGATGAAGTGGAGTATACCCAAGTGAGCACGGAGGAGGAAGCAAGCCGGAGGCAAAGCAAAGCGGGTTAAGCAGAACAGCAGCAAGGCAGAAGCACGGCAGAAGCAGGCTGGAGCAAGCAGCAGTGGGGCCAGGAATCCAAAAGAATTACAAGCACTGAGGAGGAGAACACAGCAGGTAATAAAGGACAGGGGGCGGAGCTAACTCCGACTGACCAGGCCGCGATAGGCTCTCCCACTCCTGAGCCTGCCACCCTGGTTGGTGGGAGATGGTGTCAGTCGAACAGGTCTGGCCTCAGGTGTGGATTGATTAATCCCAGGAGTATACCTAGATGTAGTACCTGGCAGATCCCTAACAGTAAATGAAAAATAAAAGTGGCCCCCAGAACATACACCACAGAAGAGGCGTATGGGATGCTCACATCGGACACAGAGAGTGCGAGTGATGTTGTATCCGCTTTTGCTCTGTCCTCATCAACTGACACCGAGGAACCTCCTCACAGTCGCAGGAGGGGTAGCGTTCAGGTTACACCTGCACCTGAACCTAATTGGTTGCCCCCAACCTCCTACACCGCCCAAGTACCGGAATTTACTGCTGCTGCAGGGGTCCAAGTACAGACAGCAGGGTTGACAGAAATATAATTTGTCCACCTCTTTGTTGCGCAGACAAATCTTTGTGCACAACAATGTATTGCTGTGAACCCCAGTACTTTCTATGTCAGGCCATACAGGTGCCATCCCACCAACACAGCAGAAATGCTGCAATACTGGGGATTGGTCCTGAATATGGGCCTAACTAAGATTAGACCCCTTATGTCTTATTTGGCCCCCCAAAAAATTCTCTTTATATACCCCTACATGAGAAATTGCCATTGATGAGTCCCTGGTGCATTTCAAGGGGAGAGTGAAATTTAGGCAGTATTTGACCAACAAGCGTGCCAGATATGGCATTAAAATCTATAAATTGTCTGAGTCAGGCTACACGCACACTTTTAAAATTTATGAGGGAAGGGACAGTCACATTGATCCCCCAAACTGTCCCCCAATCCTGACCACAACTGGGAAGCTTGTGTGAGACCACCTGCACCCACTGTTTGATCAGGGGTACCACCTGTACCTTGACAACTTGTACACGAGTCTACCCCTGTTCAAGTGCCTGGCGGAGCAAAAAACGGTGGCTTGTAGGACGGTCTGCAAAAATGAAAGGTACCTCCAAAAGACCCTTCTGAGCCAAACCCTGTAGCTTGGGGAGTGCAGGGCGCTCCATAACGCAGAAGTCCTTTTTAAAAAAAATGTAGGGACAAGAAGGATGTCCTAATGCTGACATCCATACACGATGCCACCTGCTCCCTTGTCCCTGTGCGTGGTGCAACATCCTCGTCACGGCCTGTGTGCAACCAGGCATATAACAAATTTATGGGGGGGGGGGTGTGGATCTATCTGACTAGATGCTCAAGCTGTACAATGCCATGCGGAAATCTAAAATTTGGTCCAAAAAAACTGGCTGTGTACTTTATCCAATGGCATTGTACAACTCTTTTGTCATCTACAGGAGCACTGGTCATGAGGGGACATACCTTAAATATCTTCTCTTTGGTAATGTGGCAGAGGTGTCAGAAAATTCTACCTCTGCAAGTAGTGATGTCCCCAGGATAGTTCCAGGGCAGCACTTTCCTGGTGAAGTGCCACCCACAGGGAAAAAAAAGGCGCCCCCAGAAAAGGTGTAGTGAATGTGCGAGAAGAGGCATAAGAAAAGACATGACATACCAGTGCAACACCTGTCCCTCCCACCCCGGAATGTGTATGAAGGAGTGCTTCCGAATATACTACACCTCTATTAAGTTCAAAATTTTATTTTCATCCGTCCCTTTCATTTATAATGATCATCCCTTTCATTTACAATTACCGTTCCCTTCATTTACCATTTAAAAATTGAACATCCCCAAAACAAAACTAAAAATTCTCATTATGCCCCTGCATGAATACCTAGGATTTGTAATATGGTGTAGTATCTGCACAATTTTTAAGACCTGTGCAAACATGACAAGTGCCCAAAAATCATCCAAGTAAAATAAGGCCTCAAAATCCTTGTGGTGTTCCAATACTTTCAGGCCCTGCCATATGTCCAGCAACAGCAGATTAGGGCCAATTTGGGGGTATTTCTAAACTAAGAAGAAATAGCCTAATAAATGTCGAGGTGCTTTTCTTCACTTGCATGCTCTGTGTCTGAAAAATCTATCCTATAAATGAGCTATTTGTAAAAAAAAATTGAAAATGTTATTTTCCATGCTACATTTCCACAAGATTGTGCAAAAAAACTGTGGAGTTAAAAAAGTGATCTCACCCCTAGATAAATTCTTTAAGGGGTGTAGTTTTCGAAATGGGGTCATTTCTGGGGCTTTTTCCATCATTACAGCACCTTCAGCGCTCTTCCAGTGGCCAGGTGCATAAAAATAAGTTCCTTCTAAAATTTAGAAAAATTACATATTACATTGTAATATACCCAAAAAGGGTTAAAAATTGTGGTCCAAATCTAGTAGACAAAGGGAAAAACAAATTTAATAACATATTTATAACATATTTATACACTATACTGCATATATATGTTCCATGTTGAAGTTAAAAGTAGAATAAACTTCTTTTTTTTTCCGACATTCTTGGCGGTTTTTACATTTAAATTTTACATCAAAAGAAAGTACAATATGTGACAAATAACAAAGAATTACTTAGATATGTAAAACCATCGGCAAGTTATTCTCGGATAAAGTGACACATACCATATTTCAATAATCTTCGTCCTAAAGCTCTAAAATGACTCAGCCCTGAAGGGGTTAAACTCTACTTTGGGTAATTATTATAAACAGCTAAAATTAAAACCTACATAACATACGCATACTGTAAAAAGGGCGATAAATGACAATAAAAAAAAGGGCACTTAAAAATATAAATTTTAGGGTTCAGGTTAACCTCTTAACGCCTAAAGACGGATATATCCGTTCTCTGCAGCTGCTAGTTCGCGCAGGAGGACGGATATATCCGTCCTGTGATCGCGCGGGTACTGACAGTGTACACACGCGATCAGCGGCAGGAGCACAGCTGTTATACACAGCCTGGCTCCTGCCGCAACTGCCGGAATCGAAGTGTGCTCCGATTCCGTCAGTTTAACCCCTTAAATGCCGCTGTCAATAGCGACAGCGACATCTAATGTGTTTGACAGAGGGCGGGAGCTCACTCTGTCACCCCCATCGGCGCCCCTGCAAAGAAATCGCGGGGCGCCGTCGGGTTTCCATCTGTAAGGGAGAAAAAGAAAAAAATGCACGGCGCCACAATAGTGCAGATAAAAATGGTAAAAAACAAAAATAAAACACAAGGTGAGGTATAAGCTCACCTATAGGAGTTGTGCTAGGTCAGGCACAACTATGATGTGTGCATGGGTTAATAGAAGAATAGCTGCTGCCAAGGTCCGATCCGGGAAACAAGGATTGTTACAGCCAAAGTAATGTGAGAAAAAGACCAAATAAGGACTTATAACGGCGCTGCTATAATGAAGTTTTAAAATCAAGGTATATAAATAAATGTTTTATTGGTAGGTAGGCTACGCGTTACGACATCGAACTGATGTCTTCATCAGGCCAAGCAAAATCACACTGATTGTGAAAGCTTATATACACAGCACATCAGATAAAGCAGAAGAAAAAACCGCCAAATCTGTATAGGTCAAAGATCAGTGATTACGTCAGAGTTTGAAAACGTAACAGAAATTGCATTAAAATCAAATGTAATGAAATAAGTGTGAGATGGTGGGTTAGATAAGAAGCCGTGTAAGTAGTACGGACAGTCTAATTTAAAACTATATAAATATAAAAATAAATATTTCCATGGCAGCCGGGGGCCTAACAAAGGCCCCCAGGTCTGTCTTCAGCAAATGCCTGTTAGCCCATGCCGGAGGCATGGCCTAATAGATTGCCTGTCCGTTTTACACGGACAGGCAATAATGCTTTGATATACTAAGCCCTTATTCACACTACAGGGTTTCCCGGCCGGGTAACGGCCGTTCATAAAACGTCCGTCACACGGCTGCAGTAGGAACAATAGACCCCTAATGGGGCTATTCACACGACCGATTTTTTTTGACTGCCCGGGAAACCTGGCCATCAAAAAATGGGACATGCCCTATTTTCGGCCGTTTACCCGGCCGCCCGGCTCCCATAGAAGTCTATGGGGCCGGGTAATACACGGCAATCACCGGAATGTGTCCCGAGTGACGGCCGTGTCTTCCGTCGCTGGCGCTCTCTCTCCTCCTCACAGCGCAGAGTGCATGTGTGGAGGAGGAGGGTCTTTTTTTGCTCCCTGTAAGAGTCGTAATCCCCAATCACCGGCCGGGGATTGGGGATTCCGCTACAGGAGAAGTGAGTGACTACACTGTCCATATATGAACACAGCGACGTCACTCACTTCTGAAGCGGAATCCCCGACCCTGTGGCAGCGAATTCCGCTACAGGAGAAGTGAGTGACTACACTGTCCATATATGGACACCGTGACGTCACTCACTTCTGAAGCGGAATCCTCGACCCTGTGGCGGGGGATTCCGCTACAGAAGAAGTGAGTGACCACACTGTCCATATATGGACACAGTGACATCACTCACTTCTGAAGCGGAATCCTCGACCCTGTAGCGGGGGATTCTGCTACAGAAGAAGTGAGTGACCACACTGTCCATATATGTACACAGTGACGTCACTCACTTCTGAAGCGGAATCCCCGGGTCGGGGATTCCTCTCCAGGAGAAGTCAGTGACTGCACTGTCCATATATGGACATTGAAGTCAGTGACTTCTCCTGGTAGGGGGGGGGGGGGCTGTGTGGCATTACCTACAGGGGACTTGGTGGCATTACATACAGGGAGCTGGGTGGCATTACCTACAAGGGGCTCTGTGGTATTACCTACAGGGGACTTGGTGGCATTACATACAGGGAGCTGGTTGACATTACCTACAGGGGGCTGGGTGGCATTACCTGCAGGGGGCTGGGTGGCATTACCTGCCGGGGGCTGCGTGGCATTACCTGCCGGGGGCTGCGTGGCATTACCTGCCGGGGGCTGGGTGGCATTACATGCAGAGGGCTGGGTGGCATTACATACAAGGGGCTGGGTGGCATTACCTGCTGGGGGCTGGGTGGCATTAACTGCAGAGGGCTGGGTGGCATTACCTGCAGGGGGCTGGGTGGCATTACCTGCAGGGGGCTGGGTGGCATTACCTACAGGGGGCTGGGTGGCATTACCTACCAGGGGTGCTGTGGCATTATCTACAGAGGGCTGTGTGTGGCAACAAATTTAAATGAAATTCAGCCGATTTTAAAATGAACAGGGAAAAAAACGGATGCAAAATCGGCCGATAAAAACGGCGGCCCGGAACGGAATCGGAACGGATGCAAAACGGATGCAAACCGGCCGACACTCGGACCCTGTCGTGTGAATGAGGCCAAAGCATTATATATGCGATGAGCAGATCACATAGTGAAGTCCCCTGGTGGGACTAAAAAAAAAATTATGTAAAGCAGTTAACCCCTTCACGCTCAGGTCAGTACTATTACGTCGTGCTGAGCGCATCGTTCGCGCTCAGCTCAGTAATAGTACTGACCTGAGTTAACACGGCGCCATCTTTCCCCGGCGCGTGTTTGAGCTGTGATACCTGCTGTTTCCGACAGCAGGCTATCACAGCTTAGTGTGCAGGGACCGATCGCGGTGGTCCCCGCCGATTAACCCCTTAGAAGCCGCGTTCAATAGCGATCGCGGCTTCTTAGGGGTTAAGCCGCCATCGCCGGCCTGCTACACGATAGCGGGCCGCGATGGCTACTATGGCAACCAGAATCCTAACAATGGACTCTGGCTACGCCATCGACGGAAGCCTAGTGGGTCCTGACAAAGTCAGGACCCACTATGCTTGCTGTCAGCGAACAGCTGACAGTTCTAATACACTGCACTACGTATGTAGTGCAGTGTATTAGAATAGCGATCAGAGCCTCCTGCCCTCATGTCCCCTAGTGGGACAAAGTAAAAAAAAGTTGTGTCAAAATAAGAAAATAATTTTTAAAGTGCTAAAAGTAAAAATCCCCCTTTTTCCCTTATAAGTCCTTTATTATTAATAAAAATATATAAATAAACAAATAAACTATACATAATTGGTATCGCCGCGTCCGTAACGTCGTGAACTACAAAACAATGTCATTATTTATCCCGCGCGGTGAACGCCGTAAAAGAAAATAATAATAAACCGTACCACAATCACAATTGTTTGGTCACTTCATCTCCCAAAAAATGGAATAAAAAGAGATCAAAAAGTCGCATGTACCTAAAAATGGTACTGATCGAAACTACAGTTCGTTACGCAAAAAATAAGTCCTCACACGGCTTTATTGATGGAAAAATAAAAACTTTATGGCTCTTAGAATAAGGTAACACAAAAAATAAATTATACTTTACAAAAT
Organism: Rhinoderma darwinii; assembly: GCF_050947455.1. NCBI lineage: Eukaryota > Metazoa > Chordata > Amphibia > Anura > Rhinodermatidae > Rhinoderma > Rhinoderma darwinii. The sequence goes on from NC_134688.1 coordinate 96,591,986, forward strand.
GTATTTTATTGTGCAAACGCCATAAGACATAAAATAAAACTATAAACATAGGGTATCGCCATAATCGTATCGCCCCGCAGAATAAAGTGAATATGTCATTTATAGCGCATGGTGAACGCTGTAAAAAAAATATAATAAAAAACAATAGTAAAATTCCTGTTTTTTAGTCACCACGCCTCTTAAAAATAGAATAAAAACTGATCAAAAAGTCGCATGCACCCCAAGAAAACTACAATGAATTCCTCAAGGTCTCTAGTTTCCAAAAAGGGGTCACTTTTGGGGGTTTCCACTGTTTTAGTACCACAAGACCTCTTCAAACATGGTGCCTAATAAATTAAATTTAATTAATTAATTAAATGTCACCTCCTTTGCTCTAAATTCCTGTGAAACACCTAAAGGGTTAATAAACTTTCTAAATGCTGTTGTGAATACTTTGAGGGGTTTAGTTTCTGAAATGGGGTGTTTGATAAGGGTGTCTAATATATGGGCCCCTCAAAGCAACTTCAGAACGGAGCTGGAAACGAAAAAATAAAATAAAAATGAGGCAATACTTCGCTACTTACATTATACTCATAATGAGCCGTGCCCACCCCGAAATGACCCCAGTTTTGACCGTTTGTATAAACGGAGACCCCTATTAGACCGTTTCAGTGCCCGGTTTTCCCAAGCATACACCCCCGAGAAGTGTATTTCTATTGATGAGTCCTTGGTACATTTTAAAGGGAGGGTTCAATTCCACCAGTACCTGCCGGGTAGGAGGGCAAGGTATGGCGTGAAGATGTATAAGCTGTACGAGAGTGCATCAGGGTATACCTACAAATTTAGGATATATGAAGGGAAGGTCACCAGTATTCAGCCCCCAGAATGCCCCCCTCCCCCCTTACTGGGAGTTAATACAAAAATTGTGTGGGATTTGGTGCACCCACTGCTGGACCAGGGTTACCTACTTTACCTGTATAATTTTTATACCAGCGTCCCACTCTTCAACTGCCTCTGTAAAGGATCTGCCAGGCACTACGTCTGTGGAGACTCCCAGGGTTAATCAGTCGACACCTGAGGCCAGACCTCTTAGACTGACACCGGCTCCCACCAATCAGGGTGGCAGGCTCAGGAGTGGGAGAGCCTATCGCGGCCTGGTCAGTCAGAGTTAGCTCCGCCCCCTGTCCATTTATACCTGCAGTTTTCTCTTCCTCATTGCTTGTTATTCTTTTGGATTCCTGGCCCCACTGCTGCTTGCTCCAGCCTGCTTCTGCCGTGCTTCTGCCTTGCTGCAGTTCTCCTTGACTTGACTTGCTTTGCTTTGCTTTGCCCCTGGCTTGCTTCTGTCTCCGTGCCCGCTCGGGTTACTCACTTCGTCCTGGTCCTGACTGTTCGTTCGCCGCTCCGTTTCCTCGTGGCGTTCCGTTGCTACTGCCCCTTCCCTTGCGTGTTCCCTGTTTGTTTTCCTGTGCACTTAGACAGCGTAGGGACCGCCGCCCAGTTGTACCTCGTCGCCTAGGGCGGGTCGTTGCAAGTAGGCAGGGACAGGGCGGTGGGTAGATTAGGGCTCACTTTCCCTTCACCTCCTTCCTGCCATCACAGAATAACAAGCCCTTACCTAGTCTACCATTTCTCCTACGCTGTCGCTATCATGGACCCCCTTGAGACCCTGACCCAGCAGATGCAGGGCCTCTCCCTACAGGTCCAGGCCCTGGCCCAAAGGGTTGGGCGCACCACCTCACCTCTAGAACCCGACCTCAAGTTACCTGACCGGTTTTCAGGGGACCGTAAGACGTTTCTCTCCTTCCAGGAGAGTTGCAGACTATATTTCCGCCTTAAGCCCCACTCCTCAGGTTCCGAGAACCAGCGGGTGGGTATCATCATATCCCGACTCCAGGAAGGGCCCCAAGAGTGGGCCTTCTCCTTGGCTCCTGACGCCCCTGAACTTTCCTCTGTTGATCGTTTTTTCTCTGCCCTCGGACTCATTTACGACGAGACTGACAGGACTGCTTTAGCCGAGAGTCAGTTGGTGACCTTACGTCAGGGTAGGAGACCGGTTGAGGAATACTGTTCTGATTTTAGGAAGTGGTGCGTAGCTTCTCAGTGGAACGATCCGGCCCTAAGGTGCCAGTTTAGGTTAGGATTATCTGACGCCCTGAAGGATCTGCTGGTTAGCTACCCCTCGTCTGACTCTCTTGACCAGGTTATGGCCCTAGCAGTACGACTTGACCGACGTCTCAGGGAACGTCAGCTAGAACGCTTCAGTGTGCTCCCCTCTGACTTTTTTGCGATCCCCCCCGAGGTCCCGCCTCCTCGCCCCTCCACGGAGGACTCGGAGGTACCTATGCAACTCGGGGCCTCCATGTCCCCTCGACAACGTAGGGAGTTTCGCAGAATGAACGGTCTCTGCTTCTACTGTGGGGACGACAAGCATCTACTGAACACCTGTCCCAGGCGCAAGAATAAGAAGCCGGAAAACTTCCGCGCCTAAGTGATCATCGGGGAGGTCACTTGGGCGCACAGGTATTTCCCGTTAATGTGAAACGCAATAAAATTTTGCTTCCCTTTCAGGTCTCGTTTGCTGGCCGGTCTGCCACGGGCAGTGCTTTCGTGGATTCTGGCTCATCTGCTAATATCATGTCTGTGGAATTTGCTATGTCTCTAAAGATGCCTTGTATTGATTTACCTTATCCTATCCCTGTAGTAGGAATCGACTCTACTCCCCTTGCTAATGGTTATTTTACTCAGCATACTCCTGTTTTTGAACTCCTGGTTGGCTCCATGCATTTGGAGCAGTGCTCTGTACTGGTAATGCAGGGATTATCGTCTGATCTGGTTTTAGGCCTTCCCTGGTTGCAGTTGCATAATCCCACGTTTGATTGGAATACTGGGGATCTCACCAAATGGGGTAATGAATGTCTTATGTCATGTCTTTCTGTTAACTCTATTTCTCCCCGGGAGGAGGTAAACACGCTTCCTGAGTTCGTTCAGGACTTCGCCGATGTGTTTTCTAAGGAGGCCTCCGAGGTGTTGCCCCCCCATAGAGATTACGATTGCGCTATCGATTTGGTGCCTGGTGCCAAGCTTCCTAAAGGTAGGATATTTAATCTTTCATGTCCTGAACGTGAAGCCATGAGGGTGTATATCCAGGAATGCCTGGCCAAGGGTTTCATTCGCCCCTCGACTTCTCCTGTAGGTGCCGGCTTCTTCTTCGTGGGGAAGAAGGATGGTGGTCTTAGGCCGTGCATTGATTATCGTAACCTGAATAAGGTCACTGTAAGGAACCAGTACCCACTTCCTTTGATTCCGGATCTTTTTAATCAGGTTCAGGGAGCCCAATGGTTTTCTAAGTTCGATCTACGGGGGGCATATAACCTTATCCGCATCAAAGAGGGGGATGAGTGGAAAACTGCGTTCAACACACCCGAGGGTCATTTCGAATACCTGGTCATGCCCTTTGGGTTGTGTAACGCCCCTGCTGTCTTCCAGAATTTTATTAATGAAATCCTGAGAGAGTACCTGGGTAATTTTCTTGTTGTGTACCTTGATGACATACTGGTGTTTTCCAAGGACTGGTCCTCTCACGTGGAGCATGTCAGGAAGGTGCTCCAGGTCCTTCGGGAGAATAATCTGTTTGCTAAGACTGAAAAATGTGTCTTTGGGGTACAGGAGATACCATTTTTAGGGCAAATCCTCACTCCTCATGAATTCCGCATGGACCCTGCCAAGGTTCAAGCTGTGGCGGAATGGGTCCAACCTGCCTCCCTTAAGGCGTTACAGTGTTTTTTAGGGTTCGCCAACTATTACAGGAGATTTATTGCCAACTTCTCGGTCGTCGCTAAGCCTCTCACGGACCTTACCCGCAAGGGTGCTGATGTCCTCCATTGGCCCCCTGAGGCCGTCCAGGCCTTTGAGACTCTCAAGAAGTGCTTTATCTCGGCCCCCGTGCTGATTCAGCCCAACCAAGAGGAGCCATTTATTGTGGAGGTTGACGCTTCCGAGGTGGGAGTGGGGGCCGTCTTGTCCCAGGGTACCAGCTCCCTCACCCATCTCCGCCCCTGTGCTTACTTCTCTAGGAAGTTTTCGCCCACGGAGAGTAACTATGATATTGGCAACCGCGAACTTCTAGCCATTAAATGGGCTTTTGAGGAGTGGCGGCACTTCCTGGAGGGGGCCAGACACCAGGTAACGGTCCTTACGGATCACAAGAATCTGGTTTTCCTAGAATCGGCCCGGAGGCTTAATCCTAGACAAGCTCGGTGGGCACTATTCTTTACCAGATTTAATTTCTTGGTTACCTATAGGGCTGGGTCCAAGAATATTAAGGCTGATGCTCTGTCACGTAGTTTCATGGCCAATCCTCCTTCCGAGAAGGATCCCGCTTGTATTTTACCCCCTGGTATAATCGTCTCTGCCATGGATTCTGATTTAGCTTCTGATATCGCGGCTGATCAGGGTGCAGCTCCCGGGAACGTCCCTGGGGACAAACTGTTTGTTCCCCTGCAATACCGGCTGAGGGTACTCAGGGAAAACCATGACTCCGCTCTATCTGGTCATCCTGGCATCTTGGGCACCAAACACCTCATTACCAGAAACTATTGGTGGCCTGGGTTGCCTAAAGATGTTAGGGCTTACGTCGCCGCTTGTGAGGTTTGCGCTAGGTCCAAAACCCCTAGGTCCCGACCTGCGGGCCTACTACGTCCCTTGCCCATTCCCCAGAGACCTTGGACCCATATCTCCATGGATTTTATCACCGATTTGCCTCCATCTCAGGGCAAGTCGGTGGTGTGGGTGGTAGTCGACCGCTTCAGCAAGATGTGCCACTTTGTGCCCCTTAAGAAGCTACCTAACGCCAAGACGTTAGCTTCTTTGTTTGTGAAACACATCCTGCGTCTCCATGGGGCCCCAGTCAATATCGTTTCGGACAGAGGGGTACAATTTGTTTCCTTATTTTGGAGAGCCTTTTGTAAAAAGTTGGAGATTGATCTGTCCTTCTCCTCCGCCTTCCATCCCGAAACTAACGGCCAAACGGAAAGGACCAACCAATCCCTGGAACAATATTTAAGGTGTTTCATCTCTGACTGTCAATTCGATTGGGTCTCATTCCTTCCCCTTGCTGAATTTTCCCTGAATAACCGGGTCAGTAACTCGTCAGGGGTCTCCCCGTTTTTCTGTAATTTCGGGTTTAACCCAAGGTTCTCCTCCGTCTCCCCTGGTTGTTCCAATAATCCTGAGGTAGAGGATGTTCATCGGGAACTGTGCACTGTCTGGGCCCAGGTTCAGAAGAACCTAGAGGCGTCCCAGAGCGCACAAAAGATTCAGGCGGATAGTAGACGTTCTGCTAACCCCCGGTTTGTCGTCGGGGATTTGGTCTGGTTGTCGTCCAGGAACTTGCGCCTTAAGGTCCCGTCCAGGAAGTTTGCTCCCCGATTTATTGGGCCTTATAAGGTCATTGAAGTCCTCAACCCTGTATCCTTCCGTCTGGAGCTGCCCCCATCCTTCCGCATACACGACGTCTTTCATGCTTCCCTCCTTAAACGCTGCTCCCCGTCCTGGTCCCCCTCTAGGAAACCTCCTGTTCCCGTTCTCACCCCTGAGGGGGTGGAATTCGAGGTGGCCAAGATTGTGGACAGTAGGATGATCCAGGGCTCCCTCCAGTACCTGGTCCATTGGAGAGGATACGGGCCGGAGGAGAGGACTTGGGTACCTGCTCGAGATGTTCACGCTGGGGTATTGGTCAGGAGGTTCCACCTTCTCTTCCCCACTAAACCGGGTCCTCTTAGTAAGGGTCCGGTGGCCCCTCATAAAAGGGGGAGTACTGTAAAGGATCTGCCAGGCACTACGTCTGTGGAGACTCCCAGGGTTAATCAGTCGACACCTGAGGCCAGACCTCTTAGACTGACACCGGCTCCCACCAATCAGGGTGGCAGGCTCAGGAGTGGGAGAGCCTATCGCGGCCTGGTCAGTCAGAGTTAGCTCCGCCCCCTGTCCATTTATACCTGCAGTTTTCTCTTCCTCATTGCTTGTTATTCTTTTGGATTCCTGGCCCCACTGCTGCTTGCTCCAGCCTGCTTCTGCCGTGCTTCTGCCTTGCTGCAGTTCTCCTTGACTTGACTTGCTTTGCTTTGCTTTGCCCCTGGCTTGCTTCTGTCTCCGTGCCCGCTCGGGTTACTCACTTCGTCCTGGTCCTGACTGTTCGTTCGCCGCTCCGTTTCCTCGTGGCGTTCCGTTGCTACTGCCCCTTCCCTTGCGTGTTCCCTGTTTGTTTTCCTGTGCACTTAGACAGCGTAGGGACCGCCGCCCAGTTGTACCTCGTCGCCTAGGGCGGGTCGTTGCAAGTAGGCAGGGACAGGGCGGTGGGTAGATTAGGGCTCACTTTCCCTTCACCTCCTTCCTGCCATCACAGCCTCGCTTCCAGAAGTACTGCGGCATGCGGCACTGCTAGAAGAAATCTGAGAGGCCTCCCTAAGACTCTGCTTGGGCAAACAAGAAGGGGTGAGAGCAGGGCACATTCTAGCAGCAACATATTGTGTGTCAAGTACAAGACAAGGGAGATGCCACACCAGTACCCATGTACCTGTACGAGGTACCAGTACAGAGACCCCCAAACCAGACTCCATCCTGGACTACAATAGGTACATGGGAGGGTTGTCAGATCAAGTCCTGAAGCCTTACAGTACTTCTGGAAGCGAGGCCACACGCATCGTACCAGGGCAACACTTTTTAGGAGAAGTTCCCCAAACTGGCAAGAAGGGAAAAAGTCAAAAGAGGTGCAAAGTCTGCTATAAGAGGGGGATAAGGAGGGACACAATATATCAATGTGACGCGTGTCCCGAACAACCAGAGCTCTGTATGAAAGAGTGTTTTAAAATTTATCATCCATCCCTTTATTTTTAATTTACCCCAGTTTTACTCGCTCTGATCCACTTCGCACAGCTTACCCCTCCTCATCTTTCCCCTCTGAGCCCTGCTGCGTGCCCAGGCAGCTGATAACAGCCACATGTAGGGTATTGCCGTACCCGGGAGAACCAACATTACAGTTTATGAGGTGTATATCTCCGGTGGCGCATGCTGGGCACACTATATCGGACACTGAATTGGCATATATGTATAGAAAATTGCAAATTTCACTCTGCACCAACTGCTGCACATTATCTTTTACACAATACCTGTGGGGTCAAAATGCTCACTACACCTCTAGATGAATGCCTTAAGGGGTGTAGATTTTAAAACAGGGTCACTTCTCGGGGGTTTCAACTGTACCGGTACCCTAGGGGCTTCTGCGTACAAGACTTAGCACCAGAAAAGCTCCAGTAGGCCAAATGGTGGTCCTTTCCTTCTGAGCCCTGCCGTGTGCCCAGGCAGCTAATAACAGCCACATGTAGGGTATTGCCGTACCCGGGAGAACCCACATTACAGTTTATGGGGTGTAAGTCTCCGGTGGCACATGCTGGGCACAATATATCGGACACTGACATGGCATATATATAGAAAATTGCAAATCTCACTCTGCACCATCTGTTGCGCATTATCTTTTACACAATACCTGTGGGGTCAAAATCCTCACTACACCTCTAGATGAATTCCTTAAGGGGTGTCGTTTTTAAAACGGGGTCACTTCTCGGGGGTTTCAACTGTACTGATACCACAGGGGCTTCTGCACACATGACTTCGCACCAGAAAATTCCCAGTAGGCCACATGGTGGTCCTTTCCTTCTGAGCCCTCCCATGGGCCCAAACGGCAGTTTATCACCACAAATAGGGTATTGCCACACTCAGGACAAATTGGGCAACAAAATGGAGTATTTTATTCCTTGTGAAAATAAGAAATTTTGAGCCAAAACTAACTCTTACTGGAAAAAATTACATTTTTTTTTAATTCACAGCCCAATTCAAATAAATTCTGTGAAAAAACTGTGGGGTCTAAATGGTCACAACACCCATAAATAAATTCCTTGAGGGGTGTAGTTTCCAAAATGGGGTGGGTTTCCATTGCTTTGATACCTTTGCGGCTCTGCAAATGCGACATGGCACCCGAAAACCAATCCAGCAATATCTGGGCTCCAAAGAACACATAGCGCTCCTTTCCTTCTGATCCCTCCCATGGGCCCAAACGGCAGTATATCATCATAAATAGGGTATTGCCGCACTCAGGACAAATTTGGCAACAAAATGGGGTATTTTATTCGTTGTGAAAATAAGAAATTTTGAGACAAAACTACATCTTATTGGAAAAATTGTCATTCTTTTAATTTCACAGCCCAATTCAAATACGCGCTGTGAAAAAACTATGGGGTCAAAATGGTAACAATAACCATAAATGAATTCCTTGAGGGGTGCAGTTTCCAAAATGGGGTCAGTTTTGGGGGATTCCTACTGTTTTGGCACCTCAACACCTCTCCAAACCTGGCATGCTGCCTAAAATATATGCTAATAAAAAAGAAGCACCAAAATGCACTAGGTGCTTCTTTGCTTCTGGGGCTTGTGTTTTAGTCCACGAGCGCACTAGAGCCACATGTGGGACATTTCTAAAAACTGCAGAATCTGTACAATACATATTTAGTAGTGTTTCTCTGGTAAAACCTTCTTTGTAACAGAAAAAAAATTGAATAAAATTGAAATTCAGCAAGAAAAAGGAAATTTGCAAATTTCACCTCCACTTTGCTTTAATTCCTGTGAAATGCCTGAAGGGTTAAAAAACTTTCTAAATGCTATTTTGAATACTTTGAGGGGTCTAGTTTTTAAAATGGGGTGTTTTATGGGGGTTTCTAATACATAGGCCCCTCAAAGCCCCTTCAGAACTGAACAGGTACCTTAAAAAAAAGGCTTTTGAAATTTTCTTAAAAATATGAGAAATTTCTGTTTATGTTCTAAGCCTTGTAACGTCCAAGAAAAATAAAAGAATGTTCAAAAAACTATGCCAATCTAAAGTAGACATATGGGAAATGTCAACTAGTGACTATTGTGGGTGGTATAACCGTCTGTTTTACAAGCAGATGCATTTAAATTCTGAAAAATTCAATTTTTTCAAAATTTTCTCTAAATTTTGCAATTTTTCACCAATAAACACTGAATATATCGACCAAATTTTACCACGAACATGAAGCCCAATGTGTCACGAGAAAACAATCTCAGAATCTCTTGGATAGGTTTAAGCATTCCGACGTTATTACCACATAAAGTGAAATATGCAAGATTTAAAAAATGGGCTCTGAGCCTTAAGGCCAAAACTAGGCTGCGTCCTTAAGGGTTAACCACTTGGAGACACAGACAGTTTTGGTCTTGTGGACACAGCCTATTTTTTTAAATGTGACATGTCACTATATGTAGTAATAACTTTGGAATGCTTTTACTTATCCAAGCGATTCTGAGATTGTTTTCTTGTGACATATTGTACTTAATGTTAAATTTGATCGATAAATTCAATATTTATTTGTGAAAAACTTCAAAATTTTGAGAAACTGTGCAAAAATTTGCATTTTTCTAAATTTAAATGTATCTGCTTGTAAAACAGATAGTAATACCACGCAAAATAGTTACTAGTTAATATTTCCCATATGTCTCATTTATATTGGAATCATTTTTTGAACGTCCTTTTATTTTTCTAGGACGTTACAAGGCTTAGAATTTTAGCAGCAATTTATTCACATTTTCAAGAAAATTTCAAAGGGCTATTTTTCATGGACCAGTTCAGTTCTGAAGTGGCTTTTGAGGGCCTTATATTTTAGGAAGCCCCCCCAAAAAAACACCACATTTTAAAAACTGCACTCCTCAAAGTATTCAAAACCTCATTCAGAAAGTGTTTTAAACCTTTAAAGAGGCTCTGTCACCAGATTTTGCAACCCCTATCTGCTATTACAGCAGATAGGCGCTGCAATGTAGATTACAGTAACGTTTTTATTTTTTAAAAACGAGCATTTTTGGCCAAGTTATGACCATTTTCGTATTTATGCAAATGAGGCTTGCAAAAGTACAACTGGGCGTGTTGAAAAGTAAAAGTACAACTGGGCGTGTATTATGTGCGTACATCGGGGCGTGTTTACTACTTTTACTAGCTGGGCGTTCTGATGAGAAGTATCATCCACTTCTCTTCAGAACGCCCAGCTTCTGGCAGTGCAGATCTGTGACGTCACTCACAGGTCCTGCATCGTGTCGGCACCAGAGGCTACAGTTGATTCTGCAGCAGCATCAGCATTTGTAGGGTAAGTAGCAGCTACATCGACTTACCTGCAAACGCCGATGCTGCTGCAGAATCATCTGTAGCTTCTGGTGCCGATGTGTCCTCGCTCGTCTGACACGATGCAGGACCTGTGAGTGACGTCACAGCGTGATCTCTCGAGAACACGCTGTCTGCACTGCCAGAAGCTGGGCGTTGTGAAGAGAAGTGGATGATACTTCTATACACAACGCCCAGCTAGTAAAAGTAGTAAACACGCCCCGATGTACGCACATAATACACGCCCAGTTGTACTTTTACTTTTCAACACGCCCAGTTGTACTTTTGCAAGCCTCATTTGCATAAATACAAAAATGGTCATAACTTGGCCAAAAATGCTCGTTTTTTAAAAATAAAAACGTTACTGTAATCTACATTGCAGCGCCGATCTGCTGCAATAGCAGATAGGGGTTGCAAAATCTGGTGACAGAGCCTCTTTAAGCGTTTCACAGGAGTTTAAGCAATGCAGAGGTGAAATTTACAAACAGTTTTTGTCAAAATTCATTTGTAATACATTTTTACAGAAGGTTTGACCCGACAAAATGCAGGTTTTAGACATTTCCCACATGTGGCCCTAGTGTGGTAATGGACTGAAACACAGGCCTCAGAAGCAAAGGAGCACCTAGTGGATTTTGGGGCCTCCTTTTTATTAGATTATATTTTAGGCACAATGTCAGGATTAAAGAGGTGTTGTGGTGCCATAACAGTGGAAACACCCCCAAAAAGACACCATTTTGGAAACTACACCCCAAGGAATTAATCTAGGGGAATAGTGAGCATTTTGACCCCACAAGTTTTTTGCTGAATTATTTGGAAGTAGGCCGTGAAAATGAAAATTTTCAGTAATATTTAGGTTTAGCTAATTTTCTTTCATTTCCACAAGAACTAAAGGAGAAATAGCATCGCAACATTTATAGAGCAGTTTCTACTGAGTAAAACAATATCCCATATGTGGTCCTAAACGGATGTTTGGACACACAGCAGGGCTTAGAAGGGAAGGAGCGCCATTTGGCTTTTGGAGCTCCTATTTTGCTGGAATGGTTTTCCAGGTGCCATGTCGCATTTGCAAAGTCCCTCAAAGATCAAAACAGTGGAAACCCCCTAAAAGTGACCCCATTTTGTAAACTACACCCCTTATGGAATTTATCTAGGGGTATAGTGAGCATTTTCACCCCACAGTTTTTTTGCAGAATTATTTGGAAGTAGGCCGTGAAAATGAAAATCGACATTTTTTTTGCCATAAAATTTAGTTTTAGCTTAGATTTTTCATTTTCACAAGGTCTAAAGGAGAAAAAGCACACCAGAAATTGTGAAGCAATATCTCCAGAGCACGTTAATACCCCATATGTGGTCTTAAACTGCGGTTTGGGCACACGGTAGGGCTCAGAATGGAAAGAGCATTTTTTGGCGTGCAAATTTTGCTGGGTTGGTTTTCAGGGGCCATGTCGCATTGGCAAAGCCCCTGATGGAACAAAACAGTAGAAACCCCCTAAAAGTTACCCCATTTTAGAAGCTAGACCCCTTAGGGCATCTCCAGCTAGAGATAAAAATAAGAAGTAGTATTTTTGGGGGGGTTTTGCTGGTATTTTAATTAGTAATTGTGGGGGCATATGTAACTGCATCGGGGTATAATAAGGTGGTATATAAAAAAAAAAGGGTACATGAATAATAAAATTAATAATCCATAGATATGTGGTACACTTTGAAACACTGCACAGGCCATGTTTTTCTGGGCAGGCGTTGCACTGATAAGTGGTGTCCCTTCTTATCCCCCCTTTGGAACACACACTCTGCACCTTTTTTGGAACATTCCCTTCTTCCCAGTTTGGAGGACGCTGCTGGGAAAGTGCTGACCTGGTACAATAAAGGCTCCCTCGCTTCCAGCAGATGTGCTTGGGCCCTCTCCTTCCTGGTTTTCAAATAGAAGTGCCTTGATAACCACCTCTTGAAACTGAAGAAATGTCCCTGTCCAGCCTGCACATCGGGATAGCATGTGAGCGTTATACAAGGCCATCTGTACAATGTGCACCGCCACTTTTTTGTACCACGCACTTGTCTTCCGCATTGTACTATGCTGCTTCAGCACTTGATCTGAAAGATCAACCCCTCCCAATTTCAAAGTTTTTGCATTATAATGATAATGCACAGTGCCCGCCCCGTGATGACCCCACATATGACCGCCTATTTAAAATCAGGCCTGTCTGATCATTTTAGCACCAAATTTCAAGAAGTGTACATCCCCAAAAAAGAACATTTCAATAGATGAGTCCCTTGTACATTTTAAGGGGAGGCTAAAATCTGTGGCACTCTGCAAGTTGTCTGGGTGCTGTAGGTAGGGTTCCCACCCCGTAGATACTTGCAATGAAAAACTCAAGCACTCCTTCGGTTGAAATATGCAAAATAGGTTTATTTTAAATAAGGCGATATAAGAGAAAAGGTGTACCGATTCAGCCACAATCCGGCCTTTATCAAACTCTATTGCCGTAAGCTTACCCATGGTACAAGCTACCCATCTTCACAGCGTCGTTTCCTGATCAGTGCTCAGCAGTTGCAGGGCACACACACGGAGATGATACTGTTAGAAAAATAAAAAATAAAAGCAAAAATGCAAAAACAAATCCTTCATCAAAAAAAATTACCACAGATGCTGATCAGTGATGGCAGTCACTGATCAGCACTCAGTGGCCGCAGTGCACACACACGTAGATGCTGCAGAGAAAAAATTGACAAAAAAAAGTCTTGTGGCAAAAATTTAGCACAGTGGCCGCACAGCGATCACTGATCAGCGCTCAGTGGCCGCAGGACAGGGGAAGAGGTCAAGGACTGGGACAGGGAAATTTAGGCACAGATCACAGTGCTGCTGCTAAAAAAAACCTCAGCAGCCCATTTGATGACGATGATGATGATGATGACAGCAGGATGCAGGAGACGACGATCGCCAGCAACACAGGCCACAATAACAGTCAATATGGTTTACAGTGGGTTTACAGTGGATTGAGTCGGTCCATTGAAGGACCCCAGGGCTGTCTGACTATATTTCCTGTTGTTAGTGCATATTTTGGTATATCCTAACAACTGCCTGTGTACTATCAGTACACAGGCTAATGTACTGGCACATAGATATATTCCAGTACATTACAGTTTAAAAATAAAAATGTAATGTTAAATAAAATAAATTAAAAAAACACACACATTTTTTACAATAAACATTAAAATAAAAGTCTCAATACATAAAATATACACATTCGTTAGCCTCGCAACCATAATAACCTGCACAACTAATTTATAGTGTCATTTAGGATGTGTATGCTGTTAAAAAATAAAAATTACTTTCTCTCACTTATTATTTTGAGGCACATGGTATTATGAATTTTGAACCTCCATGTGCCTCACATTAACCCCTTAGTGACCCGCCTATTTTAGGCCCTAATGATCAAGCAATTTTTTTTTTTAGTTTTTCTGTAGTCACATTAACCCCTTAAGGACGCAGCCTAGTTTTGGCCTTAAGGCTCAGAGCCCATTTTTCAAATCTGACATATTTCACTTTATGTGGTAATAACATCGGAATGCTTAAACCTACCCAAGCGATTCTGAGACTGTTTTCTCGTGACACATTGGGCTTCATGTTCGTGGTAAAATTTGGTCGATATATTCAGTGTTTATTGGTGAAAAATTGCAAAATGTAGAGAAAATTTTGAAAAAATTGCATTTTTCAGAATTTAAATGCATCTGCTTGTAAAACAGACGGCTATACCACCTAAAATAGTTACTATTTCACATTTCCCATATGTCTACTTTAGATTGGCATCGTTTTTTGAACATTCTTTTATTTTTCTTGGACGTTACAAGGCTTAGAACATAAACAGCAATTTCTCATATTTTTAAGAAAATTTCAAAAGCCTTTTTTTTAAGGTACCTCTTGAGTTATGAAGTGGCTTTGTGGGCCCTATGTATTAGAAACCCTGATAAAACACCCCATTTTAAAAACTAGACCCCTCAAAGTATTCAAAACAGCAGTTAGAAAGTTTTTTAACCCATCTGGCATTTCACAGGAATTAAAGCAAAGTGGAGGTGAAATTTGCAAATTCATTTTTCTTGCTGAATTTCAATTTTATTCATTTTTTTTTCTGTAACATAGAAGGTTTTACCAGAGAAACACTACTAAATATGTATTGTCCAGATTCTGCAGTTTTTAGAAATGTCCCACATGTGGCTCTAGTGCGCTCGTGGACTAAAACACAAGCCCTAGAAGCAAAGAAGCACCTAGTGCATTTGGAGTCCTCTTTTTTATTAGAATATATTTTAGGCAGCATGCCAGGTTTGAAGAGGTGTTGAGGTGTCAAAACAGTAGGAATCCCCCAATAGTGACCCCATTTTGGAAACTACACCCCTCAAGGAATTCATTTAGGGTTGTTGTTACCATTTTGACCGCACAGTTTTTTCACAGCACGTATTTGAATTGGGCTCTGAAATGAAAAAAATTTAATTTTTTCCAATAAAATGTCATTTGTGATCAAAATTTCTTATTTTCACAGGGAACAAAATACCCCATTTTGTTGCCCAATTTGTCCTTAGTGTGGCAATACCCCATTTGTGGTGATAAACTGCCGTTTGGGCCCATGGGAGGGCTCAGAAGGAAAGGAGCGCTATATGTTTGTTGGAGTCCAGATTTTGTTGGATTGGTTTTCGGGTGCCATGTCGCATTTGCAGAGCCTCAGAGGTATCAAAGCAATGGAAACCCACCAAAAGTGACCCCATTTTGGAAACTACACCCCTCAAGGAATTCATTTATGGTTGTTGTTAGCATTTTGACCACACAGTTTTTTCACAGCACCTATTTCAATTGGGCTGTGACATTAAAAAAATGACATTTTTTCCAATAAGATGTAATTTTTTACCAAAATTTCTTATTTTCACAGGGAACAAAATACTCAATTTTGTTGCCCAATTTCTCCTGAGTGCATCAATACCCCATTTGTGGCAATAAACTGCCGTTTGGGCCAATGGGAGGCCTCAGAAGGGAAGGAGCGCTGTGTGTTCTTTGGAGTACAGATTTTGCTGGTTTGGTTTTCGGGTGCCATGTCGCATTTGCAGAGCCCCAGAGGTATCAAAGCAATAGAAACCCACCAGAAGTGACCCCATTTTGGAAACTACACCCCTCAAGGAATTCATTTATGGGTAATGTGACCATTTAGACTCCATAGTTTCTTCACAGTTCTTATTTGAATTGGGCTGGGAATTAAAAAAATATATATTTTTTCCAATAATATGTCATTTTAGCTCAAAAATTCTTATTTTCACAAGAAATAAAATACTCCATTTTGTTGCCCAATTTGTCCTGAGTGCGGCAATACCCCATTTGTGGTGATAAACTGCCGTTTGGGCCCATGGGAGGCCTCAGAAGGGAAGGAGCGCTGTGTGTTCTTTGGAGTACAGATTTTGCTGGATTGGTTTTCGGGTGCCATGTCGCATTTGCAGAGCCCCACAGCTATCAAAGCAATGGAAACCCACCAGAAGTGACCCCATTTAGGAAACTACACCCCTCAAGGAATTCATTTATGGGTGTTGTGACCATTTTGACCCCATAGTTTTTTCACAGAACTTATTTGAATTGGGCTGGGAATGAAAACAAAATTATTTTTTTCAAATAATATGTAGTTTTGGCTGAAAATTTCTTATTTTCACAAGAAACAAAATACCCCATTCTGTTGCGCAATTTGTTCTGAGTGCCGCAATACCCCATTTGTTGTGATAAACTGCCGTTTGGGCCCATGGGAGGGCTCAGAGGGAAAGGACCACCATTTGGCCTACTGGGGATTTTCTAGTGCGAAGTCATGTATGCAGAAGCCCCTGAGGTACCAGTACAGTTGAAACCCGCAAGAAGTGATCCCGTTTTAAAAACTACACCCTTAAGGCATTCATCTAGAGGTGTAGTGAGCATTTTGACCGGAGACCTACACCCCATAAACTGTAATGTGGGTTCTCCCGGGTATGGCAATACCCTACATGTGGCTGTTATCAGCTGCCTGGACACACAGCAGGGCCCAGAGGGGAAAGACGAGGGGGGATAAGCTGTGTGGAGTGCATCAGGGTAAGTAAAATTGGGGTAAATTATAAACCAAGGGATGTATGATAAATTTTAAAACACTTTCATACAGAGCTCTGGTTATTCGGGACACGCGTCACATTGATATATTGTGTCATCCCTTATCCCCCTCTTATAGCAGACTTTGCACCTCTTTTGACTTTTTCCCTTCTTGCCAGTTTGGGGAACTTCTCCTGGAAAGTGTTGCCCTGGTACGATGCGTGTGGGCTCGCTTCCAGAAGTACTGGGTGCCCCCCCTTCTTGGTCCCTAAAGATTAGGTTCTTGATAATCACCTCTTGAAATTCCAGGAAAGTTCCCGTCTGGTCTGCACATCGACGTAGCATGTACGCATTGTACAATGCCATCTGTATGATGTGCCCGGCCAGCTTCTTATACCACACCGCATGGCGCTGTAGGGCTTCAGGGCTTGATCTGACAAGTCCATCCCTCCCATGTACCTATTGCAGTCCAGGATGCAGTCTGGATTGGGGTGGCCTTTCCTTCATATATCCTAAACCTGTAGGTATACCCTGATGCACTCTCACAGCTTATACATCTTCACGCCATACCTTGCCCTCTTACCCAGCAGGTACTCGCGGAATTGAACCCTCCCGTTAAAATGTACCAGGGACTCATCAATAGAAATACACTTCTCGGGGGTGTATGCTTGGGAAAACCGGGCACTGGAACGGTCTAATAGGGGTCTCCGTTTATACAAACGGTCAAAACTGGGGTCATCTCGGGGTGGGCACGGCTCATTATCAGTATAATGTAAGAAGCGAAGTATTGCCTCATTTATTTATTTTTTTAGGTTCCAGTTCAGTTCTGAAGTTGCTTTGAGGGGCCCATATATTAGAAACCCCTATCAAATACCCCATTTTAGAAACTAGACCCCTCAAAGTATTCACAACAGCATTTAGAAAGTTTATGAACCCTTTAGGTGTTTCACAAAAATTTAGAGCAAAGTAGAGGTGAAATTTACATTTTTTTTTGGTCAGAAAATCCTCTTTATACCATTTTTTTTATAACACAAAAGGATTTATCAGAGAAACGCAACTTAATACGTATTGCCCAGATTCTGCAGTTTTGAGAAATATCCCACATGTGGCCCTCGGGCGGTAATGGACTGAAGCGCCGGCCTCCGAAGCAAAGGAGCACCTAGTGGATTTTGAAGCCTCTTTTTTATTAGGCACCATGTCCGGTTTGAAGAGGTCTTGTGGTGCCAAAACATTGGGAACCCCCCAAAAGTGACCCCAATTTGGAAACTAGACCCCTTGAGGAATCCATTGTAGTTTTCTTGGGGTGCATGCGGCTTTTTGATCAGTTTTTATTCTATTTTTAGGTGGCGTGGTGACTAAAAAACAGCAATTGTACGATTGTTTTTTTTTTCGTTTTTTTTTACAGCGTTCACCGTGCGCTATAAATGACATATTCACTTTATTCTGCGGGGCGATACGATTACGGCAATACCAGATGTTTATAGTTTTTTTTTATGTCTTATGGCGTTTGCACAATAAAATAAGTTTTGTAAACAATCATTCACTTTTTGTGTTACCTTATTCTAAGAGCCAGAACGTTTTTATTTTTCAATCAATAAAGCCGTGCGAGGACTTATTTTTTGCGTAACGAACTGTAGTTTCCATCAATACCATTTTTAGGTACATGCGACTTTTTGATCTCTTTTTATTCCATTTTTTGGGAGGTGAAGTGACCAAACAATTGTGATTTTGGTACGGTTTATTATTATTTTATTTTACGGCGTTCACCGTGCGGGATAAATAACTTAATAGTTTTGTAGTTCAGGCCGTTACGGACGCGGCGATACCAATTATGTATAGTTTATTTGTTTGTTTATATATTTTTATTAATAATAAAGGACTGATAAGGGAAAAAGTGGGATTTTTACTTTTAATACTTTTAAATCTTTTATTTTCTTATTTTTACACATCTTTTTTTAACTTTTTTTTAACTTTATTACTTTGTCCCACTAGGGGACATGAGGGCAGGAGGCCCTGATCGCTATTCTAATACACTGCACTACATGCGTAGTGCAGTGTATTAGAACTGTCAGCTACTCACTGACAGCAAGCATAGTGGGTCCTGACGTTGTCAGGACCCACTAGGCTTCCGTCTATGGCATAGCCGGACGCCATTGTTTGGTGTCCGGTTGCCATAGTCACCATCGCCGGCCGCTATCGCGTAGCAGGCCGGCGATGGCAGCTTAACCCCTAAAAAGCCGCGATCTCTATAGAACGCGGCTTTTAAGGGGTTAATCAGCGGGGACACAGCGATCGGTCCCCGCTGTAGGAGCTGTGACAGCTGCTGAACAAGACAGCAGCGTCACAGCTCCTGTATGTGTCGGGAGGACGGCCGAAACGGCCGTTACTCCCGAGACGTACTATTACGGCATGGAGCGCGAACGATACAGCTGCCATGACGTAATAGTACGTCAAGGAGCGGGAAGGGGTTAAAAAACCTCAAACTTTTTTATTTTTCCGTCGACATAGCTGTATGGGGGATGTTTTTTTTTGCGGGATTAGTTGTAATTTTTATTGCCACCATTTTGGAGTACGTATCATTTTTTTATTAACTTTTATTAACTTTGTTGGAGGGGGAATAGAAAAAACTTAAATTCCGCCCCTTGTTCGATGCGTTTTAAATTCACACCATTAACTGTGAGATGTAAACAACACATTTACCTAGTTTTTTTTATGATTTAAGACTTGCACAATAAAAACCCTTTTGAACTAAAATTATTTGTTTTTGTATCGTCTCTTTCCAAGAGCCATCATTTTTTTATTTTTCCATCAATGTAGTGATATGAGGGCTTGTTTTTTTGTGGGACAAGACGTAGTTGTGATTTGTACTGTTTTGTGGTACATGGGACTTATTGATCAACTTTTATTATGAGTTTTTGGGGGGTCAATGGAAAAAAATAGCAATTTCGCCGTTGGTTTTTATTTATTTTTTTACGGCATTCACCTTGCGGTTTAAATTACATGTTAAGGCCGGATTCACACAAGCGTGGCGTTTTTGCGCACGCAAAAACGTGGCGTTTTGCCAGCGCAAAAGGCACTTAACAGCTCCGTGTGGCCTCAGCATACGATGCGCAGCTGCGTGCTTTTCGCGCAGCCGCCATCATTATGAGACTTCGTTTGGATGTTTGTAAACAGAAAAGCACGTGGTTCATTCATCCTTTTGACAGCTGTTGCGCGAATCAATGGGTGCGTGATGCGCGAAAAACGCCCAAAGAACGGACATGTCGTGACTTTTTTCCAGTGGACTCACGCTAAGTAAAAATCACGCACATGTCTGCACGGCCCCATAGACTAATATAGGTTTGTGCGACGCGCGTGAAAATCACGCGCGTTGCACGGACGTATTTCTTGTTCGTCTGAATAAGGCCTAACTTTATTGTTTTGGTCATTACTGTCGCGGCGATACCATATATGTGTACTTTTATTTATTTTCAAAATAAAACATTTTATCCCCCAAAATTTTTTTTTTTTTTACTGCAATCTTTACTAATCATTTTTATTTAACATTAATTACTTATTTTTTTAGTCCCACTAGGGTTCTTCACTGTGCGATCTATAGATCGCAGATATAATGCTTTGGTATACTTAGTATACCAGAGCATTACTGCCTGTCAGTGTCAGGGTATGTTCACACGCACTATTTACGGACGTAATTCAGGCGTTTTACTGCTTGAAAGCGTCGGCAAACATCTGCTCATTCATTTGAATTGGTTTTACGATGTACTATGCAGGCGGTCATTTTTTTTTACGTAAAAAAGATGCCCGTGTCAAAGAAGTGCATGTCACTTCTTGGGACGTAATTGGAGCCGTTTTCCATTGACTCCATAGAAAAACAGCTCCAATTACGTCCGTAATGGACGCTGCAAAAAACGCCTGCACATGCCATTATGTCTGAAATTCAGGAGCTGTTTTCGCCTGAACACCGCTCCGTAATTTCAGCCGTAACGGACGTGCACGTGTGAACATACCATTAATCTGACAGGCAATGTATTAGGACGCGTCTCTGGCACGGCCTAATAGGCATATAGCCAGGGCAGGCCTGGGGGCCTTTATTAGGCCCCCGGCTACCATGACACCCCATCGGAGGCCCGCGATTGTATTTGCGGGCCACCGATGGGTGAGAGAGGGAGCTCCCTCCCTCTGTAAACAAGTTATAGTAGATAGTGCCCCCAAAACAAAAAACCTTGTACTCACCTAGCCCCGTTCCTGCGACGAAAGGAGTTGCTGCACCACCTCCTCAGCCATGTTAGGCCTGACGCCTGTGAGACGCCTTTACGGGACCCCTGCGTAAGCCAGCGTGATCCAGTTACATCATTGCGCCAACCTACGCTGGGATCCTGTTCCAGCGTCTTATAGGCTGCAGGCCTAACATGGTCTGTTGCCCAGTGAATGGCTAGCTCTCTGCTATTCCATAGTATTTAACTGTATCTCCATCCTAAGTATGCTGATACAATTGAATTTGGCAGTCGCCCGCTGCCCTAGATGCCCGGTGCAAGCAACGCCATCAGTCATGCCGCCAGCCCCATAGCAGCCACTATGGCTGCTGTAACAGTAGTTCCGCAACCGGATATGGGTGTACTTGTAAATCATAGACTAAATAACAGCATGTGATGTCAATCACCTGCTTTTAAAGCCAGCAGGATACTGTCATGTAGACTCATGGGACAGGGACATAATATTACCGTTTAGCAAAGCATTAGTGCGGCCTCATCTTGAATATGTAGTTCAGTTCTGGCTCCAGTTCACAGAAAGGATGTCCTGGAGTTTAAAAAAAATAAAACAAAGATCAACTAAACTAATAAAGTGTATGAAGAATCTTCGTTATGAGGAAAGATTAATCCCTTAACGCTCAGCGGCGTTCGCTGTGTCCCCGCTGATTAACCCCTTAAAAGCTGCGTTTAATAGAGATCGCGGATTTTAGCGGTTAAGCTTCCATCGCCGGCTTGCTACACGATAGCGGCCGGCGATGGTGACTATGGCAACCGGACACCTAACAATGGCGTCCGGCTATGCCATCGACGGAAGCCTAGTGGGTCCTGACAAAGTCAGGACCCACTATGCTTGCTGTCAGTGAGTAACTGACAGCTCTAATACACTGCACTACGCATGTAGTGCAGTGTATTAGAATTGCGATCAGGGTCTCCTGCCCTCAAGTCCCCTAGTGGGACAATGTAATAAAGTAAAAAAAAGATGTGTAAAAATAAGAAAATAAAAGTTGTAAAAGTAATAAAAGTAAAAATCCCCCTTTTTCCATTATCAGTCCTTTATTATTAATAAAAATAGATAAACAAACAAACTATACATAATTTGTATCGCCGCGTCCGTAACGGCCTGAACTACAAAATTATTTCGTTATTTATCCCGCGCGGTGAACGCCGTAAAAGAAAATAATAATAAACCGTACCAGAATCACAATTGTTTGGTGACTTCACCTCCCAAAAAATGGAATAAAAAGAGATCAAAAAGTCGCATGTACCTAAAAATGGTGCTGCTCGAAACTACAGTTCGTTACGCAAAAAACAAGTCCTGGCACGGCTTTATTGATGGAAAAATAAAAAAGTTATGGCTCTTAGAATAAGGTAACACAAAAAGTAAATGATTTTTTACAAAAAGTATTTTATTGTGCAAACGCCATAAGACATAAAAAAAAACTATAAACATCTGGTATCCGTAATCGTATCGCCCCGCAGAATAAAGTGAATATGTCATTTATAAAAGGATAAAGGATTAATAAAAAGGATTTTCTGACAAAAATAAATAAAAAATGTACATTTCACCTCTACTTTGCTCTAAATTCCTATGAAACACCTAAAGGGTTCATAAACTTTCTAAATGCTGTTGTGAATACTTTGAAGGGTCTAGTTTATAAAATGGGGTGTTTCATAGGAGTTTCTAATATATAGGCCCATCCAAGCAACTTCAGAACTGAACTGGAACCTAAAAAAATAAATAAATGAGGCAATACTTCGCTTCTTACATTAAAAATGGAGACACCTATTAGACTATTTCAGTGCCCGGTTTTCCCAAGCATACACCCCCGAGAATTGTATTTCTATTGATGAGTCCTTGGTACATTTTAAAGGGAGACTTCAATTCCGCCAGTACCTGTCGGGTAAGAGGGCACGGCATGGCGTGAAGATGTATAAGCTGTGCGAGAGTGCATCAGGCTATACCTACAAATTTAGGATATATGAAGGGAAGGACACCAGTATTCAGCCCCCAGAATGCCCCCCCCCCCTTACTGGGAGTTAATGCAAAAATTGTGTGGGATTTGGTGCACCCACTGCTGGACCAGGGTTACCACCTCTACCTGGATAGTTTTTATACCAGCGTCCCACTCTTCAAGTGCCTCACTTCCAGAAGTCCTGCGGCATGCGGCACTTCTAGAAGAAATCTGAGAGACCTCCCTAAGACTCTGCTTGGGCAAACACTCAGAAGGGGTGAGAGCAGGGCACATTCTAGCAGCAACATATTGTGTGTCAAGTACAAGGACAAGAGAGATGTCCTTGTATTGACAACAATACATGGCCACACCAGTACCCATGTACCTATACGAGGTACCAGTACAGAGACCCCCAAACCAGACTGCATCCTGGACTACAATAGGTACATGGGAGGGGTGGACTTGTCAGATCAAGTCCTGAAGCCCTACAGCGCCATGAGGTGTAGTATAAGAAGCTGGCCGTGCAAATCATACAGATGGCATTGTACAATGTGTACGTGCTACGTCGATGTACAGGCCAGACGGGAACTTTCCTGGAATTTCAAGAGGTGGTTATCAAGAAACTAATTTTTAGGGACCAAGAAGGGGGGGCTCCCAGTACTTCTGGAAGCGAGGCCACACGCATCGTACCAGGGCAACACTTTCCAGGAGAAGTTCCCCAAACTGGCAAGAAGGGAAAAAGTCAAAAGAGGTGCAAAGTCTGCTATAAGAGGGGGATAAGGGAGGACACAATATATCAATGTGACACGTGTCCCGAAAAAACAGGGCTCTGTATGAAAGAGTGTTTTAAAATTCATCATACATCCCTTGATTTTTAATCTACCCCAGTTTTACTTACCCTGATGCACTCCGCACAGCTTATCCCCGCTCGTCTTTCCCTACTGAGCCCTGCTGCGTGCCCAGGCAGCTGATAACAGCCACATTGAGGGTATTGCCATACCCGTGAGAACCCACATTACAGTTTATGGGGTGTATGTCTCCGGTCAAAATGCTCACTACACCTCTAGATGAATGCCTTAAGGGTGTAGTTTTTAAAACGGGGTCATTTCTTGGGGGTTTCAACTGTACTGGTACCTCAGGGGCTTCTGCATACATGACTTTACACCAGAAAATTCCCAGTAGGCCAGATGGTGGTCCTTTCCTTCTGAGCCCTCCCTTGGGCCCTAACGGCAGTTTATCTTTTTGAAAAATTTTTTTTTCATTTCACAGCCCAATTCAAATAGGTGCTGTGAAAAAACTGTGCGGTCAAAATGATAACAACAACCATAAATGAACTCCTTGAGGGGTGTAGTTTCCAAAATGGGGTAACTTCTGGTGGGTTTCCATTGCTTTGATACCTCTGGGGCTCTGCAAATGCGACATGGCACCCGAAAACCAATCCAGCAAAATTTGGACTCCAACAAACACATAGTGCTCCTTTCCTTCTGAGCCCTCCCATGGGCCCAAACGGCAGTTTATCACCACAAATGGGGTATTGCCGCACTAAGGACAAATTGGGCAACAAAATGGGGTATTTTGTTCCCTGTGGAAATAAGAAATTTTGATCAAAAATGACATCTTATTGGAAAAAATGACATTTTTTTTTCATTTCACAGCCCAATTCAAATAGGTGCTGTGAAAAAACTGTGCTGTCAAAATAATAACAATTACCATAAATGAATTCTTTGAGGGGTGTGGTTTCCAAAATGTCTTCACTATTGGGGGATTCCTACTGTTATGGCACCTCAACGCCTCTTCAAACCTGGCATGCTGCCTAAAATATATTCTAATAAAAAAAGAGGCCTCAAAATGCACTAGGTGCTTCTTTGCTTCTAGGGCTTGTGTTTTATTCCACGAGCGCAGTAGAGCCACATCTGGGACATTTCTAAAAACTGCAGAATCTGGACAATACATATTTAGTAGTATTTCTCTGATAAAACCTTCTGTGTTACAGAAAAAAAATTGAATAAATTTGAAATTCAGCAAGAAAAATGAAATTTGCAAATTTCACCTCCGCTTTGCTTTAATTCCTGTGAAATGCCTGAAGGGTTCAAAAACTTTCTAAATGCTGTTTTGAATACTTTGAGGGGTCCAGTTTTTAAAATGGGGTGTTTTATGAGGGGTTTCTAATACATAGGCCCCTCAAAGCCACTTAAGAACTGAAGAGGTACCTTAAAAAAAAAGCTTTTGAAATTTTCTTAAAATGAGAAATTGCTGTTTATGTTCTAAGCCTTGTAATGTCCAAGAAAAATAAAATAATGTTCAAAAAACGATGCCAATCTAAAGTAAACATATGGGAAATGTGAACTAGTAACTATTTTGGGTGGTATAACTGTCTGTTTTAAGAGCAGATGCATTTTAATTCTGAAAAATGCTATTTTTTCAACATTTTCTCTCAATTTTGCAATTTTTCACCAATAAACACTGAATATATCGACCAAATTTTACCACGAACATGAAGCCCAATGTGTCATGAGAGAACAATCTCAGAATCGCTTGGATAGGTTTAAGCATTCCGACGTTATTACCACATAAATTGAAATATGTCCGATTTGAAAAATGGGCTCTGAGCCTTAAGGCCAAAACTAGGCTGCGTCCTTAAGGGGTTAAAAGCATGAAATTTATTTAGTCTTGAAAAGAGACGTCTAAGGGGGGACATGATTAATTTGTATAAGTATATACATAGCCTGTACAAAAATATGGTGACAAACTGTTCCATGTAAAATCCCCTCAAAAACCAAGGTGTCGGCTCCATCTGTCTGCTGAAAAAAAGGTTCATTCTCCAGAGTAGACATGCCTTCTTTACCTTAAAGAGGAAGTACACGTTCATCAAACTTTTGATATGTCATAGATCGGTGGGGGTCCAGGTGCTGAGACCCCCATCTTCGCTGAAACGAAGGTGCAGAAGCGCTCGGCTGAGCGCCCCTCACCTTCTGCTGTTATCGGCACTCCCTGTCAGGCTGAAGACGGCTCACATAGAACATATAAGCAGAGATCTTGAAACCCCTGAGGAATTAATACAGGAAATATTTTGGAAAAATGTATAACTTCTAATTATACAAAAATGTACATTAATTTGCTGAAAACCGTTTAGCAAACCATTAGCAAGGCCCCTTTAATGCGACCGAGCTGTAAAACCAGGTAGAATCATGACTATATGATATATACTGTAGTCATGCTACACTCACCACATCTTCCCACAACCTACAACGCACACATATGTTTCACATTCAACCCACAGCAAGCGGGGCCTGTGTGCTTTCAAATGCCAGGGCTGAATTTCAGTCTCAGTCCAGCCCTGAGTAGAACTATGTTTTCATCATGTGCATCTATGCCTATTTTGATGCATCCCATAATCTCATTTTCCTTGGCAACACCTGCCTGACACTGGATGCTACAGTTTAGTTTACGTTTAACTAAGATCAAGTCTTTTTTTAGTTTTAGTTTTGCACAGTGTTTTCTCATTTAGTATGTAATGGTGTCATGTATTTTTTCTTCCCAAGTGTATGACCTTACATTTATTAATATTAAAGTGACCCTCCAGTCAAAAACCCAAAAATTAACTATAAACACAAAAGTATAGGTAATATGCGTTCCAGTCCCCGTTGTCTGGTTGTAATGTCGGGGTAGGGAGACAGACAGGGGAGCCCTAATCTACCCGCCACTCAGTCCCTGCCTACTTGCACGGCCCGTCCTAGGCGACGGCGTATAACTGTGCGACGGTCCGTACGCTCAATAAGTGAACAACAGACAAGGGTACACAGAAGCTCAGGGAAATGGGACAGTTGCCCACGGCAACACAGTGAGCAACAAGAGTAGTGAACGAGCCGAGTCAAACCAGGAGTGTACGAGGTACCAAACGCAGAGCAGGAGAGTAGTCAGTAAAGCCAGAGTCAATTTGAAGCAGAGGTCAATAGTACTAGGAGGAACAGCATAGCCAGGAAACCTGACAAAATCACAGGCAAAGGAAGAGCAGGAAATGAAGATATAAATAGACCGAGGGCGGGAGCTAGCTCTGTCTGGCCAGGCTGTGATAGGTTCTCCCACTCCTCAGCCTACCAGCCTGAGTGGTAGCAGATCGAGTCACTCTATCAGACCTAGGAGCAGATGCAGACTGATTAACCACAGAAGCTGTGTCTGGCAGATCCTTTACAGTACCCCCCTTTTATTTGGGGCCACTGGACCCTTCCTAGGTGGACCTAGCTTATTGGGGAACCGAAGATGGAACCTCCTGAGCAATACCCCAGCATGAACATCCCGGGCGGGTACCCAAGTCCTATCCTCAGGCCCGTATTCTCTCCAATGGACCAGGTACTGGAGGGAGCCTTGGACCATCCTGCTATCCACAATCTTGGCCACCTCAAATTCTACCCCTTCAGGAGTGAGAACAGGGACCGGAGGTTTCCTCGAGGTAGCCAAGGACGGGGAGCAGCGTTTCAGGAGGGAGGCCTGAAACACGTTGTGTATTTGAAAAGACGGGGCTAACTCCAGGGTTAAGGACCTCAATGACCTTGTACGGCCCTATATACCGGGGAGCAAATTTTTTGGACAGAACTTAAAGACGCAAATTTTTTGAAGACAGCCACACCAGATCCCCGACCACAAGCAAGGGGTTAGCAGAACGCCTTCTATCTGCCTGAGTCTTTTGTATGCTCTGGGACGCACCTAGGTTCTCCTGAACCTGGGCCCAGACTGTTCCCGATGAACTACATCTATCTCGGGATTGTTGGAACCACCAGGTGAAACGGAGGAGAACCGTGGCTTAAACCCAAAATTACAGGAAAAGGGGGAGACCCCTGACGAGTTACTGACCCGGTTATTAAGGGAAAATTCGGCGAGGGGAATGAAGGAGACCCAATCATATTGACAGTCGGAGATAAAACACCTTAAATATTGTTCTAGAGACTGATTAGTCCTCTCAGTTTGGCCATTAGTTTCAGGATGGAAGGCCGAGGAGAAGGACAGATCAATATCCAACTTTTTACAGAAAGCTCTCCAAAACAATGAAACAAATTGTACCCCTCTGCCAGAAACAATATTGACAGGAACCCCATGGAGACGCAAGATGTGTTTGACAAACAAGGTAGCTAACGTCTTGGCATTGGGTAGTTTCTTGAGGGGCACAAAGTGGCACATCTTACTGAAGCGGTCTACTACAACCCACACGACCGACTTGCCTTGAGATGGAGGTAGATCGGTGATAAAATCCATGGAAATATGGCTCCAAGGTCTCTAGGGAATGGGCAAAGAACATAGTAAGCCCTCGGGACCTGGGAGACTTGGACCTAGCACAAATTTCACAAGCGGCGACGTAGGCCTTAATGTCCTTAGGCAACCCAGGCCACCAATAGTTTCTAGCAATGAGGTGCTTGGTACCCAGGATGCCTGGGTGGTCAGATAGTGCAGAGTCATGATTTTCCCTGAGTACCCGTAGCCGGAATTGCAGGGGAACAAACAGCTTGTTCTCAGGAAGGTTCCCGGGAGCTGAACCTTGATCAGCCGCAATTTCGGAGACTAAGTCAGAATCAACAGAGGATATGATTATACCTGGGGCAAAACACAAGCAGGATCTTCCTCCAAAGGAGGGCTGGCCATGAAGCTATGCGACAGTGCATCAGCTTTAATATTTTTAGACCCAGCCCTATAGGTGACCACAAAGTTGAATCTCTAGTAAAAAACAACGCCCATCGAGCTTGTCTCGGGTTTAGCCTCCGGGCAGATTCTAGGAAAACCAGATTCTTGTGGTCGGTAAGGACAGTTACCTGGTGCCTAGCCCCCTCCACGAAGTGGCGCCACTCTTCAAATGCCCATTTAATGGCTAAGAGTTTGCGGTTGCCCACGTCATAATTACTCTCAGTGGACGAGAACTTCCTGGAGAAGTAGGCACAGGGACGGAGATGGGTGAGGGACCTGGTACCCTGGGACAAGACAGCACCCACTCCCACCTCGGAGGCGTCAACCTCCACGATTAATGGCTCCATTTGGTTAGGCTGAATCAGCACTGGGGCAGAGATAAAGCACTTCTTAAGGATCTCAAAAGCCTGGACCGCCTCCGGAGGCCAGTGGAGGAGATCAGCACCTTTGCGAGTAAGATCCCTAAGAGGCTTAGTGATGACCGAGAAGTTAGCAATAAATCTCCTGTAATAGTTAGCAAACCCCAGGAAGCACTGTAACGCCTTCAGGGAGGCAGGTTGGACCCATTCAGCCACAGCATGAACCTTGGCAGGGTCCATTCGTAATTCATTAGGAGTGAGGATTTGACCCAAAAATGGTATCTCCTGCACCCCAAACACACATTTTTCGGATTTAGCAAAGAGTTTGTTTTTCCGAAGGGCCTGGAGCACCTTCCTGACATGCTCAATGTGGGAGGACCAGTCCTTGGAAAACACAAGTATGTCATCAAGGTACACTACAAGAAATACCCCCAGGTAGTCTCTTAAAATCTCATTTATGAAATTCTGGAAGACCGTGGGAGCATTGCACAACCCAAAGGGCATGATGAGGTATTAAAAATGAACTTCGGGCATCTTAAACGCAGTCTTCCACTCATCCCCTTATCTGATTCGGATAAGGTTATAAGTCCCCCGTAGATCAAACTTAGAGAACCATTAGGCCCCCTGAACCTGATTGAAGAGATCAGGAATCAGAGGAAGGGGATACTGGTTCCTTACAGTGACCTTATTCAAGTTACAGTACTCAATGCATGGCCTAAGACCACCATCCTTCTTCCCTACGAAGAAGAAGCCAGCACCTACCGGAGAAGTAGAGGGGCGAATGTAACCCTTGGCCATGCATTCCTGGATATGCTCTCTCGTGGCTTCACGTTCAGGGCAAGAGAGATTTAATATCCTACCCTTAGGGAGCTTAGCCTGGAGCACCTTCCTGACATGCTCAATGTGGGAGGACCAGTCCTTGGAAAACACAAGTATGTCATCAAGGTACACTACAAGAAATACCCCCAGGTAGTCTCTTAAAATCTCATTTATGAAATTCTGGAAGACCGTGGGAGCATTGCACAACCCAAAGGGCATGATGAGGTATTAAAAATGAACTTCGGGCATCTTAAACGCAGTCTTCCACTCATCCCCTTATCTGATTCGGATAAGGTTATAAGTCCCCCGTAGATCAAACTTAGAGAACCATTAGGCCCCCTGAACCTGATTGAAGAGATCAGGAATCAGAGGAAGGGGATACTGGTTCCTTACAGTGACCTTATTCAAGTTACAGTACTCAATGCATGGCCTAAGACCACCATCCTTCTTCCCTACGAAGAAGAAGCCAGCACCTACCGGAGAAGTAGAGGGGCGAATGTAACCCTTGGCCATGCATTCCTGGATATGCTCTCTCGTGGCTTCACGTTCAGGGCAAGAGAGATTTAATATCCTACCCTTAGGGAGCTTAGCTCCTGGTACCAAATCGATAGCACAATCATATTCTCTATGAGGAGGTAACACTTCTGAGGCCTCCTTAGAGAACATCAGCGAAGTCCTGAACAAACTCCAGTAGCGTGTTCACCTCCTCAGGGGGAGAAATAGAATTAACAGAAAAACATGACGTCAAGCATTCATTACCCCATTTGGTAAGATCCCCAGTATTCCAGTCAAACGTGGGATTATGCAACTGCAACCAGGGAAGGCCTAAAACCAAATCGGACGATAATCCCTGCATCAACAGTACAGAGCACTGCTCCAAATGTATGGAGCCAAAAAGGAGTTCAAAAACAGGGGTATGCTGTGTAAAATAACCATTAGCAAGAGGAGTGGAGTCGATACCCACTACCGGGACAGGTTTAGGCGAATCAATCAAAAGCATAGCTAGAGACATAGCAAATTCCACAGACATGATATTAGCAGAAGACCCTGAATCCACGAAGGCTCTGCCGGTAGCAGACCTACCACCAAAAGAGACCTGAAAGGGAAGCAAGATTTTATTACGTTTCATATTTACGGGAAAAACCTGTGCGCCCAAGTGACCTCCCCGATGATCACTTAGGCGCAGAAGTTTTCCGGCTGCTTATTCTTACGCCTAGGACAGGTGTTCACTTGATGCTTGTCATCCCCACAATAGAAGCAGAGACCATTCTTCCTGCGGAACTCTCTACGTTGTTGGGGGGACACGGAGGCCCCGCGTTGCATAGGTACCTCCGAGTCTTCCGTGGAAGAACGAAGCAACGGAACCTCGGGAGGCATCATGGGGGAGTCAGAGGAGAAAACACAAAAACGTTCAAGTTGTCATTCCCTGAGACGTCGGTCAAGTCGTACCGCTAAAGCCATAACCTGGTCTAGGGAGTCAGAAGAGGGATAGCTAACTAGCAGGTCTTTCAGGGCGTTCGACAGACCTAACCTAAACTGGCACCTTAAGGCAGGGTCATTCCACCGAGAAGCTACGCACCACTTCCTAAAGTCAGAGCAATACTCCTCAACAGGTCTCTTACCCTGACGTAAGGTCACCAGCTGACTCTCGGCAAAGGCAGTCCTGTCAGTCTCGTCATAAATGAGTCCGAGAGCAGAAAAGAAAAGATCAATGGAGGAAAGTTCAGGGGCGTCCGGAGCCAAGGAGAAGGCCCATTCTTGGGGCCCTTCCTGGAGCCGGGACATAATTATACCCACCCGCTGGCTCTCAGAACTTGAGGAGTGGGGCTTTAGGCGAAAATAGAGCCTACAACTCTCCCGAAAGGAGAGAAAAGTCTTCCGGTCCCCTGAGAACCGGTCAGGCAACTTGAGGTGGGGTTCAAGAGGTGAGGCGAGGGGCACTACCATGGTAGCATCAGGCTGGTTGACCCTCTGAGCCAGGGCCTGGACCTGTAGGGAGAGACCCTGCATTTGCTGAGCCATTGTCTCAAGGGGGTCCATAGTAGTGTGAGGGACCAGGGTAGACTAGGTATATGGGTTTGTGATTATGTAATGCTGGGGGTAGGGAAACAGACAAGTGAGCCCTAATCTACCCGCCACTCAGTCCCTGCCTACTTGCAATGACCCGCCCTAGGCGACGGGGTACAACTGGGCGACGGTCCCTACGCTCAATAAGTGCACGACAGACAAACAGACATGGGTACACAGAAGCAAGGGAAAAGGGGCAGTTGCCCACGGCAACACCATGAGCAACAAGAGTGGTGAACGAGCCGAATCAAACCAGGAGTGTATGAGGTACCAAACGCAGAGCAGGAGAGTAGTGAACAAGCCGAGTCAAACCAGGAGTGTACGAGGTACCAAACGCAGAGCAGGAGAGTAGTCAGTAAGCCAGGGTCAATATGAAGCAAGGTCAAGTAGTTCAAGAAGCTGCAGCAGGGCCAGGAAACCAATCGAGAAGAATCACAAGCAAGGAGGAACAGGAAAGGCAGGTATAAATAGACAGAGGGCGGGAGCTAGCTCCGTCTGGCCAGGCTGTGATAGGCTCTCCCACTCCTAAGCCTGCCATCCTGAGTGGTGGAAGATTGAGTCAGTCTCACAGACATAGAAGCAGGTGCAGACTGATTACCTATAGGCGTTGACACAGAAGCTGTGCCTGGCAGATCCTTTACACAGTCCTTGGAAAACACAAGTATGTCATCAAGGCACACTACAAGAAATACCCCCAGGTAGTCTCTTAAAATCTCATTTATGAAATTCTGGAAGACCGCGGAAGCATTGCACAATCCAAAGGGCATGACGAGGTATTCGAAATGACCTTCGAGCGTGTTAAACGCAGTCTTCCACTCATCCCCTTCTCTGATTCGGATAAGGTTATAAGTCCCCCGAAGATCAAACTTAGAGAACCATTGGGCCCCCTGAACCTGATTGAAGAGATCAGGAATCAGAGGAAGGGGATACCGGTTCCTTACAGTGACCTTATTCAAGTTTCGGTAACCGATGCACGACCTAAGACCACCATCCTTCTTCCCTACGAAGAAGAAGCCAGCACCTACCGGAGAAGTAAAGGGGCGAATGTATCCCTTGGCCAGGCTTTCCTGGATATATTCTCTCATGGCCTCACGTTCGGGACAAGAGAGATTAAAAATCCTACCCTTAGGGAGCTTCGCTTCTGGTACCAAATCGTATTCTCTATGAGGAGGTAACACTTCGGAGGCCTTTTTAGAAAAAACATCAGCGAAGTCCTGAATAAATTCAGGTAGAGTGTTTACCTCCTCAGGGAGAGAAATAAAATTAACAGAAAAACAGGACGTCATGCATTCATTACCCCATTTGGTAAGATCCCCAGTATTCCAGTTAAACGTGGGATTATGCATCTGCAACCAGGGAAGGCCTAAAACCAAATCGGACGATAATCCCTGCATCACCAGTACAGAGCACTGCTCCAAATGAATGGGGCCAACAATGAGTTAAAAAAACGGGTATGCTGCGTAAAATAACCATTAGCAAGTGGAGTGGAGTCGATATCCACTACCGGGACAGGTTTAGGCAAATCAATCAATGGCATAGCTAGAGACATAGCAAATTCCACAGACATAATATTAGCAGAAGACCCTGAATCCATGAAGGCACTGCCAGTGGCAGACCTACCCTCAAAAGAGACCTGAAAGGGGAGCAAGATCTTATTAGGTTTCATATTTACGGGAAATACCTGTGCGCCCATGCGACCTCCCCGATGGTCACTTAGGCGCGGAAGTTTTCCAGCTGCTTATTCTTACGCCTTGGACAGTTGTTCACTTGATGCTTGTCATCCCCACAGTAGAAGCAGAGACCATTCTTCCTGCGGAGCTCTCTACGTTGTTGGGGAGACACGGAGGCCCCGAGTTGCAGTGGTTCATCCGAGATTCCCGTGGAAGAATGAAGCAACAGAACCTCGGGAGCCATTATGGGGGAGCCAGAGGAGAAGGCACAAAAACGTTCAAGTCGTTGTTCCCTGAGACGTCAGTCAAGTCGTACCGCTAAAGCCATAACCTGATCTAGAGAGTCAGAAGAGGGATAGCTAACTAATAAGTCTTTCAGGGCGTTCGACAGACCCAATCTAAACTGGCACCTCAAGGCAGGGTCATTCCACCGAGAAGCTACGCACCACTTCCTAAACAGGTCTCCAGCTGACTCTCGGCAAAGGCAGTCTTGTCAGTCTCATCATAAGATGAGCCCGAAAGTAGAAAAAAAAAAGGTCAACAGAGGAAAGTTCAGGGGCGTCAGGAGCCAAGGAGAAGGCCCATTCTTGGGGGCCGTCCTGGAGCCAGGACATAATTATACCCACTCACTGGCTCTCAGAACCTGAGGAGTGGGGTCTTAATCGGAAATAGAGCCTGCAACTCTCCCGAAAGGAGAAAAAAGTATTCCGGTCCCCTGAGAACCGGTCAGGCAACTTGAGGTGGGGTTCAAGAGGTGAGGTGGAGGGCACTACCTGGTTAGCATCACGCTGGTTGCACCTCTGAGCCAGGGCTTGGACCTGTAGGGAGAGACCCTGCATTTGCTGAGCCAGGGTCTCAAGGGGGTCCATAGTTGTGTAGGAACCAGGGTAGAAAAAGTATATGGGCCTGTGATTATGTAATGTCGGGGTAGGGAGACAGACAGGGGAGCCCTAATCTACCCGCCACTCAGTCCCTGCCTACTTGCACGGCCCGTCCTAGGTGACGGCATACAACTGGGCGACGGTCCCTACGCTCAATAAGTGAACAACAGACAAACAGACAAGGGTACACAGAAGCTAAGGGAAATAGGACAGTTGCCCACGGCAACACCGTGAGCAACAAAAGTAGTGAACGAGCCGAGTCAAACCAGGAGTGTACGAGGTACCAAATGCAGAGCAGGAGAGTAGTCAGTAAAGCCAGGGTCAGTTTGAAGCAGAGGTCAATAGTACTAGCAGGAACAGCAGAGCCAGGAAACCAGACGGAATCACAGGCAAAGGAAGAGCAGGATATTAAGATATAAATAGTCCGAGGGCGGGAGCTCGCTCCGTCTGGCCAGGCTGTGATAGGTTCTCCCACTCCTCCGCCTACCAGCCTGAGTGGTAGCAGATCGAGTCACTCTATCAGACCTAGGAGCAGATGCAGACTGATTAACCACGGGTGTCGACACAGCTTTGGCAGATCTTTTACACTGGTATCTCAGACTTGCATGTGTAAAGCGTTGTCTGCAAACCCCCATCCCCTCCTCCGTTCTCGAATGGACCAGCGATGATGACGTTGGCTGCCGGGTGCTCATAACTCTGCATTAAGCGACTGAGCGTCCTGCTCTGTCTCCATGGCCCCCGTATCCAGAATGGCCACCAGCCCTGTAGGATCACATTACATTCTAGATGGCTGGTGGCCGTTCAGAAATGAGAGCCATGGAGACTCTCCTAATGTAGAGTTATGAGCAGCCGGCAGCACATACAATACAAAGTCTATACTATACAAAGTCTGCTATATTTAGAATCAGAATTGCTAATACAAGTTATTTAAAAAAGGATTATTGTGCACTCTTGCGCTATAATCGTTTTGTTTTTTTCTATATAATGTCAGTATAATTGGAGCTACGCTTTAAACCTAATTTTCCAATTCTCTGCCCAGGCCTCCAAATCCATTTGTAACATAATTCAGTCCTCTTCTTTGTCAATTACTTTAGACAGTTGAATGGCAAATTGACATTGTTGTGACACTTTCATAATCTTCTCCTATGTATATGTTGATGTATTTGTGATGTTTACCGCTTGAACTTGTATGGTTAGCACAAGCCAGGAAAATATATCATTTATTTAGGATTTTTGCTAGTCCCAACATTATTGACTTTCTGCTAGAAGATTACAGATTTCAGAGTCATTTACCAGTGTGCCATCTGATCAGATTATTGATAATTCACCCTACAACTCTCAAAGGCCCTGCTGAAAATAACAGCTTGACTTTATGTGGTGGAAATATCAATGTGACAAAAATCAGTCACCATATTATATTATATTTCAGGGTCTTTTTGGTGTTTATACAGATGATATGCATATCTGGCAACTAGGACAATTTAACAGTTTGTCTCAATGTAGTCTTGTAACACCACATAACAAAAACTAACTACAAATAGGATCAAACAAAACAATTAAACTTCATATATTCAAAATTCAGTCATAACATTTAGGTAGCCAATACACGTAGCGGTTTGTGACATGCGGTTTTAGTCAGCACAGCAAAAACATGTGAATACATGGTTTTTATGTGTATTTCCTGCACTCAACATGCGTCCGTAAACCGTCGTCAAATTTGTGTTAAGACCGTGTGCGGTTATTGCGGTGCGATTATCAGCCATACGGCACACAACCGCTACGTGTAAGGGCACCCTAAAAGCACTGACAAGTAAAGTGAATAACATTGATTGTCTTTTTACAATGGAATCTGTCAAGGAGGTGGGATATATTAGGCAGCAAGTGAACAGTAAGTTCTTAAAGTTGATGTATTGGAAGCAGGAAAAATGGGCAAATGTAAGGATCTGAGTAACTTTGACAAGGGCCAAATTGCGATGGCTAGGTGATGTCCAAATTCCCCAGTTATCAATCCGATCGAGCATTTGTGGGATATGCTTGAAAAACAATCCGATCCATGGAGGCCCCACCTCACAACTTAAAGGATCTGCTGGTAACTTGTTGGTGCCAGATACCACAGGAGACCTTTAGATGTCTTGTGGAGTCCATGCCTTGATGGGTCAGAGCTGTTTTTAGTGGCATGAGGGAATCTACACAATTAGGCTTCATACCCACTTCAGTCTTTTCCTTCAGTGCGCTATCCGTTTTTGTCACTGATAGCACCCTGAACCCATTAATTTCAATGGGCCTATGCACACTTCAGTTATTTAAACGGATCCGTTGTTCCGTTCCGTCAAAAGTAGAGCATGTCCTACTTTGGTCAGTGATTCAGTGACCGTGTGGCCCATAGAAGTCAATGGGTCAGTCAAAAAAACGGATGGCACACGGAAGGCTTCCGTGTGCCGTCCGTTTTTGACGGATCTGTTGCCATAGCAACGGCTGGGTGAGCCAAAGTTCACAGACTCAGACTACAGTACACATTCATTCCTGAAGATGGATGTGGAGAGACTCATAGCATTGGTGCATGATCACCCAGAACTGTGGGATACGCGGGCAAGATGCTACCACGACCGCTATAAAAAGGACGCCGCGTGGGAGGAACTTGCCAAGAAGCTTTTGAGGCACGGATGGCAGCGGGGAACTAGTGCTCAGCGTCACAAAATAAGTAAATGCACACATTTCACTCCAAAAATCCAAAAAAAACAAAGCAAGCCAAGCAGAGTAATCTCAAACTGTTCTCTATGCTCTGAAAGCTACAGAAAACAGCACCAAAAACTTCTTGTAACCATTCTATGGGTGTTTCCTGGGACATGTGACAAGTTGAAATGAAGTTTATCTTCCGTTTTTTAAACGGAAGCCAAATGGAAGCACAACGTCCGTGTAAAACGGAAACACGGAACGTAAACGGAGTGCACATGGAAACAAAAACGGACACATGGATTCGTCAAAAACGGCCGATAAAACGGTGATGGAAGTGTGCATGAGGCCTAATAGGAAGGTTGTTTTAATGTTATGGCTCAAAAGTGTATAAAGGCTTAAAGAGGCTCTGTCACCATATTTTGCAACCCCTATCTCCTATTGCAGCAGATCGGCGCTGCAATGTAGATAAGAGTAACGTTTTTGTTTTTTAAAAACGAGCATTTTTGGCCAAGTTATGACCATTTTTATATTTATGCAGATGAGGCTTTCTAAAGTACAACTGGGCGTGTTTAAAGTAAAAGTACAACTGGGCGTGTATTGTGTGCGTACATCTGGGCGTTTTTACTTCTTTTACTAGCTGGGCGGTGTGAATGGGAGTGTATGATGCTGACGAATCGGCATCATCCACTTCTCTTCGTTAACACCCAGCTTCTGGCAGTGCACAGACACAGCGTGTTCTCGAGAGATCACGCTGTGACGTCACTCACTTCCTGCCCCAGGTCCTGCATCGTGTCGGATGAGCGAGGACAGATC
This sequence comes from Rhinoderma darwinii, assembly GCF_050947455.1. Lineage (NCBI taxonomy): Eukaryota > Metazoa > Chordata > Amphibia > Anura > Rhinodermatidae > Rhinoderma > Rhinoderma darwinii. Next base: position 96,629,426 of record NC_134688.1, read on the forward strand.
GGCACCAGAGGCTACAGTTGATTCTGCAGCAGCATCAGCGTTTGCAGGTAAGTAGCTACATCAACTTACCTGCAAACGCCGATGCGTTTTTATTATTTAATTTTCATTTATGTTTTCCTTTTTCAGATCAGTGCAGCATCCATAGGAGGTCAAACCCAGTTACTGAACTCTCTGGCTGCAGCTCCTATTATTGCTAATGCTATTCCTGGAGTACAGGGCATCACTAGCCAGATTATAACCAATGCTCAGGGCCAGGTGAGTACTCTCACTTTACTTTTCAGATTTATTTTGTGTGAACCAGCATATCATGAAAGGTATGTAAAACTGTATGAAGCTTAGTGGTTACTTGGTAGACGGCCTCTAATTACTTCTATTTCACTGCCTGTAGGTGCACTTTAAATTCTAGGCTTGGATTTTACTATAGGCTGTTACTGTAGATTCAGTACTACTCTTCTAAAAATAGAAAGACGTGCAGGAAAATTACAGTGATTGAATTTAAATTACATGTCCCTTATGAATTTTTATTCGTCTCACAGGTTATTGGCGCTCTCCCATGGTTGTTGAACTCACCAGGGATCACTGCGGGTGCTGCAGCAGCTGCCATGTCCGTTCCAAATGTTGTTCAAGCTGTAACTCCCCAGCTTCTTTTAAATGCACAAGGACAGATAATAGCTACTCTGGCTAGCAATGCCATCCAGCCAGCACCTATACATAAACAAGCCTCGCAAGACGTACCAGCCAAGACAGAGCATCAGGTAATGTTATATTTAAAGATACAAGTGAACAAAGTCTAGTAGTAAAGTTAAAGAGGTTTTCCACGACCGGACAACTGATGACCTATCCACCGAATAGGTCATCAGTATATGATCAGTGCGGGTCCGACACCCGGACCCTGCACCGATCAGCCGTCCCGTCTGCCTCCGGGCGTCGGATGTTATGAACAGTAAGCAGTAGTTGGAGCAGGAAGCAGATGGCTCCGACCACATAGCGGCCGTTCTGCTCCAACTACTGCATACAGTTTAAAACATCCGGCAGCCAGAGCGGCTGATCGGTGCGTGATCCGGGTGTCGAACCCGCACCGATCATACACTGATGACCTATCCCGTGGATAGGTCATCAGTTGTCCGGTCGTAGAAAACCCCTTGAAGGCTATCTAAACTTTTGGAATGCCATTTTTTTTTATCTATGAAAAGGTCAGTCAGTGTGATTGGTACAATTTTAAAAAATCTCTTTACTTTTTTTAGATAACGCTGTATACATTCTCTATACAGAGCAGTTGTATCGTTCGCTAAATCCTGCTCCTGTCAGGTCCGCGGCACTGACGGGTTTCAGTTAAAGCGGGTCCTGTGATGATCCACCTGTTATCGATCACATCTAAGTTCATAACACACAGGACCCACTGACTCTGAACCCGTCAGATCCGCGGGACTGACGGATTCAGGTCATAGAGAAAGATACAGCTGCTCTGTATAGAGAATACAGAGCAGCTGTATCTCAAAAAGTAATAATAATGTTTATTAAAATCTATTTATAAAGTTGCACCAAACACACTGACTGACCCTTTTATTAAAAAAAACTAAAAAAAAACTGCCATTCAAAGGTTTAGATAGCCTTTAAGTATGTGGACATTTAAAAATACGTTCGGACAACAGTTATTTTTTTGTTTGTTTGTTTTTTAATTATTATGTTACATTGGTAAATTTCAGATCCATTTGTAACTAAATATCACATAAAATATACCAGCTTTTAGTCTTAAGTTCAGGACAGAATGGATTTGTTGTTCTGCTGTGTTTAGCTAACATTAGTATACCTATGCTGGTACATTCTAAAAAATCATTAGCTGTGAGTTAGGCTAAGTTTTTAATGTTTTTAATGTTTTAATGTTCCCATACACTCACCGCAAGTGATCTTGAAAATGGTGGGAATTTAAACAAAGTGCATTAGACACAGTATAAACACATTATAAGGCCCCATGCACACGACGGTAAATTTGAACCGCAATTACGGATCGTAATTGCGAATCAAAATACTGATCCATTCTTTTCTATGGCCCACAGAAACCTTCCCGTATATTTACAAGAAGGTGTCTGGGCTGTAGAAATGATCTGCAAAAAATAGGAAATTTTTTAATTTTACAGGCCGTGCTCCCATACTATATAATGGGAGCACGACCTGCAAATGCGGGTGACTGTCCGCGGCCTTGTGCAGGGGGCCTAAGGAATGCAAATATTTCATAATACATGCCAGAGATTAAAAGCCATTGATAAATATCTCTCGAGAGTCCATGAGTCCTTTCATCAGGAAGGTGTTTTCCTTCCTTTATTCTCAAATCTAGCCTGTTCAGCAAATCCAGGCTGCTCCTACTATAACACAGCCGTCAGTGGTTGTCACGAGTCCATCTCCAGCTAATACTTCTACTTCTACCCAAGTACATGTCGGCTGTCCAGAGCCCCCAACTGTGGGCCAGCTTGTGTCAAGTAAGTACATTTACAACCTTTTACCCTTAAAGGGAATGTGTTGCCAGCAAAACATGTTGTTGTTTTTTTAGTTAAACAATTAGTGTGTGGGTGATTAAACATTGTTCTAATTTTTTTTATTTTTTTCACTTGTCAGGAAATATTATAAATTGGATTCAATTTATAATATTTCCCAGCACTGGTCACTAGATGGAGCAATTCCCAAAATTGCAGCATTGCATGTGGTAAAGCAACCACATTGCTTTATGCTGCAAAATTGGGAAAAAATCCCTCGCTCTAGTGAGCTCTCAGAATCCCCCCCTCCTTTATCCTGGCTAGTGCCGGGAGAAACGAGGGGTTTGAACGGTCTAACCTCCTACACTGTGTGTCGCCATTTTTTGAGCTAACACACAGTGTAGAAGGTTTACATACACTAGTAAACACACAGTATAACACTTACATACACAGAAATCACTTACCTGCTCCAGTCGCCGCCGCTCCCTCCGGTCCGTCCGCTCCGTCTGCTGCCACTGCTCCATGTGCACAAGTCCGGAAGCCGCGACCGGAAGTAGTAATCTTACTGTCCGTCCGCGACTTCCGGTCCACAGGAAAATGGCGCCGGACGGCGCGCATTTCAAATAGGACTGTGTGGGAGCGGCGCATGCGCCGTTCCCACACACACGGCGTACACCATAGTGGATGGAACGGGCCCCGTTCGCATTCCCTATGGGACTGGAGCTGCCGTATGCCCATGTCTGTATGTGTCGTTAATCGACACACACAGAAATGGAAAAAAAAATGGCAGCCCCCATAGGGAAGAAAAAGTGTAAAAATAGAAAAAAGTAACACACAAACACACAAATAAATATAAACGTTTTTAATAAAACCCTAACATAAAACTGATATAAAAAAAAATAATTTGGTGACACTGTTCCTTTAAAGAGAATCTTTCACTAGCCAATACATGTGCAGCTGAGTGCACCATGTTATAGGCGCTGCTGCACAGACTCTGGGGCACTTTAAACTACCTGTCTAGCCTCATTGATTTTTGAGATATCGGTGCCGTTATAATTGGCGCCTGTATGTAAATTACCCCCTGTACTGTCAGTGGGGCTTTTCTTTTAATGTAAAAGGCAGGGGGGCGTCATACTTAGTTCTCATACTTAGTGCTCTGACTTACGAGATTACAGAGTCTTGTCATTACTGTCTGACAAGAACTGGGGAGGAGGAGAGTGAGCGTGCAGTGATGACAAGACTGTGTGATCTCGCGAGAGAGATCACACCGCACAAGCCGCTCTGACACTGTCCTTAGCTGATTGAACAGCCTCGGGATATTTTTTATTACCCAACCCTGATCTATACTTCTCCACAACTTTGTCTCTGACCTGTTTGGAGAGCTCCTTGGTCTTCATGTTGCTTTCTTAGTGGTGTTGCAGACTCGGGGTTCTTTCAGAACATGTGCATTTATACTGACATCATGTGACTTATCATGTGACACTCTGATTGCACACAGGGGACCTTATTCAACTTATTCTGTGACTTCTGAAGGTAATTGTTTTGTACAGACATATGCACTTACAACTTTTCATTTTTTTATCTTTTTAAACAAGGTATTTTTTTTTCATTCCACTGCAACAATTTTGACTGTTTTGTCTGGTCCAATACATAATTTAAAATTAAAAATCCATTTTCATTCCAGGATGTAATGCAACAACAGGTAAAACGATAAGGGGGTGAATACTTTCACAGGGCACTGCATGGTTTAATTAGTCAATTATTTGTACTTTTTATATTTGATTTAATGCTATTTTTATTTTAGCTCTACATGGGGAAATTACAGTGTTAACCATACTGTTTTGACAAAAACAACATGCAGATCAAACAAATTTCACTTCAATAAAATGCATGTACTTGTGCGTAAACTACTATGAATAGTGTACCCTTTTACAGCAGCACTGCAATTATTAAAAATAATTTACTCTGTTCAGAGTCACACCCTGGAAGCTATGATGAGGATGGAATAAACCTGGAAGAAATCCGTGAATTTGCCAAGGATTTTAAGATTCGGCGTTTATCCCTTGGTCTGACCCAGACGCAGGTGGGTCAAGCACTGACAGCAACAGAAGGACCAGCATACAGTCAATCAGCCATCTGTCGGTAAGATTCAAGGTTCAGTGGGTAACTTTTCTTGAAATATAATACAATACAGATGTTTGCAGTTTTTGGTGACCTGATTGATTACTATAGTGTAATCCTTCATTTTCCCTTGCACTAGTTTTGATTACTCTTCTCCATTGTGGTGCTGTATGACATCACATCCTGTAAAGCAGCCCATGACACGGTCTAGTCCCAGCAGTAGAGTGGCTTCTTTCACAGTGATTGTCAGTAAAATATAATACACAAGTATATTGCTCCATGTGCCTCTGGCTCTTAAACCTAAAAATTTAGGAGCTGGGTCTAGCAGACTTGCTACTGTACAGCTCACTATGTACAAGAATATAACTACTATAATACTGCTCCTACGTACAAGAATATACCTACTATAATACTGCCCCCTATGTACCAAAATATAACCCCTATAATATTTCCTCCTATGTACAAGAATATAACCACTATAATATTTCCTCCTATGTACAAGAATATAACTACTATAATACTGCCCCCTATGTACAGGAATATAACTACTGAAATACTGCCCCCTATGTATAAGAATATAACTACTATAATACTGCCCCCATGTACAAGGATATAACTACTATAATACTGCTCCCTTGTACAAGAATATAACTACTATAATACTGCCCCATATGTACCAAAATATAACCACTATAATATTTCCTCCTATGTACAAGAATGTAACTACTATAATACTGCCCCCTATGTACCAAAAGATAGCCACTATAATATTTCCTCCTATGTACAATAATATAACTACTATAATACTGCCCCTATGTACAAGAATATAATACCACTGGAATGTTGAAATGAAGAGATCGATAGGCACATACACCCTGCACCCAGGTGCAGTAAAAATTAGCATTATCCACAATGAAGTAAAAAAGCATTTTCTAAGATATGAAGCGGTGATGCTCAGTGTCAAGTGAACATATAGAGTAATGCAATCTTTATAAGCAAGGAGGAAAAAGGGAAGACACGGCACTCACCAAATGCAGGTTTTCTTCACTTTTATTTTCATAATCCTATATGAAAAAAAACACATGGGCTGCAAGGACACAAACAGAGTCCCAAAAGACCGGCACGACAGCCGTTTCACGTCACATGACACTTCATCTTGGTGCCTCACATGATGTGTGTATCATATGTGTTTTTATAGTGATCACATGACCGCAACAAAGTTTCACATGTGATAATTTAAATATAACACACAACACATACACAGAAGTAACAATATGGTTTCGGAAAGCAGAAACATTTACATTGAAACAAGGCAGTAAACGATATTCATGATACAAGTAACTTATGTTAACATAGTATTCCAATCGTTACGATCATTTAACCCCATAGAGCCCAGTGCATCAAACCGTGCAATGCATATAGTTTCCAATCTCAACAACTTCTCATGTCTATTATGACCTGGTTTGACTCGCATTAAGCCTGCCAACAAAGGGGGCAATATAGTTGTAATGTCTAAGGAATATTATTTAGGTGAATCGACATGCCAATTGAGTGATACCAGAGTTTATATCACGGTACAAACTATGTTCCCTTATTAGAAATGGTGTAGAGATGGGAATTATTTCCAGGAGAATCGGAGTGAGGTTATATCCATGTAATCCCGGCTCCCCAAAATGGTATTTTGTTCCTATTCTCCTAAAGTCGTTGATTGATCCTCTAGGACGCTCATCGTGGCAGGATGTAGGTCTCTTACTGCCCCCCTATCAGAATATTTAGATTGATATTTGCGTCCACTCCTCAAAAGTGTACCCTCCTATTTATCAAATACTAAGTCTCTGCTTAGATTAATTGAAGGATTTATTTGGGATAGTAAGTTTCATTTAGCCTCTACTGACGTAGAGATCCTATACACCTGTATTATATATAGTGATGGTATCATTGCAGTACATAAACTAATGGTACAAGCAAATAAGGATTTATATTGTACTAACTTAATTTGCGATTCACTTCTGTTTGTTCTCATAATGCCTTTGTATTTGATGGCAAATAGTACCAACAATGTATGGGATCGGCAATGGGTACACCAGTCGCCCCCACATATGCTAATATTTTGTGGGCTGATTTTGAGACATCATATGTATATTGCACTTCGAATATTATTTACAACACATACGTCTATGGACTAGATACATTGACGATGTATTGTTATTTGGTCTGGCACTGAGATGGAATTCTCTGAATTCATATCCTATCTAAATAATAATGTCAATATGCGATTTACATTCCAATTTGGAAGTCAAAGTATCAACTTCCTGGACGTACATTTATATGTACATGAAGGTGAATTATGTACGAAGGGATATTGCAAACCTACTCCTACTAATTCACTAATCCACTTAAAGAGTTACCTCTAGTCCCATGTCAAAACAGCAGTTTGTATGGGAAGTTTTTACGTCTACGGAAAATAAACTCAAATGAGGCAAAATTCTGCAAACAGGCAGCAGACCTTAAGAACAGACTATTACATAGTGGTTACCCATTAGGTGTTATTAATAAAGCATTATGTAGAGCTAGATCTATAGATAGAAAGGACATAATCTACGGTAAAACTAAAGTGAGACAGGCTAGGAAATTTGCTCTGTCATTTAGACAGTCCGATGTCGGATACGATTTATACATCGCTATTGGCATATTATTGTGCGGTCCCTGCTGTTCTCGCGGTCTCTGCTGTTCTCGCGATAACAGCAGGGACGGAGCGTACACATTACGGCCTGTACAACAGAAAAGCCCATACAAGTGACGTTTCGTATACCTGGAAAAGAATTGAAGATCAACACAGCGGCCAGAGAGTGACGTCACCCGTCAAGTACCCCACGGCAGCATCGGGAAACGGGGCCAATTTGCAAAATGTAAGTATATTACAAATGTATTTACATTAATAAATTACAAGCATTAACACATAGTCATTTTATCTCGGAAAACCCCTTTAAATGTCCTTTTCACTTTTTTTATATAGGCAAGACCGTTATTAGATTTACGGAACACTGTAGATCATTAACTATGAGACATGGTTTCCCACGTTTGAGCCATCATATGAAAGAATGTCCTGGAGGTAATGCTACTTGTATGACTTTTGCAGGATTAATGCGAGTCAGACCAGGTCATAATAGACATGAAAAATTGTTGATATAAACGCTGGTATCACTCGATTGGCATATCGATTCACGTAAATAATATTCTTTAGACATAACCCGTTTGTCGGCAGGCTTAATGCGAGTCAAACCAGGTCATAATAGACATGAGAAGTTGTTGAGATTGGAAACTATATGCATCGCACGGTTTGATTTACTGGGCCATATGGGGTTAAATGATCGTAACGATTAGAATACTATGTCAACATAAGTTACTTGTATCATGAATATCGTTTCCTGCCTTGTTTCAATGTAAATTTTTCTGCTTTTCGAAACCATATTGTTACTTCTGTGTATGTGTTGTGTGTTATGTTTTAATTATCACATGTGAAACTTTATTGCGGTCATGTGATCACTATAAAAACACGTGATACACATCATGTGAGGCACCAAGATGAAGTGTCATGTGACCAATGTTCCCTCTAATTCTTGGCAGCTCCTGAGCGGGGCAGTTGGGGAGCAGGGCAAGTCTCCATCAATGGTGGGCGATCTGATGACCAAAAGTAATACCCCCAGTAAACGCTAATATAGCAACTAAATAAGAGACGAAGAAAACTTATTTGAAAGTGTAGCTAAATGTTCGACAAACTTCTGACATGTCAAGGTGACATGTCAGAAGTTTGTATTGGTGGGGGTCCGAGCACAGAGACCCCCACCAATCGCTAGAGCGAAGCAGCTGAAGTGTTCGTGTGAGCGCTCAGCTGCTTCATTTTCTGTTCACTATGACATGTCAGAACTTTGTCGAAGGTTTAGCTACACTTTAAATTAGTTTTAATTACTTTTTTAATTACTATAATATTACAAGTACAGCAGTAAAATAGACCGTTATAAACACCAATTATAGGCATCAATGAAAGATCCCTCTCTTACACCACTGTCCCTATAGATAGCGCCACACTGACCCCCTGTTGATAGCACCACACAGCGCCCTTGTATATACTGCCATACAGCAATTCCCCTTCCCTTGTATATACTGCCACACAGCAATCCCCCTTTCCCCTTGTATATACTGCCACACAGCATTCCCCCTCCCCTTGTATATACAGCCACACAGCAATGCCCCTCCCCTTGTATGTACTGCCAAACCGCAAACCCCCCTCCTCTTGTATGTACTGCCACACAGCAATCCCCCCTCCCCTTTCATGTACTGCCACACAGCAATCCCCCTCCCCTTGTACATACTGCCACACAGCAATCCCCCCTCCCCTTGTATGTACTGCCACACAGAAATCCCCCTCCCCTTGCATATACTGCCAGACAGCAATCCCACCCTCCCCTTGTATATACTGCCACATAGCAATCCCCCCTCCCCTTGTATATACTGCCACACAGCCCTCCTCCCCTTGTATGCATTGCTACACAGCTATACCCCCCTCCCCTTGTATATACTGCCACACAGCAATCCCCCCTCCCCTTGTACATACTGCCACACAGCAATCCCCCATTCCCTTGTATAAACTGCCACACAGCAATCCCCCCTCCCATTGTATATACTGCCACACAGCAATCCGCCCCTCCCCTTGTATATACTGCCACACAGCAATCCCCCTTTCCCTTTTACATACTGCTACACAGCAATCCCCCTCCCCTTGTATATACTGCCACACCGCAATCCCCCTCCCCTTGTATATACTGCCACACACTGGCGTAGCTATAGGGGTCGCAGCGGTCGCAATTGCGACCGGGCCCCGAAGCCAGGGGGGCCCACGGCCCCACATCAATAAAAAGTTACTATAGTAACTCGGGCCGCGGGCCCCTGTTACCATAGTAACATACTGTACTTACCTTCCTGGTTCCGGATCGCAGCGGAGGTCCTGACGTCAAGCGCTGTGCGCAGCGCATGACGTCACAGCGCTATGCGCCGCGCACAGCATCGAGACGACAGAACTCCCGCCGCGGCCGAAGAGGAAGGTAAGGTTAGCCCTGACTGGCGGGGTCCGAATCCCGGGACCCGCCAATCAGCTAGTTTTGAAGGGGCCGCAGCACTCGTACGAGAGCTGCTCCCCTTCATTCCTGTCACTTCATTCCGGTCACACTGTGAATCCGTGTCGGCGATTCACAGTGTGAGCGAGTAGTGAAATGAAGGGGAAGCAGCTCTCGTACGAGTGCTGCGGCCCCTTCAAAACAGCTGATTGGCGGGTCCCGGGCGACACATCAGCTATTGATGGCCTATCCTGTGGATAGGTCATCAATGTTTAGGGACTGCACAACCCCTAAGCCTACGATGTATCAGGCTTAGGGGGCCCATGAGACAGGATCACAGATTGTGTGATCCTGTCTTCTGGGCCCTGTATCTAAGCCAATCACATGGTAGGCTTAGATACATGGCCCATGTGTGATCCTGTCTGGTGGGCCCTGTATATAAGCCTACCACACTGTAGGCTTAGATACATGGCCCATGCGTGATCCTGTCTGCTGGGCCCTGTATCTAAGCCAATCACATGGTAGGCTTAGATACATGGCCCATGTGTGATCCTGTCTGCTGGGCCCTGTATCTAAGCCTACCACACTGTAGGTTTAGATACAGGGCCCCAGCACACAGTAATCTTATACTGTATAAGATTACTGTCTGCTCGACCCTGTATCTAAGCCTACGTTGTGGTAGGCTTAGATACAGGGTCCCACAGACAGTATCACACATGGGCCCTGTATTTAAGCCTAACACATGTGTTACTAATCGGTTGTTTTGTGTGTTTTCTTACAGGTTCGGTCGTTGGACTACGGCGGATTCCAGGACTACTTCGATGACAGCTTTTTTTTAATTATCAATAGTTAATGAGGGCTGTGTGTGTTTTTTTTTATTTCAATAAAATATTTTTTCTATGTCTTTGTGTTTTTTTTAAACTATATTACTACCGCCTTAGTAATGGCCGCCGGCTGATTGACAGTATCCATTGCTAAGGCGGGGCTTAGTGTTAGCCGGTGCAGAGGCTAACACTAACTCCCATTATTACCCCGGTACCCACCGCCACCAGGGGTGCTGGGAAGAGCCGGGTACGATCCAGTACCTGACCATCTGTAGTGATGGTCGGCCACTGGGGTGGCCGCAGGCTGGTATTATCAGGAGGGGAAAGGCCAAAAACAGTGGCCCTTCCTACCCTGGTGATGCTAGGCTGCTGCTGCTTTATTGTATCTGGCTGGTTATGAAAAATGGGGGGGACCCCACGTCATTTAAAAAAAATAATAATTGGAAAGAACGATGTGGGGTCCCCCCCAATTTTCATAACCAGCCAGATGCAACATAGCAGCAGCAGGCAGCATTACCAGGGTGGGAAGGGCCACTGTTTTTGGCCTTCCCCAGCCTAATACTACCAGCCTGCGGCCACCCCGGTGCCTGCCACTACAGATGGTCGGGTACTGGTTCGTACCCGGCTCTTCCCAGTACTCCTGGTGGCGGTGGGTACCGGGGTAATAATGGGGGTTAGTGTTAGCCTCTGCACCGGCTAACATTAAGCCCCGCCTTAGTAATGGAGGTTGTCAATCAGCCAGCGGCCATTACTAAGGCGGTGATAATAAAGTTTAAAAAGATACAAGCGCATAGAAAAAATATTTTATTGAAATAAAAAAACACAACCCTCATTAACCATTTTATTGAGAATAAAAAAAACGCCATCATAGAAGTCCTCGTATCCGAAGTCCAACAACCGAACCTGTAAAAAAACACAAACACACAAAAATAATCAGTAACACATAAAGAAGCAAAATTATTATTCTTACCTGTCCTGGGTCAAGCGCTGGAGCCGCAATGTCAGCGAGCTGGGCCCTGTATCTAATCCAATCATGTGTGATACTGTCTGCTGAGCTGTGTATCTAATCCTATCATGTGTGATACTGTCTGCTGAGCCACTGTATCTAATCCTATCATGTGTGATACTGTCTGCTGAGCTGTGTATCTAATCCTATCATGTGTGATACTGTCTGCTGAGCTGTGTATCTAATCATATCATGTGTGATACTGTCTGCTCAGCCACTGTATCTAATCCTATCATGTGTGATACTGTCTGCTGGGCCACTGTATCTAATCCTATCATGTGTGATACTGCCTTCTGAGCCACTGTATCTAATCCTATCATGTGTGATACTGTCTGCTGAGCCACTGTATCTAATCCTATCCATAGTTTATAGGGTCGTAGTGCTATAGATATGCAATGCCGTCTCCTATACACACACTTATTTTGGGCGGACACATATGTATTGGGGCTATTTCCCTGACATTTTAAGCCCTGAGGGTATGTTCACACGGCAGCGTCTGTTACGGCTGAAATTACGGTGCTGTTTTCAGGAGAAAACAGCACCGTAATTTCAGCCGTAATGGCATGTGCAGGCGTCTTTCGCTGCGTCCATTACGGACGTAATTGGAGCTGTTTTTCCATGGAGTCCATGGAAAACGGCTCAATTTACGTCTGAAGAAGTGACAGGCACTTCTTTGACGCGGGCGTCTTTTTTACGCGCCGCCTTTTGACAGCGGCGCGTAAAAAAAAATGGCCGTCGGCACAGAACATCGTAAGACCCATTCAAATGAATGGGCAGATGTTTGCCAACGCTTTTGAGCCGAATTTTCGGACGTAATTCAATGCTAAAACGCTCGAATTACGTCCGTAAATAGGGTGTGTGAACCCAGCCATAGTGACGCCCCCGGCTGCTAGTGCTGCATTGTTGGGTCACTTAGGAGACCCAGCGATGCAGCTGAAAGCTGCGGACCGTCGGCCATGAGAAGTTTGCGGGGGGGGGGGGGCCCAGTAAGAATTCTTGCATCGGGGCCCATGAGCCTTTAGCTACGCCCCTGCTGCCACACAGCAATCCCCCCCCCCCTTGTATATACTGCCACACAGCAATCCCCCCTCCCCTTGTATATACTACCACACAGCAATCCTCCCTCCCCTTGTTCATACTTCCACACCGCCCCCCTTACCTAGTATATACTGCCAAACAGCAATCCCCCCTTGTATATATATATAAAATAAAGTGAAGAAAATCTGGATTTGGTGGGTGCCATGTCTTCCTTTTTCCTCCTTGCTTATGAAGATAACCACTATAATATTTCCTCCTATGTACAAGAATATAACTACTAAAATACTGCCCCCTATGTACAGGAATATAACCACTGCAATACCGCCCCCTATGTATAAGAATATAACTACTATAATACTCCTCCTATGTACAAGAATATAACTACTATAATACTTCTATGTACAAGAATATAACTACTATGATACTGCTCCTTTGTACAAGAATATAACTACTATAATAGTTCTCCTATGTACAAGAATATAACGACTATAATACTGCCCCCTATGTACAAAAATATAACTACTATAATAGTTCTCCTTTGTACAAGAATATAACTATTAGAATACTGCCCCCTATGTACAAAAATATAAACATCTTTTCCAGGATCAGCTATAAATAAATCTAAATATGTTTATGCTTAACAGACATTAGACAGCTGGTAAATCTAGAATGAATGGAATTCAGTCGGTGGTGGAATATTTTTTATTATTTTGTTGTAGTTTTCTGTCCCAGTAACAAATACATAAAAACATCCTGGAATCTAGAATAGAATTGCTCTTGAGAAAGCTTTGTCAGCCTGTGACTGGTTGATATACACTGTGTTTATAGAGGCACAGCTTACAGAAAGGGTCAGTTATTGTGAAACTGTGTGTCCACCAAAGTGTTGAAAGGACTAAAATGCAATTTGTTGTTCTCGGTTATTAGACGTTTCAGGCTGTGATGAGGCTGACTGCAATGGGATGACTGATAGTTTAGGCTTCGTTCACATCTGTGTTGGGGTCCCGTTCTGACGTCCGTCGGAGGTTTCCGTCAGAATGGGACCCTGAACAGACACAAACTGACACGAATGGAAACCAGAGGTTTCCGTTTCCAACACCATGACGTATCCGGTGCCCGTGGTTTCCGTTTGTGTCTGTTGTGCACCGGACCCATCATTTTGCCGGAAGTAATAGCGTAGTCGCCCGGCAAAACGACGGGTCCGGTGTACAACAGACACAAACGGAAACCACGGGCAACGGATCCGTCACCATTGAAATCAATGGTGATGGAAACGGAAACCTCTGGTCCCGGAAACCTCAAACGGAATGTCAGAACGGGACCCCAACGCAGATCTGAACGAAACCTTAGATCTAGAAAACTCCATGTCCTCATGATCACCACGTTATCTCGCATATTTGCGGAGAACCTACAGTAGAACCTACAGAAACATAATACATACATAATACTCTGCAGAGTTGGGGGCGTCTACGGCCAGAGCTTTTTCACTAGTACAAAGAGGAAGAAGGGGGTCTGAGAAAATGACAAAGCACGCAGGGATAAGTTCTGTAAAACTGCATTCTAAGACATTCTTCCTCGCAGCTTACCGGACTCCTGATCCAACTGTCGGGCGGTGGCGGAAGGTGGTGTGTGACATCAGACGCAAGTCTAGTAGACATGCCTAGCATGCGGTGCGTCTGCCAGAGACAAGGTTAAACATTGTTTCTAAAAGGTACAGGTGTGAAAAAGAAGCGGCGGGGCGGGTTGGAAATGTCGACAAGAGTGTTAGTTCTTGTCACCATGTCACCAGCATTCTGGTGGGCATTGGCGACCATTTTGGTTGCCATATGGAGTCCTGGAGTAGGTTTTAATAGTTTAAGCCCATATAGGGTGCAGACAAGAAGTGTCCAGGTTTCTCATAGCAAACATGCAAAATTTGTTTTGATTTTTTTTCTTGAGAAGGTTTAAAAATTGAAAGAAGTGATCTCATTGGTTGCTATGGGAACAAAAACTAGAATGAGCTGCTTCCATGCTCGCGGCTCTAAGGACAGAGCTGTTTGCATTGATCTTTATTGAGCTGTTATTTTTCCAGCTGTTTAAAAAATAGACGCTAGGCTCTGATCGATTGTTATGGGTAGCAAGGTAAAAAATTTTAGACCGTTTTGATAAATAAGATCCACTATTCCCTATGAATTACTCTGTATTAAAAGCTACTTCTGTTAATTCAGAACCCCTTAAACCCCTAACAGTCTCACCTAGTCTCACCCTAACAAACCTTCCCAAAAGTGTTTTTTTATTGAAGACCTGTAATTTAGGTCTCTTGTAAATATAGGTTGCACATAATTCGGGTCTCTTTAGTCCTTTTTGGCCTTTTAGACCAGTAAAATTGTTCGCTCCTCTGCAGTTAGTTGGAGATAATTTAGTTTTTCATTTTTTTTATCAATGTAGCCGTGTGAGATCTTGCTTTGTGCAGAGTGAGTTCTAGATTTTGTAGAAACCATTGTCAGGCAAGATCATACCTCCCAACTTTTGAATTGGGAAAAGAGGGCCATTTTTAAGCAACACCCCTAACCACACCCAATACCCTGCATAAACACATCAAATCACGGCCAGATCCTTCAATAACACGCGCACATTCTCACTGCGGATCTCAAGACTGTCTGCTGGACAAACCAAAAGGCTGAATACAATGAAAGTCAAGAGGGAGACCCTGTGGTTGATGACTTTTCAATTGACAGGTAGCAGAGTTACATGATGGGGATCTACAGCCCCCCTGTAGATAGCTCCACACACAGCCCCCCTTTACATAGCTCCACACACAGCCCCCCTGTAGATAGCTCCACACACAGCCCCCCTGTAGATAGCGCCACACACAGCCCCCCTGTACATAGCTCCACACACAGCCCCCCTGTACATAGCTCCACACACAGCCCCCCTGTAGATAGCTCCACACACAGCCCCCCCTGTAGATAGCTCCACACACAGCCCCGCCTGTAGATAGCACCAGACACAGCCCCCCTTTAGATAGCTCCACACACAGCCCCCCTGTAGATAGCTCCACACACAGCCCTCCTGTAGATAGCTCCACACACAGCCCCCCTGTAGATAGCGCCACACACAGCCCCCCTGTAAATAGCGCCACACACAGCCCCCCTTTACATAGCCCCACACACAGCCCCCCTTTACATAGCGCCACACAGCCCCCTGTAGATAGCTCCACATACAGCCCCCCTGTAGATAGCTCCACACACAGCCCCCCTGTAGATAGCGCCACACACAGCCCCCTGTAAATAGCGCCACACACAGCCCCCCTTTACATAGCTCCACACACAGCCCCCCTTTACATAGCTCCACACACAGCCCCCTGTAGATAGCTCCACATACAGCCCCCCTGTAGATAGCTCCACATACAGCCCCCCTGTAGATAGCTCCACACACAGCCCCCTGTACATAGCTCCACATACAGCCCCCCTGTACATAGCTCCACACACAGCCCCCCTGTAGATAGCTCCACACACAGCCCCCCTGTAGATAGCTCCACACACAGCCCCCCTGTAGATAGCTCCACACACAGCCCCCCTTGTAGATAGCGCCACACTCAGCCCCCCCTGTAGATAGCGCCACACTCAGCCCCCCCTGTAGATAGCGCCAGACACAGCCCCCCTGTAGATAGCTCCACACACAGCCCCCCTGTAGATAGCTCCACACACAACCCCCCCTGTAGATAGCGCCACACACAGCCCCCTGTAAATAGCGCCACACACAGCCCCCCTTTACATAGCTCCACACACAGCCCCCCTGCACATAGCGCCACACAGCCCCCTGTAGATAGCTCCACATACAGCCCCCCTGTAGATAGCTCCACACACAACCTCCCTGTACATAGCTCCACACACAGCCCCCCTGTAGATAGCTCCACACACAGCCCCCCTGTAGATAGCTCCACACACAGCTCCCTGTAGATAGCTCCACACACTGCTCCCCTGTATATAGCTCCACACACAGCCCCCCTGTAGATAGCTTCACACACAGCCCTCCTGTAGATAGCGCCACACTGAGCCCCCCCTGTAGACAGCGCCAGACACAGCCCCCCCTGTAGATAGCTCCACACACAGCCCCCCTGTAGATAGCTCCACACACAACCCCCCCTGTAGATAGCTCCACCCACAGCCCCCCCTGTAAATAGCGCCAGACACAGCCCCCCTGTAGATAGCGCCACACACAGCCCCCCTGTAGATAGCGCCACACACAGCCCCCCTGCACATAGCGCCACACAGCCCCCTGTAGATAGCTCCACATACAGCCCCCCTGTAGATAGCTCCACATACAGCCCCCCTGTAGATTGCTCCACACACAGCCCCCCTGTACATAACTCTACACACAACCCCCCTGTACATAGCTCCACACACAGCCCCCCTGTAGATAGCGCCAGACACAGTCCCCCTGTAGATAGCTCCACACACAGACCCCCTGTAGGTAGCGCAACACAACCCCCTTATACTTTGTGCCACAATGCCGCCAGAGCAGAGAGTGTTAGAGGTAGCCGGCCCTACTGCTGCCACTCTCTGCTCTGCTTTCACGTCACTCACCGTCAGAAGAAGGCAGGAGTCTTGCAGCGGTGTTCTCACTGGTGTCGATGCCGGCCTGGGAGTGGACCAGTCCAGTCACCTGACCTGTCACCTGACCGGTGAGGTCAGATGACAGGTCAGGTGACTGGACTGGTCCACTCCTGTGGGCCGGCATCGATCCCAGTGAGAACACCGCCGCAAGACTCCTGCCTTCTTCTGATCGCTGCTGCAGTCGTCTGGCATGCAGGGCGCCTGTCAGCAGCGATCAGCTGTTTTGATGCAGCGTCCAGCGGGACATTTTGCAGACCGCCCGGGACGGTTTCTCAACGGGGTCCCGCCGGATACGGGACGGTTGGGTGGTATGCTTAATACATTCCAACGTACATATACAGGATAGTGATCACAGTAGTTGTTCCCAGTAAATTACCCACAAGGGTTGGTCAGCTGTGATTGACAGCAGGCCTCCTGCAGTAATGGATGAGCTTGGTGCACACATTGATCCCAATAGTTTCATCTTTTAGTATTGATTGCGGTATCTAAAGGGGGTTTTACACAGGACAATCATATGGCAGACAAGCGTTCATATAGCGCTCGTTGCCGATAATTGCCCTGTGTAAACAGGGGAACGATCAGCAGATGAAAGAGCAAACGCTCGATCATCTGCTGGTTGTATTGTTTTAAAAAAGTAAATGATTATCGTTGTTAACAGCACATATCCCTGTGTAAACAGGGAGATGCGCTGCCGACATGATAATAATGTATGGGGACGAGCAATCTGAGTAATGACCGCTCGTCCCCATCCATAGCTCCGTGTGACAGGAGCAAACGAGCGCCGATCAACGATGTCTCGTTGATAGGAGCTCGCTGCATCGGCCGCTTATCGGCCGGTGTATAAGGGCCTTTACAATACAGAGAGAAGTGGTTCTCTTTGATTCACCCCTATCAGTCTCAACATTATGATTGCAGGTGCTGACCATTTTATAGTAACAGCCCTAGGCCTAAGGGCCATTTTACACCTGCCAATTATCAGGCAAACCGTTGTTCACAGAACGCTCGTTCTCGATAATTGCCCTGTGTAAACAGGCAACGATCAGCCGATGAACGAAGAAACGCTCGTTAACCCCTTCCCGACATCCGCCGTATATATACGGCGCTGTCAGGAGGTGCTTCCCGCAAAGCGCCGTATATATACGGCGCAGTGATGGTGCGGGCTCAGGAGCAGAGCCGGCACCATCACCACGGGGTGACAGCTGTATTATACAGCTGGCACCCTCCTGTAACTGCCAGGACCGGAGCTATTCTCCGATCCGGCAGATTAACCCCTCAGATGCAATCGCTGGGTTGCTGTGGCAATCGGACGCCAGAAAATGGCGTCCGAGTCTGCCTTGTACGGGAGCCGATGAGGACCCGCCTGCGGCGTGTCCTCATAGGCTTGCTGTCAGTGAATAACTGACAGCGCTAATACACTGCACTACATATGTAGTGCAGTGTATTAGAGTAGCGATCGGGGCATCAGGCCCTCATGTCCCCTAGTGGGACAAGTAAAAAAAGTAAAAAAAAGTTAATAAAAATGTGGTAAAACAATAAAAACACACAAGTTTCAAATAAAAATAAAGCTACACTGACTTTTTTCCCATAGTAAGTCTTTTATTATGGGAAAAACCGTAAAAATCAATAAAACTATACATAATTGGTATCGCCGCGTCCGTAACGATCCAAACTACAAAACTATTATGTAATTTATCCCGCACGGTGAACGCGGTAAAAAAAAAACATGAAAAACAGCGCCAGAATCTTTGTTTTTAGGTCACATCTCCTTCCAAAAAATGCTATAAAAAGTGATCAAAAAGTCACATTTACTCCAAAATAGTACTAATAAAAAATGACAATCCGTCCCGCAAAAAATAATCCCTGACACCGCTTTGTGCACGCAAAAATAATAAAGTTATGGGTCTTAGAATGTCGACACAGAAAACAAATGATTTTATAAAAAAAGTGATTTTATTGTGCAAAAGCTGCAATACATAAAAAAAACTATATAAATTTGGTATCGCCGTAATCGTATCGACCCGCAGAATAAAGCTAACATGTAATTTAGGGCGCACTGTGGATGCCGATAAAAAAACTAATAAAAAACGATTCCAGAATTGCTTGTTTTTGGTAATTTCCTTTACCAAAAAATGAAATAAAAAGTGATCAAAAAGTCGTATGTGTTCCAAAATGGTACCAATAAAATCTACAGTCCGTCTCGCAAAAAACAAGCCCGCACACCGCTCAATCAACTGAAAAATAAAAAAGTTACTGCACTAGTAATGCGGTGATGAAAAAACATCTCAATGCGCAGGCCGGAGGGGAACATTCCTTCAGTTTCAGGGCCCTAGTATTTAGGAACTAGGAAAGGGAAGGGACATCGCACATCCGCTGGAAGCGAGGGCGCCCGTATTATACCAGCGCAAAACTTTCCCAGTAATATTTCCCAAACTACGAGGGAGAAAAAGTCCCCAAAAGGTGCAGAGCGTTACAAAAGGGGGATAAGAAAGAAAACCGTTTATCAGTGTGACGCCGGCCTGCGCATAACGGATCGCTTCACATCGTAACACACATCTATGGATAATTGTATTATTTACACCATTATTATACCCTCTTATTATGCCCTGATGTTCTCCGCACAGATTACATATGCCCCCACATTATAAACGGAAATACCAGCAAAACCCCAAACAGAACTATTACCAAGCAAAATCCATGCTCAAAATGGCGGTCTTTCCCTTCTTAGCCCTACAGTGTGCCCAAACAGCAATTTATGGCCACAAGTAAGGCATTACCATACCCGGGAGAACCCGCTTAACAATTTATGGGGTAAGATTCTCTAGGGGCACAACATCTTGTGCGGTGAATGGGCAGATCAGTGGAGAAATTGCAATTTTCACTTTGCACAATCCACTGCGTATTCATTTCTGAAAAACACCTGTGGAGTCTAAATTCTCACTACACCCCTTGATAAATGCCTTTAGGGGTGTAGTTTCTAAAACGGGGTCACTTTTGTTTGGTACATCAGTGGTTTTGCAAATGCAACATGGCGTCCGCAAACCATTCCAGCAAAATCTACGCTCCAAAAGATAAATACCGCTCCTTTTCTTCTGAATGCTCCCATATACGTAAACAGCCGATTATAACCACATATGGGGTGTTACTGTACTCGGGAGAAATTACTTTACAAATGTTGGGGTGCTTTTTCTTCTCTATTCCTTGCAAAAATGAAAAATGTGTATCTAAAACTACATCTTGTTGGAAAAAAAATTATTTTTCATTTTCATGGCTTAATTCTAATTAATTCAGCAAAAAACCTTTGGGATCAAAATTTTCACTATACCACTAGATAATTCCTCAGGGGGTGCAGTTTCCCAAATGGAGTCACTTTTGGGGTGTTTCCACTGTACTAGTACTACAGGGGCTCAGCAAATATGACATGACACCCAGAAACCATTCCAAAATCCAAATGGTGCTCCCTCCATTCTGAGCCCTACCGTGTGTCCAAACAGATGTTTGTGACCACATGTGGGGTATTTTTTTTACTCGGGAGAAGTTGTTTTACAAATGTTGCTGTGCTTTTTCTCCTTCAGTCCTTGTGGAAATGAAAAATAATACCTAAACCTACATTTTCTTTGAAAAAATGTAGATTTTCATTTTTACGGCCTACTTACAATAAGTTCTGTAAAAAAACTGGCTGGTCAAAATGCTTGCTACACCCCTAGATAATTTCCTCATGGGGTGTAGTTTCCAAAATGAGGTCACTTGTTGGGGGTTTCCACTGTTTTGTCCCCTCAGAAGCTTTGCAAATGCGACATGGCCTCCGCAAACCATTCCTGCTAAATTTGAGTTCCAAAAGCCAAATGGCGCTCTTTCCCTTCTCAGCCTCGCTGTGTGTCCAAACAGCCGTTTATTACCACATGTGGGGTATTGTTTTACTCGGGAGAAATTTCTTTACAAATTTTATGGTGCTTTTTCTCCTTTAGTCCTTGTGGAAATGAAAAAAAAATTAGCTAAACCTACATTTTATTTGAAAATAGTTAGATTTTCATTTTCACAGCCTACTTGCAATAATTTCTGCAAAAAACCTGTGGGGTCAAAATGCTCATTATACCCCTAGATAAATTCCTCAAGGGGTATAGTTTCCAAAATGGGGTCACTTGTTGGGGGTTTCCACTGTTTTTTCACCTCAGGGGCTTTGCAAATGTGACATGGCCTCCGCAAACCATTCCTGCTAAATTTGAGCTCCAAGAGCCAAATGGCGCTCTTTCCCTTCTAAGCCCTGCCGTGTGTCCAAACAACCGTTTATTACCACATGTGGGGTATTGTTTTACTCGGGAGAAATTGCTCTACAAATGTTGTTGTGCTTTTTCAACTTTAGTTCTCTTGGAAATGAAAAAAAAATAGCTAAACCTACATTTTATTTGAAAAAATGTAGATTTTCATTTTCATGACCTAGTTCCAAACATTTTTGCAAAAAAACTGGCCGGTCAAAATGCTTGCTACACCCCTAGATCAATTCCTCGAGGGGTATAGTTTCCAAAATGGGGTCACTTGTTGGGGGTTTCCACTGTTTTAGTTCCACTAGACCTGTTCAAAGCGGACATGGTGCCTAAAATATATTCTAATAAAAAGGAGGCCCAAAATCCACCAGGTGCTCCTTTGCTTCTGAGGCCGGTGCTTCAGTCCAGTAGCACACTAGGGCCATATGTGGGATATTTCCTAAAACTGCAGAACCTGGGCAATAAATATTGAGTTGCATTTCTTGGGTAAAACATTCTGTGGTACAAAAAAAATGGATTCAAAATGAATTTCTGGAAAAAAATAATGAACTTTGTAAATTTCACCTCTACTTTGCCTTAATTCCTGCGCAATGTCTAAAGTGTTAAGAAACTTTCTAAATGCTGTTTTGAATACTTTGAGGGGTGCAGTTTTTAAAATGGGGTGACTTATTGGGGGTTTCTAATATCTAAGGACCTCAAAGCCACTTCACAACTGAACTGGCCCCTGTAAAAATAGCATTTTGAAATTTTCTTGAAAATGTGAGAAATTGCTGCTAAAGTTCTAAGCCTTGTAACGTCCTAGAAAAATAAAATGATGATCAAGATACGATGCCAATATAAAGTAGACATATGGGGGATGTTAGTTAGCAACATTTTTGTGTGGTATAACTGCCTGTCTTACAAGCAGATACATTTAAATTGAGAAAAATGCTAATTTTTGCAATTTTTCGCTAAATTTTTGTGTTTTTCACAATTAAATACTGAATGTATCGGGCAAATTTTGCCAGTAACATAAAGTCCAATGTGTCACGAGAAAACAATCTCAGAATTGCTTGGATAGGTAAAAGCATTCCGGAGTTATTACCACATAAAGTGAAACATGTCAGATTTGAAAAATGAGGCTCTGTCAGGAAGGTCAAAAGTGGCCAAAGAGGGAAGGGGTTAATCAGCTGCATGTATCATTTTAAATGGCAACAATATTATTGTTGTCGGCAGCACATCTCCCGACATAATATAAATGTATGGAGACGAGCGATCGTAATATGAGTGCTCGTCCCCATACTAGCTCCTTGTGAAAGGAACAAACGAGCGCCGATCAACTATCTATCTCGTTGGTCAGCGCTCGTTTACACTGCCCATTTCGGGACATGTAAGAGTACCTTAACTAAGGATTCTAGAGCTGCTCTGTGAGAATGCCTGTCAGGGCATCAATGTATTTAAATACACAAGCATTCCAATACATTATAGTTAAAATACATTGAACAAAAGTTAAAGCCCTCTAGTGGGACGAAAAACCCATAAAAAACGTTAATGAAAATATGGTTTGTGTCTTCAAAATGAATGTCCACCCTTGAATACCGTTTCGTTTTTTAAAATCGAAATAGGGTTAACATTTCATTATAAAGCTTTATAGCGGTCGGAGCTTCGTTTTTGTGAAACAGAGCTCCAGATCCCCTGCATTTAAAAACAAAACATGAAGCATACCATAGCCACCACTAGAGGGTGAGTAGGAGCTTACTATATATTTTTATACATTGAAGTCAATAAATATTGACCCCCACCAATCAAATATTTAGTACCCATCCTGTGGATAGGTGATCAATATTGATTATAGAAAAAGCCTGTTAACAGCAGCTCAGGCAAGATGGCTGCCCCCATAATAATGTACAGAACATAAAATTAAAAAAATCTACACTCAAAAAATAAAAACAGATTAAGAAAAAAGATTAGGTTTCACTATCTGGTTTTAACCCCTTCCCCCTGCTTGCATTCTGGGCCTTAATGTCCAAGCTATTTTTTACATTTTTCCATTGTCACATTCGAAGAGCTGTAACTTTTTTATTTTTGCGTCGGCATAGCTGTATAAGGTCTTGTTTTTTGCGGGACGACTTGCAGTTTTTATTGGTACCATTTGAGAGTAGATGCGACTTTTTGATCACTTTTTATCACATTTTTTTTAAGTCAGGATTAACAGAAAACAGCAATTTTTCCATTGTTTTTTATTTTATTTTTTACGGCGTTCACAGTGCGGGTTAAATAATGTAACAGCTTTATAGTCGGGGTCGTTACGGACGCGGCGATACCAAATATGTGTAACTTTTTTGCTTTATTGTAGTTTTTTTTAATAGTAAAGCATTTTGTAAGGGGAAAAGCTGGGTTTTTCATTTTTTTTTTTCACTTTTTTTTTTCATTAACTTTATTAAACTTTTTTTACATTTTTACTAGTCTCACTAGGGGACTTCACTATCCTCCGATCGCTATTGTAATACACTGCAATACTTTTGTATTGCAGTGTATTACTGCCTGTCCGTTTAAAACGGACAGGCATCTGCTAGGTCATGCCTGCGGCATGATCTAGCAGGCATTCGCTCCAGGCAGACCTGGGGGTCTTTATTAGACCCCCGGCCGCCATAGAAGACACAGACACTCGGCGATTTTATCGCCGGGTGTCGGTGGGATGAGAGGGAGCTCCCTCCCTCTCTCCAAAACCATTCAGATGCGGTGCTCGCTATTGCGCACCGCATCTGAAGGGTTAAACGGGTGAGATCGATACTAATATCGACCTCACCCGGCAGAGCAGGGACGCCCCCAGCCCTCAGCTGCCTCTGGCAGCTGAGAGCAGGGAGATTTTACGGCTCCCTGCTCTGTTTACTTTATTCTACAGCAGCGACGTAGTTTGGCGGCGCTCTAGAATAAAACCCACTAATGACCGCCGTAAAAAGACGTATCGGCGGTCATTAAGGGGTTAATAAGAATAAAATATAGGTGACACATTCCCTTTAAAGAGAACCTTTCACCTCCCCATACATGTGCAGCATGTAATGGGCAGGGCTGCACAAACCCTGGGGCACTTTAAAAAAAAAAAATTCTACCCTCCTCCGTTATTTAGATATCATTATTTAGATGTTCTGCAGAAGGCTGATCTGGAAAGCTGAAGAATTAGAGCGTGCGCGCGCACACTCTCTCCTCGTCGCTCTAAGGCCCTGTTCACACTGAGTTTTTTGACGAGTTTTTTGACGCGGAAACCGCGCCAAAAAACTCCTCAAAAACCGCCCGAAAATGCCTCCCATTGATTTCAATGGGAGTTGGACGAGTAAAAAAAATGCGTCGCGGTAAAAAAAAAGAGTCATGACCCATCTTGAGGCGGTTTCCGCCTCCAAAACCCCATTTCAATCAGTCAGAAAGAGGAAAAAAAAACCTTGATGAGTGTTTTGACGAGTTTTTATCAAACCACTGTGCAAAAACCTACTGGAGCACTTTTTTCAGGAGGAATTTTCCTCTTGCAAAAAACTCAGTGTGAACACAGCCTTACTGTAACACTGTCCGTATCTGATTGGACAGTGTCACAGCCATAGTAACACACCCCCTTGCCATTACACTCCCCATTTACAGTTGAGGGGGTTATTTAAATATTGGGCGCCAAATATAACTGCACCGATATCTAAATAACGGAGGAGGGTAGAAAAAAAATGTAAAGTGCCCCAGGGTTTGTGCAGCCCTGCCCATTACATGCTGCACTCAGCTGGTGAAAGGTTTTCTTTAAGTTGGATTCAAAGATTTTTTTTCTGCCAATTTGTAATACAAAGCATAGAACTTGCTTACTTTCTTCACACGGTGGGTTTTTTTCTCCCTTGCTCTCTCTCTCGCCCACCCTTTTCACTGATATTTGCTGGAGTGCTGCCATTTTTCTTCTTTTTATATACCGTTTGAATACTGGATCGATATTCAAGGGCTTGCACCCAGATCGTCTTTCTCCATCACAGTGCTGCTTTCTTGCTATTTTTGTGTGAGTATATACATATATATATACTCTGATATGTCTAGACATGGGCCGTGTAAACGAGCGCTGACCAACTAGATAGCTCGTTGATCTGCGCTCATTTGCTCCTTTCAAAAGGAGCTAGTATGGGGACGAGCGCTCATTACTACGATAGCTCGTCCCCAAACATTTCTATCATGTTGGAAGATGTGCTACCGACAACGATAATATTGTCTGCATTTAAGACGATACATGCAGCCGATGAACAAGCGTTTGCTCGTTCATCGGCTGATCTTTGCCCTGTTTACACAGGGCAATTATCGGGAATGAGCGTTCTGTGAACGGTAGTTTGCCTGATAATTATGTATATATATATATATATATATATATATATATATATATATATATATATATATATATATATATATATATATAATTTTTGTTTTATTATGATTATTATTTTTTCTGCCACAGGTTTGAGAAGCTAGACATTACACCGAAGAGTGCTCAGAAGCTAAAACCAGTCTTGGAGAAATGGTTAAATGAGGCAGAAATGAGGAACCAAGAGGGACAACAAAATTTGATGGAATTTGTAGGTGGAGAACCATCAAAGAAGCGAAAAAGGCGCACATCTTTCACTCCGCAAGCTGTGGAGGCCCTAAACACTTACTTTGAGAAGAACGCCCTGCCCACTGGCCAGGAGATCACAGATATTGCTAAGGAACTGAACTATGACCGCGAAGTGGTGAGGGTATGGTTTTGTAACAGACGCCAGACTCTAAAAAACACCAGCAAGCTCAACGTCTTTCAGATCCCTTAGGGGAGGTAAATCAGCCCCTCTACAACCACCTTGTTCGCCAGCACCTCATCCTCAGATATATGGTAGTGATAACGCCTTCTGACATTCATCTGTAAAGCACTTTTGTGGCTGTATATTTGCTTTATCCATACTAAGGCCAGCTGTTCTTTCTACCTTATCCTTTGCCTCATGTTTTTATATGACAGAAGCCAAGTGTGGTAAAGGCCATCACAGCCCAATCTCTCTGGTGGCATTGATACACACATTTAATGTACTCTGTGTAACCCTAGAGCCAGTTTGATTCCCTCTATGGTGGGACTAAAATTTTGGACTTCTTTCACAAACCTATAATTGTTGCTGAAGTTCATTTGTGATCGTGTGGAGTGCCACATTTTACTCTTTCTATGTATATTCCTGATCCAAGTCCTGGGATGCTAACAAACATTTTTATACCAGAAACCTCCATTTCATTGTTTTAGTCACTCACGTATTCACATCTCCCTGCTTTAGCTTTTATGGTATCTTTCAATCATTTGGTTTAATGTCTACTTCGAGGTATTTATTTTACTTTCTACCTAGCTTTTAAAAAACAAACAAACTGCAGTATACTCTACTTAAAGGGTTTGGCCGGGGCTGCATAATATTGTCACATTAGTCTTTACTATAAAACCTGTGACAGGATTGTTTGCTTTTTTTACCATTTCTGATGCGGTATAACATGTTTGCCACCACAGTTATCACCATAAATCTGGCAATTCTGGTCTGCATTAGTAGTTTCAGGCAGCTCACTTACCTGAAAACCTTATATCCCAGCTCTCCTGACTACTTTCATATGAATACATAGGCATACATTATGCAGTTAGTATAAAGTAGGTTTGAGTCACACATGCTCAGTGTCATTCCCCCAATTCTGCATACTACAGTGCAATTGCAGTTACCTATCCACGCTAACAATACTGTTCATGTTGCATTTGTCAGAACACTATAGATAGTGACCACGGGGCTATATCACGTGACCACTGGAGTGTATTATCCAAACTAATGCCTTTTTATATAGTCCTGCTTTAGGCCTCATGCACACGAACGTATTTTTGTCCTCCTGTAAATACGGGTCCTTGGTCACACGTATTCGACCCGTATTGCACCAGTATTTATGGACCCGTGCCCGTAAATACGGGTCCGGTGTCACCAGTATTCCACCCGTATTTAGGGGCATGTTTTCGCTGCAAAATTGAACTGCAGTAATCGGCAGCTCTTCTCTCTATCAGTGCAGGATAGAGAGAAGGGACAGCCCTTTCCGCAGAAAAAGTAAAATAAATTCATACTTACCCGGCCGTTGTCTTGGTGATGCGTCCCTCTCTTGACATCCAGTCCGACCTCCCTGGATGATGCGGCAGTCCATGTGACTGCTGCAGCCTGTGATTGGCCTGTGATTGGCTGCAGCGGTCACATGGGCTGAAACATCATCCCAGGAGGCCGGACTGGAGGAAGAAGCAGGTTGATTTATATTGTGATCGGTAGTTTCTGTCCAGGGTGCTGAAAGAGTTACTGCCGATCGTTTAACTCTTTCAGCACCCTGGACAGTGACTATTTACTGACGTCGCCTAGCAACGCTCCCGTAATTACGGGTGCACATACGTAGTCACCCGTAATTACGGGAGCCCCATAGACTTCTATGGGCCTGCGCGTGCCGTAATTACGGCCTGAAATAGGACATGTTTTATATTTTTCAACAGCACGGGCACCTTCCCGTAAGCATACGGGGAGGTACCTGTGGCCAATAGAAGTCCATGGGCCGGTAAAAACGTGCCTTAATTACGTTACGTGCCGTTTTTACATTCGTGTGTATGGGGCCTTAATAGAAGAGAACAGTGATTGCAGTGCTAAATCATGTATTTATTCGGAAAATCCTGAGACTTCTTCTAATGCAACATTGGAGTAGAGATGCTCTGAATTCCAGTAGAATAACTCAATTATGTTTACAGTGTGTGGTGTTCTAAATAACAATAGTATGCGATAACTTTATCCAATAGCATGTACCAGGGCTCTGTGATAGATAAATAAAAAAAATTCTAAATTATTAAATGTTTTTAAAAAATTGGAGATGATTATACAGTGAAGGAAATAAGTATTTGATCCCTTGCTGATTTTGTAAGTTTGCCCACTGTCAAAGACATGAACAGTCTAGAATTTTTAGGCTAGGTTAATTTTACCAGTGAGAGATAGATTATATTTAAAAAGAAACAGAAAATCACATAGTCAAAATTATATATATTTATTTGCATTGTGCACAGAGAAATAAGTATTTGATCCTCTACCAACCATTAAGAGTTCAGCCTCCTCCAGACCAGTTACACACTCCAAATCAACTTGGTGCCTGCATTAAAGACAGCTGTCTTAAATGGTCACCTGTATAAAAGACTCCTGTCCACAGACTCAATTAATCAGTCTGACTCTAACCTCTACAACATGGGCAAGACCAAAGAGCTTTCTAAGGATGTCAGGGACAAGATCATAGACCTGCACAAGGCTGGAATGGGCTACAAACCCATAAGTAAGACGCTGGGTGAGAAGGAGACAACTGTTGGTGCAATAGTAAGAAAATGGAAGACATACAAAATGACTGTCAATCGACATCTGGGGCTCCATGAAAAATCTCACCTCGTGGGGTGTCCTTGATCCTGAGGAAGGTGAGAGCTCAGCCGAAAACGACACAGGGGGAACTTGTTAATGATCTCAAGGCAGCTGGGACCACAGTCACCAAGAAAACCATTGGTAACACATTACGCCGTAATGGATTAAAATCCTGCAGTGCCCGCAAGGGCCCCCTGCTCAAGAAGGCACATGTACAGGCCCGTCTGAAGTTTGCAAATGAACATCTGGATGATTGAGAGTGATTGGGAGAAGGTGCTGTGGTCAGATGAGACTAAAATTGAGCTCTTTGGCATTAACTCAACTCGCCGTGTTTGGAGGAAGAGAAATGCTGCCTATGACCCAAAGAACACCGTCCCCACTGTCAAGCATGGAGGTGGAAACATTATGTTTTGGGGGTGTTTCTCTGCTAAGGGCACAGGACTACTTCACCGCATCAATGGGAGAATGGATGGAGCCATGTACCGTCAAATCCTGAGTGACAACCTCCTTCCTTCCACCAGGACATTAAAAATGGCTCGTGGCTGGGTCTTCCAGCACGACAATGACCCGAAACATAGAGCCAAGGCAACAAAGGAGTGGCTCAAAAAGAAGCACATTAAGGTCATGGAGTGGCCTAGCTAGTCTCTAGACCTTAATCCCATCGAAAACTTATGGAGGGAGCTGAAGATCCGAGTTGCCAAGCGACAGCCTTGAAATCTTAATGATTTACAGATGATCTGCAAAGAGGAGTCGGCCAAAATTCCATCTAACATGTGTGCAAACCTCATCATCAACTACAAAAAACGTCTGACTGCTGTGCTTGCCAACAAGGGTTTTGCCACCAAGTATTAAGTCTTGTTTGCCAAAGGGATCAAATACTTATTTCTCTGTGCACAATGCAAATAAATATATATAATTTTGACAATGTGATTTTCTGTTTTTTTTTAATATAATCTATCTCTCACTGGTACAATTAACCTAGCCTAAAAAGTCTAGACTGTTCATGTCTTTGACAGTGGGCAAACTTACAAAATCAGCAAGGGATCAAATACTTATTTCCTTTACTGTAGATATATATATATATATATATATATATATATATATATATATATATATATATATATATATATATATATATATATATATATATATATATATATGTGTATATATATATATTACCTCCCAATTTTGAAAACATTGCTTTGAAAACTTGAGACTGAGCCTTACTTAAAGGGTAACTAAACTTTTAAAAAAACTTTTGACATGTCAAAGTCTCATGTCAGAAGTTTTGATTGGTGGGGTCTGAGCACTGAGACCCCCATCGAACGGTAAAACGAAGCGGCAGAAGCACTCGGGTGAGCGCTTAATTTGTGATCAGCTTTCCTCGGAAAGCCAAGTGAGCAGTGCACGGACTTTCTATTGAGCCTGTACACTGCTCTGAGGAAAGCGGATGAGAAACCAAGCGGCACAGCGATCACCCGAGCACTTCTGCTATTTCTGCACTTTGACATGCTTCTGCAATGACATGTCAAAAGTTGTTCAAAAGTTTAGTTACACTATAAAGGGTACCAGCCATCAATACACATTTACACCTTTAATAAATATTTGAATATGGAGCATGTGACTAAACAATATGTTTACATTTCCTGTGTGTTACAGTTGCATAGCTTCTTTAATCTACATCCATTTTACATGACATTTTATGGGCAGCTTTTTTTTATGAGCACTAGACAGTGAACAGCCCATTTACTGGCAGGAACACGATCACTGTGCTCATTGGAGACCTTTTATGTCATCAGGTGGCTATTTTGCAACGTTACGAGAACACTTTACCAACATGTAATTGATATGTTTTATAAAAAAATAAATAAAAATTGTGCAACTATATAGCTGTTGTTTTTATTCACGGTTTTACTTGGACTTAGGCCCCATGCACACGAACGTAAAAAGGCCCGTAATTACGGCCCGTTATTACGGCCCGTTATTACGGGCCCATAGACTTCTATTGGCCACGGGAAGGTGCCCGGGCCGTTGAAAAATATGGAATATGTCCTATTTCAGGCTGTAATTACGGCACGGGCAGGCCCATAGAAGTCTATGTGGCTCCCGTAATTATGGGTGGCTACGTGTGTGCACCCGTAATTACTGGAGCGTTGCTAGGCGACGTCAGGGGATAGTCACTGTCCAGGGTGCTGAAGGAGTTAACTGATCGGCAGTAACTCTTTCAGCACCCGGGACAGTGACTACCGCTGGAGTTAATAGTATTAAAAGTTAACATACCCAGAACTCCCTGCTTCTTCCTCCAGTCCGGCCTCCCGGGATGACTTTTTATCCCATGTGACCGCTGCAGCCAATCACAGGCTGCAGTGGTCACATGGACTGCCGCGTCATCCAGGGAGGTCGGACTGGATGTCAAAAGAGGGAAGCGTCACCAAGACAACGGTACGTACGAACTTCTTTTACTTTCAATC